>NC_092213.1:51725660-51871809 GCF_043381705.1 Parasteatoda tepidariorum | reverse complement strand
CGAAATTAATTCAAATCTTACCAAACTACCTTAACGGTAGCTTCGCGAAAATGCGTTTATGTTTTCGTTTTTGCATCTCTTCAAGTTACAAGTTGTTATTAAAATGTGTTCGTAAGTGATGTTAGACCATGCTCATCTATTTAATTATAAGTCAAAAGTTACATAACTACACACATAATATTAAAATATGTATGGTACAAAATTACATATTTTTAATAACTCAACACTTGACCCGTTTAAACTAAGGATAATAATTTGCGATCAAAGTGGGCTGCAGGTGGCGTAGAGCAGAACTCTCTACCTATGGCAACACTTCACATGCTTTCCCCATTAGCGTGTGGAAAGTCATAGAGGAAGGAAGTACGTTAGTTTCTCTCTTGATTTTCATACAAATTAGAATCTTTTAAGTTGGAAAACAATATAGAACTGAAAACTACATTAAACATAGTTCTAAAGAAAACGGAAATTTTAAAAAATATTTTTATTAAATAAAAAGGAAAAATATCGTGGTACATTCCTAAACGACTGAAGAGAGGAGGAAAGGCAAGGGAGAAGGACCAAAGGCGTGAAATCGGTCTCCAGATGGCGTATTCGAGTGTTGCGATCGCCAATTGAAAAAAAAATGAGTCATCAAGAGCGCTTACGTAATTACAAAGCTTGAGAAAAGTTATTTATACCAATACGAGATTCTAGAAATATGCTTACTTCGTTCACCATAATACATAACGTTGAACGTAGATTTTCTCCCTTAAAATCCATCGCAAATTTCACCTTCCGCTTGACGTTAAAATCTTGGCGTGATAATAGTCTTGGTGCTCCCCAATTTCAGATGCCGCCAAGGTGCTAACTTGCAGGGTTAACGTAACAAAGTAGCGGCTGCCAAGATAGTTGTTTTATATATTTTTAATAAATTTTAAATCAAATTTTATTAGTGCTCCGTATAGAGGCAATAAATTTTTTGATTGATTTCTGAATATTTGCTTATTTTAATAGTTCTGATAACAGCTAGAAAAATACGTTTGTATCACGAATGCCCACGACAACAATAGATGGTGTTCTGCTAATGTAAACAACTAAACTCTGTTCAAAATTTCTTTCATTATTAACCGCTGATTTAATTTGTTTTTTTATAAAATTATGCCTGGAAAAACAAAAATTGTTCCACCACCTCCTGCAAATTCTCATCAACCTGGGGTGGCTAGATCATTGTTGTATAATGGCTCAAAATTTCAAGGGCATCAAAAGAGTAAAGGAAATTGTTATGATGTTGAAGTAGTTCTTCAGGTAATGATCCAATATCATCATATCTCCAGGAATGTCAAAACATTATTACGAAGCAGTGCTTCCTTTAAATAATTTAAATTTTCTGAGTTGAAATAAGTTACATTTTATCATTGAAGATCTTAACTTATGATTTCCTTGTAATTAATACTCTAAAGGAGGATTATAAAATAATTTGATTTTATATTTGAATTGAGTTAGCCTCTTACGTCCTAGAATCCAATATGGATTAAATTTTGAGTAAAATTACGTGCTCATGATTAATAAAATGACTTTCCATATTGTTTAATAGGTTTCTGATCATAATTACATTGTGCCTTGTTTCTTAAGGTTCATGTAAATAAAAGTAATCTATTATTTGACAGCTGAAGAATTTAAACAATTTCTCCAATTCTACTAATCAAATTCTTAAATTGCAAAATGTTTCGTAAATAATAAGAATCGGTCAATATCACTGTTTCAAAATACTTACTCCTAGAATTTAACTTCGCGGAGTTTTGGCAACTTGGCGCCAAAATGAAATTATATATTATTGGTAATTTTAGAAATAAAACTAATCGTAATAAATCTCATACAATGAAAAAACTTTATTACGTAATGCATGTTTAAAATTTGGGACTTAATTTATCAAAAGCTTTAAACGTTTATATTAAACAGAAAAAATAATTAATCTTTAAAAATTAGAAGGTTAACACGAAATTAATTCAAATCTTACCAAAGAGGATATTTTTAAGTAATAATGTATGACTTGGATTATAAACTAGATAAGTACTGCAACACACAGTCCAATCGTTTCGACTTTTAAACTGTAAACAAATGTTGTACTAGAATGTTTCGAACAATTCAGTTTATTTTTTCTCTTCTCGAATATAATACAGTGTTTTCACTACAGCGCGAGAACGCGAGAATCTCGCGTATTTTTTTCTTTTCTCGCATTAAAAAATTATTAACGCGAGAAGATCGCGCACTCTATTAATCAATTTCAAAATGAGCGAATTTTGGAAAATGTTATCTAAATGTTAGAAAATGTTATCATGGATCCATGTTATCTAGCTTCCCTACCAGTATTGTTCAGAACCGGTACGAACCAGAACACAATCCCCCCCCCTCACTAATGACGGAACACCTTTCAGAACACATTTTTCTGCAACCACGTGTTCACGGAAGGTAAGATTTCTTCATGTAAGACGTTAAAATGTTTTTCAATGCTACAAATTTACTAAGTGATTCCGAATTGTTCAGCATATGTGGCAAGGTCATTTAGCACTCAAAACCGAATTAAGACAAAATATCGTATACAAATGACTGATAAACATTTGAGCAACCTAATGAGAAAACCTGATGAAAAAGTAGATATAGAACGTTTTCCATATTATACCTGCCAACTCTTCCGGATTTTCCGGAAGATTTTATTTTCACATTTAAAGTGGTAGCAATACTCAGGTTATTCCAATTAATTTCTTTAATTATAATGATAATTATAAATGAGTGTGACCACCACTATATATAAATAATTACAATAAATATATAAAAGCATAATAATCCTAGCGCAAGCGAATTTCAACGGAATCAAAATAGTATAAATATATTTTTGAGTCAGATTGCTTTTCGTTTATTGTTTTACAACCACTCTGAAAATGCATTCTCGGAAAGAGTGAAAGTTGGCAGGTATGCCATATGATGATGCAGTAAAAATATTCAATGCTTTAAAAATTAGAAAATGTTAAAAATGTATTATAATTTAAGAAATATTTTTTTTCCAAGTCTATTCGCGTTTTTTTAATTTTTAGAAATCTCACTTAACTTTTTGAGATCTCACCCTGTTTTTGAGAAAGGGTGAGAAATTCTCTCTCATTTTTTTTCTGTAATGAAAACACTGATAATACTATTTTTTTTAACCACATATCCAATAATTAGGGAAAACTTCCATTTAGAAATATCTATTACGTTTAGTTTCTGGAAGTAACATAAATAAATTTTTTTAAAACGATTTTTCAATACTGTCGGAACATTTGTACTGCCCAGAAAACTGGTATGGTTCCTTAATTGGCAATTACCTTTGAGTTATTTATTTATTCATTATTTAAAAAATACTTGCTTGATATATCATTTTTTTAAATATTATTCTTTACTATTATTATGTTTTTATTTTTATTCTAATTTAAAGGCTTAAACTAAAAGGGGTATTCGTTTTTTATTAAGTAATTATGTAATATTACTGTATTATGAAACACATTTTCAAAAACTTATCGAAAATTTTATGAAAAATGTACTGAAGCCCATTTGTTACTTAACGTTTTTGCAATTATTAAAAAAAGTAAATAATTTATACTTACTTTTTAAGCTTTATATAAATACCATTTACGATTGAGATTTGTAAAAAAAAAGAAAGAAAAAGAACTATAAACTGTTATTTGAAGTTAATTTTTAAAAATATTACTAAACAATCTGGATAAAACCTTTAATTAATTTATAATAACTAAAAGTTAAATTGAAACTACAAATTTTTTTTATTTTGTTGCAATGATATCCTAACAAAATGAATAAGTGTTATTCGGATAGACTCTGGAACTAAACTTGTGTCAATGAAGTAATATTTAGCTATCTTTTAATTAGGCAATTTTTTTTTATGTAACCAACAGTTTGTTGTCAAGAAATAAAAATAATTGCGTAGCAATCTTTAAAAAATATTACATTCTACTAGCAAAGCAAGTTATGAATAAAAGTCTGTAAAAAATTTCATGAACGTTTTTCATTAAAAAAAATTTATTTTTATTTTTTTTTGAAATTTTAATAAGTGATGAAATCTAATAAAAGCCAGGCTTTTAATTTAAAAAAAAAGAAAAAAAGATTTAGCAAACCTTGGTTTGAAGTCTTAGCATTTTATCAAAGCACAATGAACCAGAGAAAACAAATAAAATTAAAATATTTTCTTACAAATGACACATTAATCATTATTATTCTAATACTGTTACTAATCTAGACATCTTTAATGATTAATTTTGCAGTAAATAAAAGCACTCTTTAAAACTGAGCTAATAGTTTTGACAAAAATGTATAAATATATTTTTTTGAAGATACTTTAAAACTTTTTATGTCTTTATAATTAAAAAAAAAATTTTTTACTTTTCATAGCTAAAAAAAATAAATAATAATCTGTGAATAAAATTGTCTATCAGTAAATTTAAAATTAATTTTTATTAAAAAGTGTGTTTCTTACTTGTTTACTCAGTAAATTCTATTTCCTACCTGTCTGGTTAAAGTTCTCTTACTGTTGGGCCTACCATAGAAGATTTTTCTATTTTCATTCTTTGTGTAAACTTATACAGAAGCTACCAACCGTAACAAATGCTATTGAACACTGAAGTAAATAAAATAAAAAAATAATTATAATGTCCTCTATTAGCAGATTCTCCATATCATAGCAAAGTTTTACATAATCATTCTACAAGTCATTCTAAATTTCTTTTAGAATTTTTAAAATTTAGCTTTAGTTTAAATTTTTTTTAAAAAGCTTTGTTTAGATGCCCAGTGGCTGAGTGGTAGCGCTTCGCACTCCCGTGCCACAGGTCCTGGGTTAGATCCTCTGGCCGGGCATGGTTGACTCAGCCTTTCATCCCTTCAATGTATCGATAAATGAGTACCAAGCATGCTTGGGAACTAGACACTGGGGGTTTTTTGTTTGGCTGACCACCTACCTGGAACATCTGCTTATGCAACCCAGAGCCCAAGGACAAGAAAACTGAGATAGGCACAGTAGGCCTTGGCCCTCTATGAGCTGTTGCGCTACTGAGTTTAGTTTTTTTTTTTTAGTTTAAAAAAAAATCCGAAAATAAAAGCGTGTCTTTATTTATATAGAAGCACAAAGAATTTCGTTACAACTATATCTTGTAAAATATTTGTAATGTAGAAAATTATAGGATTTTGATATTGTTTTGAAGAATATTATAATACCTGACAGGGTCCTAAATCCAAATTTTACCAAAACTAGGCAAAAACAAAATTTTTGCTGGATTTCCGTTGCTGGCTGGGTAAAAGATTCAAATTTTCACCAGGTATCCTTACTTGATACATCTCTGGTTTAAAATAATTGGACTTAAAGAAGGCGAAACAGCAAGCACAAATGAAAGTACTATGTGCTTTATTAAATTTTTTTTTTTTCTTGCTTTAGTCTACATAGCACATAGCTTTTGTTGGACAATTAACCTTATTTAATCATTGTTCCGTATGAGACCAAGCTCTACTGACTGTGTTATTTTGCACAATAGTGTGTTTCAAAACTGTAGTTTATAAAGCCAACAATTTATATTAAAAATGTTGCATTTTATTTTTCAGCATGTTGATGAAGATAATGCATATGTGTGTGGTTATTTAAAAATTAAAGGGCTCACTGAAGAGTACCCTACTCTAACAACATTTTTCGATGGAGAGATAATTGGTAAAAAATATCCCTTTTTAACTAGGAAGTGGGATGCAGATGAAGAAGTCGATAAAAAACATTGGGTATGTTTCTCCTCTTTCCTTTGTCAGATATTTGAGTTTCTTATTATTTTCATAAGATTAATTTTTAAAAATTGTTTATGTTCATGAAATTTCCGTTTATGTTCAGGGGTCTGTTTAGAAACATTGACCCTTCATAAAAATGGACCCTTCACAAAAATATTTTGTGAAAGGTCCATTTTAACTTAAAAACGGACCCTTCACAAACCGATTTTTCTTTTAATTGAACCTTTCACAAATTTGTTTATCTTCATTATTGTTTTGCTAATCGAATAAACCCTTCCCAGGGTAGAAAACAAGAAAGATGGATGTAAACGAATTAAGTTTTGTCTTCAGCAGACGATTCTTCCATTATTCGTCCGAAATTAATATTATGTGTTCAGCAGTATAGACTCAATACCAAATATTTGTATGTTGCATCTCTAATTTAGAAGCAGCAATTGCTGTTTATTTTTGAAAATTTAAATTTTTTTATTATCATTTCACAGTGCCAAGCATAATCTTGTATCTATTTACAATTTAAAAACTCCTTGAAAAAGTTTTTTGCAAAAACTGGACCCTATTTGCACAAATTCATAAAAGCGCATCTTGGTTGAAAGAATGTGAGTAATTTTTTCACAATTTCACGAAAACCGGACTTTTCACATAATGTCTGGACAGACCCCTGATGTTCGATCAAGCTTTTTTTTCTATTTTATTAATTCATTTAAATGTAACTCTTGCAATTTTCAAATCAATCCAAGTTATGAATATTTTATTCCCTGGAATATTCAGTATTGTTGCAATTTCTTTAACCCCTTCCTTCTCGCTTCTGTGAAAATGACGGGGTGAGGTTTCGCCCTCTATTTCTCGCTCCCATGAAATTTCCAGGCTGGAGTGTTTAGTAGTAATGCGCCAATAAAAATAAAACTAATTCATTTCTTTTACCCGGAAAACATTTTATTTCTCATTTTACGCACTAGATGGCAGTACCAGGATATTTTTAAGGTAATTGTAGATAGTTAGTTTATTTTAAATTAGATGTCACCACTAATAAAAAAATAGGCACTTTTATAACCGTTTTCTTGAAAATTAACCGATTGTTAAGGGGTTAATGACGTTTATTTAAAAAATGTTTTATTCAATATGGCTCTTGCTGCAGTGAATAACTTATTTTTTTAGTTTTATTCACTAGCTATGTTATAGATACACTGCCCTACAAAGATGGAAGAGACACTTTCAGTTTTTGACATTTTTTAAGAAATACTCGGAGGATTATTTTATAACTTTAGAAATGTTTAGTTTATGCGATTTTTCAAACTTAGTAATAAAATTTAAAGCTTTCAGAGGTTTGAGGGACAGACAATAAATAATGAAAGAAAATAAGTTTTTTTGAACACCCTATGTCAGAAAATCAAGTTATAATCTTGTAACATGTATTAATTACTTAGTTTTTTATTTGCAATCGCCACATAAAATTTCCTAAGCCTAGCTTAAATATTTATGGACATTTTTTTAAAAAAACTAATTTTTCTGTTTTGCGATTTTTGCTATAATTTTAAAAATATTCAGTAAAGATGAACAAAAATTTTGTTTTACAATTTGAAAAAAGTTTATTTAAAACTACACAAGATACGAGTATTTAAAGTAGTTATTATGTAATGCGCAATCACGAAAAAATTTTCAAGATTTTTTTTCTTCATAATTTTGTATACTAATGAAAAAAAATCTTATAATATGTCAAAAACATAAAAAGTTTTGAGAAATTTTCTTTGTAGTTTTTGTATTTTTTAAAATAAATCTCAAAATAATCAGTGAGTTTTCTCAATTTTTTTTCTTTCTTTTTTTTTCTTCTTTTTTTTGTAGTAATGGGAGACACTACCTTTAACCGAACAGCAAGAAAAAAATAAAAATGTCTGGGAAACCCCTATAAAAAGTTCCATATTTCTATAAATATTTAAACTAGAATTATGAAACTTTATGCAGTTGTTGCAAATAACAATTAAAGTAATCAATGCAAATTACAAGCTTATTGCTTGATTTGTTTTGGTATAAGTTGTAAAATTTGTTAGTTGTAATTCGTAATTGTAGGGGTATGGAATCTCTTATAATGATTTGTAGCCTATAGCAGCACTTTATTTAGTAACACAGTTATAGGCTGTTTTATCAGTTTTATGGTTCCTTTTAATTAAAATTTACTTAAATGATTCATAAACTTAAAACAACAACAAACTTAATATGACTAGTCTTTACAATAAACACAACTGCTAATTAATTATAACTATGCTTTTCTCTAAATATTTTTTTCATATTCTTATAAAGTTAATGTACCTTATATATTTTAATCTTTTATATTATTGAATATTTAAAATAAAAATCAACTAAAGCTTATTTGTATTTTTCTAGAATAAATTTCACTCATTTTATCAATATGCAAAATGTTTCAATTCAGACTCATTTGATTATGATGAACTAAAGGATACAGATTATGTCTTCATGCGATGGAAAGTATGTATTGTTGAGTTTTACTATTTAATGCAGAGGCATAACTATTCTTGAACGAGTTGTCTTTTTTTAAAAAAATATTCTATACCATTCTTTAGTTTTGAAACTGTAAATAAGATAGAGATATACTGGGTCCTAAAATACAGTTCTTGATACACAAGAAAACTTGGATTTATTAAACGGCCAGTTTTAGGTACATGAGAAAATCTGGATTTATTATAATGCCAGTTCTGGATAGATGGCCTATTATAACATTTATGCATAACATTAACAATATAAAAATTGTATAATTTTTTATCAAATAAATATTTTGTATGATATAGTTCAAGAAAATTTATTGTGAGCCTGTATGAATAAAACATATGTTTTTATTTTTAGATTTTGTTAAATTTGGATTGACTGTTTGGAAGTAGAATGATTTATACAGTCAATTCGCTATAACTCGAAGTATGATAACTCAAATATTACTATAACTCAATTTTTTATGAAGTCCCGACCCTTTTATCTTCAATTTCAAGTTAATTATTCTCGATTACTCGAATTTTACTCCCTTTAACTCAATTTTTTTTGGATCTTTTGAAGCAAGAAAAAAAACCTAGGAGCTGATATCTTGTCCCTTCCTTTGCAACACACACACAATGTCTTTCGCACTCTTCATGGAGAAGCTAAAGCTATCCCTCTTGAAGTATGTGAACAGTGGTTAAATGAAACATTACCAAATTTACTTCAAGGATACAGTTAAAATGATGTTTTCAATATTAATTAAATGGATTTATTTTTTAAATGTCCTCCAAATAAGACTATGATGTTTAAAGATGAATACTGCTCAGGGGGTAAAATGAGCAAGGAACGTTTGACTGTCCTAGTTGGAGGAAATGCGTCTGTGACAGGGAAATTGCCCTTACTTGTTATCGGAAAATACCGAAATGCCCGATGTTTCAAGAATGTAAAAACGTATCCTTTGGATTGCAAGTCTAACAAAAAGTTTTGGATGACATCAGTATTATTTGAAGACTATGTAAGAAAATTGGATCGGAAATTCTTCGCTAAGAAAAGAAAACTGATACTCTTTATGGATAAATGCACAGCGCATAGTGATCTACCTAATTTGAAAGCAGTAAACTTGCAGTTTCTCCCTCCAAACACAACAGCAAAGTTGCAGCCGATGGACCTGGATATCATAAAGTGCTTCAAATAGTCTTATCGTAAATGGTTTGTCAGAAAAATTATCTTAATTATTATAAGCATTTAGAAGATTTGTAATTAATAAATAAGCTTTAATTAAATAATCCAACAATATTTTGAAAGTCCAAAACCGAAACTAACGGTAAGTCGAACTTCCGTTAAGTCGAAGTTTTTCGTCAGTCCTATCAGATTCGAGTTATCGCGAATTCACTGTATAAACCTCTGCTTTGTTGAAGTGAGGACACTAGCTGATAGTAATTAAATTTTTATGGCATTTATTAATGTAGCTTCTATTAAATGTATATTTTATTAAAATTATAATATATTAAATAAAAAATTTTTTGATTCTCAGGTAGAATTTTTTTTTATCTGTTAACTATAAATGTAAATTATGTGAAATGTAATCTACCTGAGTGTAATCTTATAAGCTTTTTGATACTCAGTGAGAAATCTTTTCATGTTACAAGTTTTGAACAGAAGATTAATTTAGTGATTTTGCTACCTTAATGTTATGATTCAATCTTTGTATCGTTGTAATTTTGAAATCCTAAAGAAAAAAAGTAACTACTAGATCGAGTAACAAAAAAGGGGCGTATTTGATTTTATGAAAAACTTTATCTATGAAATTCACGTGTATTTACATTGTGTGCAGAAAAAAAAACTTGAAAACATTCTGTGGTATTAGCCTCACTGTAAGGTTTTTACCCTGAGCGCTTGGATATTGAATATTTTGAGTTGTAGCACGTAAGAAACATGCTTTCTAATAAAAATTTACTTTAAATTTACCTTTGGCCAATTTTATTCTTACTTTCTTCTTTTCAATGTTAAGTTTAATTTATGTTGAAAATGTAATAAAATATATTATTATGAGTTTTTCGTTGAATTATTTCTCCTTAAGCTATTAATTAAGGAGAAAAAAATATTTTTATTTATTCTTTTAAATTTTAGTTATAATTTTACCTAGATAGTATTATTTTGCACCTAAGAATTATATCTGGAGTCTGTCTAGGTTTTTTTGATAGGTACCTATTTTATGCGAAGTAAGAGAATATTTTCAAAGATTGTCACTACAAATAAAAATCATTCGTGACTGGTAAATTTTTTAATATTATTCCCCTTATGTTCAAAAATAATTTTGCTAATGTGAAATTTTGGGCTTAAAATCGTATCCAAAAATAAAATCATTGTTCATAGTTAAATTTCAATTTAGTAAAAACCTGCATTTAATAGTACTAGCACTAAAAGGTATTTTTCATTATGAAAGCATTTTCGACTAGATCAGGAAAAGTTTCATCGAAGAAAAAAAAATTTTCATAAAAAATAAAGGTTTGTTAGAATAAATTTACAATAGTGTAAGATAATATTCGAATGTTTATAATAATCTTCGAATTTCGACTTCTTGTATAGTTTACAGAGGGAGAGTCATGTTGTTTCATTATAAAAATACTCAGTGGGAAAAAAAAGCTTGCTTTGATATGGCGTAAGCGACCAATTAGGCTTACCACATTACACTATCTGACCAAACACATGCTACCTTTTTTGTAGAAAACAGCTGGCAGAAAAGCTTTTCGTTTCCATAGATTGCAACAAAAATGGCAGTTGCATGAGGATTTTTTTTCTTTTTTAAGTATTTTGTGAAAATACCATTTTTCCTAAAGTTGAATTTGAGAAGGTACCGCTAATCGGTAGTAACTTTACCCTGGACAGACCCTTGTGTATGATTCCCCTAAGAGGCTTAAACTAATTTTTCACATCCCAACTACGCTTATTGACTTATTTGACCCATATAAGCAGAATCACTGGTTTTACTAACACGAGCCAAAGCCAAGTGACTCCTCTTACATAAATGGAGATTATTTAATGGTAGTTTTCTTTAAATAGTAATAAAAAAAGGTGTCATTAGCTTGAGGAACCTCATAATTGCTCCTTTTGTTTATTTAATTATATCTAGGTTATAGAGTTTATAATGCTCTGTAGAGTTTATTACTCAGAAAGTATTTGAATTAATTATATTTGTCAATTATTAAGGTTTTGTCTAATTAAAATCCTGAAAAGGCAAAGTTCCTAGAACTATTTGTCAACAATGGATGCTGATTGCGACATAATTTAATTGAAACTGGATATATATATTTAACAGGCTGGATTCTTTTCTCTGAAAGTTACTATTATTTTATAAATGCTATAGTGATACTTAGCTTGTTTATCATACAAATGATATCTTAGATAAAAAGAAGTGATTATTGCTTACTTAATTTGAGTTAAGTCTTAAAATGTTACTTTAAGCCTAAACTCAATGAAAGAAGTGTAAATATTTCAATATTCCATCTATAAATTAAAAAACAAACAAAAAAAAGTGCTTGGTTTAAGTATAGCGTGGCGATTATATTTATATTGTTATATGATGATATTTTTTTTATTAATAGGCCATTGTCTATTTTATTTTTTTTTTATTTTTGTCTGTTTTTTATATATATATATATATATTTATAGGAGCATTTTTTAGTCCCAGACCATACCATCAAAGATATAAATGGTGCATCCTTTGCTGGATTTTATTACATATGCTTCCAAAAATCTACTGCAGCTATTGAAGGTTATTATTATCACCGGAGTTCTGAATGGTAAATATTTACATTTTAACATGAACCTCTTTGTGAAATTCTATAAATTTGTGTATAGTCTTAAAGAAAGAAAAGCTGTAGATAGATATGAAATCAAAAATCGTTCTTAATTTTTAAAAGAAAAATTTAATGCTGAAAATATCAATTTACTTTATTTTTTTAAGAAAAGTGACTAAAATAGAATAAAGTTTATTAAAAACGCTGATAAAAAGAAAAATTAATAAAAAGCTTCATGGGTAAAAAGAAAATTACTTCTTAAAACTAATCTTAAATGTAGAAAACCACAGATATCTATGTAACGGGTAGTCTATAGTACCATAGAGAAGAAAAACGATAATAGAAGAATAAAGTCTATCAGAAATGCTACCTTAAAATACTGGGCAATAATAAAGGCAGAAATACAGCAAAAAAAAAAAAAAAAACTTTCTTAATTCTTCAAACAAAACATGTTGAAAAACAACAAAATTGATTCGCTTTAATGCAATTTTTAAATAAAATCTGCAGTACATAACTGGTAATTTACTATAAAGTAATCTAGCTTTAATTCTTTGAATTTTCTTTTTCCATCGTTTTCTAGGACATAAATTTACAAGTTTTAGAACTTAAATATGCTTAAAAACTATTCACTAACAATGTATATTTACAAATACCATTTTAGATTATTCTTTATTAAATCTATTCACGGCCGAATATTCGTCAAATGATGCATTACTTTTCATATTTCATGACTTTTAATTCTATTTTTTTTTTGTAGGTATCAATCATTGAATCTAACTCATGTGCCCGAACACAGTATACAAATATATGAATTCCGATAATCTGCCATTTGGTGACATGTTCATTTGCAGAATGTGGAGCGATTCTCATAACTGAACATTCAGTATTTGCAAATAAACTGAAAACATGATGTATATTGAATGTACTGTACATAAAAAGAAGAAAAAATTTAAAGAAAAAGTGATATTCATCTTTAGCAACTTACTCCACTACAATGAAGGCAATTTGCGAGCATCATATTTAGCAGAATTGAATTAAATACAAAACTAAAATTTTGATTTTTGTTTTATTCCCTAAATATGATAAATATAAGTACATCACTTGGTATTAAACTAGAATCTGGCGTGTGAAATTCTATCAGTTTGTGTTGCTAAGTTTGTTTGTTATTCTTAAATTTGTTGAGTTTATTATTTTATTTTGTATGCAATTTTTTTTTTTTAAATCTATTTTCCATGCCTGCCTTGAGATAAATAAATCCATGTATTAAATTAAATATTAATCATATCTTATTTTGCTTTTTTTAAAAATCTTTTGAATGAATTTCATATTGTTTAAAGAAGTATTTGCATATAAGAAAGTTAAAAATATCTATATACATTTTTAATTTTCTTCAATATTGCTTAAATGTTAAAGTAAAATATTGGCTTTAAAATTATTAAAATAACTGTTTGTATTGTTAACATAAATGGCTATCTCTTTATTCTTTCATTTGTTAGGAAGCTCAGACTGTTTATGCATTTTTTTAAACATTGCATAAATATATTTTAAAAATAATGAATAAAAAAATTTGGAGAAAGGAGTTGAACATCTATAAATGAAGCAAACATTCACACAATAGTATTATAGTATCAATATTAATGTATTTAATATTAAAAACAATTTTGGCAATTTAATTTTGTTACTTATCTTGTTCACAGAAAATGTGTCATTATTTTTACTTTTAAAATAAAAATGACTTTAACGTTTTCTAACACTTTAGATTAAAAGAAAATGTGCAAAGCTTGATTTCAAAATGTAATTCATTTTATTGAAATGAATATTTATTCCACATTCTTGAAGTCTTTATTTGAATTTTCCTTTATTTCTACAGATTTTACTATAAACTACTTCTTTTATGAAAAGCTTTTTAAAGATTAGGAAAAATCCCATTTCCCATCTTTCTTCTTGCGCATTTCTTTTTAAACTCTTTAACTAAGCCCCCCCCCCCCAGACACATTTTTTGTAACTTAATTTATTTGGTGGCAATATATATATATGTCATATAATATATAAGTCATCATTCAGCTAAACTGATAGTTATTCTTTGTGCAAGTAAATATAATAAAACAAAACTAATACTATGTGCCTACTAGTACTAGTTTGCCATACTTTTTACAGATTATAGTACTAGCTACAGAATTTATGGAAAATGTTTAAGGATTATGAAAAATCCAATTTTGTGATTTCCATTCTTTTTTATTTTCTTGTTCATTTACTATTTTATTACTACTCCTTATTTCTATTATAATCAATTATCTAATATTTTCTATTACTATTCTCTAACTACTCTTTGTTTCTTGCCACAGCAATCTATCTGATACTTTTATAAACTGATTATTAATCTTTATACAAGCAATTATATTAAAACGGATTTTATTGTTTAAAAAATGTGGGACATCAGTTAACTTCTTTGTTTTCATATTGTCATGAAAAGTACCACAGAAAATTAGCTCAATTATTATTGTGTAATATTGCTAAAGTTTAGCATCTCATTTATCGTCTTCAGACATGTTATTTCTAGATCTTTTTAAAACTTTGAACACAGCATGGGTTCGAATTCACTGGTATATAGATATGGAAAACTTCCATTTGATCTTGCTGTGTTGCATTAGAACTCGGAGAATTGATAAATTCTCTAGCAATCAGCAAGTTTAATAATCTCCATTGCCTTAATTTTTGTTCATAATGAGCAAGAATCACAATTATACTGGTTATTATTGAATTTCTTTTTTCAGGTTTTTTTTAAAAAATTAATCCATTTATTTTTGCACATTTTAATGCATTTGCTTATATTCCATATTTGTAGATCAAATTTATTGCTTTTCATGCAGTTTTTTTTTTTTTTTTTACTGATGTTTTATATATTTTTTCCTTTGTTTATAAAAATATTTGCAATTTCATCTATATGTATATTTATTGGTATTTAAAAGATTAAATGTAATATATAAATTTTGTTTCTTTATAGTATAAATGATTGTATTGCAAGGACAATTAGCAGTATTTTTTTTGTTTATAAGGACATTCATATTTTTATAATAGAAAGTTTTACTAATTTATTTACGTTGCTCTTAAAGATCATTTGGAGATTCTTCTCTTATTTTCCAACTACTCTCGTATTAATTAGTGTACCTTCATTGTTAGGAGTTGCTCTTAGTTAAAATATATAAATTCAAATTTTTGTTAAATACAAATTGAGAAAAAATATATTCTGGAAAAATAATCGCTCTATGTCAAAGTCACCAAAACATAATTTATAAAAAAAATTAAAACAATGTAATCAAATGAAAAAATGTAATTTTAAGTATGGAGTTTAAATTTAAAGTCATCAAGCCGTTATATTTTTTACTTGTTCGATTGACTTAACTTTTTAAAAAATGCTTTTTAAGTTTTATATACACAATTGACTATGAGGGGTTGATACTTTTCTTGCTCATAAACTTTTGGGTTTGTCTTTTAAAGTATTAAGGCACTTATAAGCAAATTAAATAACTAATTTTTAAAATCCTGGAATGCTCATAAAATTTTGGGTTTATTACGCCAGTTTTTAATCAAAATAACCTTTTTTTCCAAAATGTGGAACCTCATAATACACACTAAATAAATTATAAATTGTACTTTCAAAGTATGGTAGGTAAATATAACCCCTCATTATTCACTTGATATCATACCACTGTTTTATCGCAATTTTGATTTGTTTTGAATTTATGATATATTCTGCCATCTATGCTGATATAGCAAAATTATTGTAGCTTGTAAAATGTGTTAAGTTTTTATTGAATATTCCATTGTGTAAAGAAATTCATTTGATAGCGTTGCATTGATCACTCTTTCACTTGAAATGTTTTAGTGTGATGTTTGATAGTGATAGTTTTATTGTAAATCTGTAAATAATTGGATGCAAGAACTGAAGTTAAAAATCTTTATTAGAGGCATTTAAAATGGATATTTTACCAATTGTGAAAGAAATGTGCTTCTAACAATTGGTTAGCTTTTGTAACAAAAGTGATACAGAAATAAAATCTAATTTATTGAAAATATGTGTTTATGAAAATGATTGTTTGCATTTTCTTAATTTTTTATTTTAGTTTTAAAAAAAATACTCCATCTACTTTATAAGTATTTTGAAAAAGTAAAGTTAATAAAATATAGTGATTGGGTTATTCAATTATAAGAGGAGAATAAAATTTCAATTTATTAAAATGTTGACTAGCCTGCAAGAATTATTCTATGAGACAGTATAAAGTAAAAATGCCAGCAATGAGTTTTTATCTCAAAAATATTGAATATTGTTTAATATTGTTACTTTTAAAATGTATACTTTTTTCTTTCTTTCAAGATATTCTAATTTCTTGATTAAAATTTTTTTTAAGAGGACGCTTTACCGCGGAAGAAAGTTTTTGTCCCAAATTCGCTCTCTCCTTTTTTACTAATTTAAAAGAAAAAGTTCAGGCAAACCTAGATAAGTCGTGAAGTTTCAATTGCTGAAAGAAAAAATACTTCAAAATATTAAAATGCAAACAAATTATCAGAAGAGAAATCGTTCATTGCGTAATCCTAAGATATCATCTCATAAATTATTATTTTGGGCTATTTTAAAATTTTCTTTTCAGTATTTCTTCATGGCTTACTCTAGGTTTGTCTGAACACTATTTTTCTGCACTTTAACCCTTTTACTACTAACGGGACTCATTTGTCCCAACAAATGTTTAAAAATTATTAATGGACATACGTATCCACCATTAAGTACGACCGGGACATATATGTCCCAGCCTCTAAATTGATAACCGCTTGTCAGAAAAATCCCAAATACTAAATTTGCCTTCTTTGTGACCTATTTTGTCCTTTTGAATAATAAACGGGACAAAAAAATCCTTTTTTAAAATTTGTAGTCAAAGGGTTAAATTAGTAATGAAGAAGAAAGAGAATTTGCAACGAATTTTTTTTTCGAGGTATGGCAACCTCTTAAGATATTATATAATATTTCCCTGCTACAATTCTATTTTCATTGTCAATAAAATAATTTTACAAGTATTATAAATACTGAAACCATGATTTTTTTTAATTGTCTGATTTCTTTTTCTCCCCACCCCTTCGTTTTAGTAATTCTCATGGTACAGACTGATAATGTTTCATCAGTACTCACCAAAACAATGTGAAATTCATTTAAAACAGTTCTACATTTAGTTCAAACACATTAACTCGTAGTTTGATCATTTACCAGCTAATACGACTAATATTGCAAAATAATTTACCACAGTATTTTAATGTATTTAATATTTCCTTGCAATTTTAATCAAGCATTTACGAACAATTTTCTAGGGCAAAATTTCATTTCGCAAAATTTTGAAGCAACTTATAAAGTTATTTGAATTATCTTGAAACTACTTAAAAAATTATTTAAAATACCAGTCACCAAAATGCTAGCTGAGATTTAATTTTTGAACAGATTTCTTTTCTTTTTTTAAATATTTCTTTTTCTTCCCACATGTTATTAGATTTAATTAAGAACTAACTATAATACAAATATATTTACTTAAGTAATTTGTTTGCATAATTTTTTATCATTGCTTTATTTTAAAAAAAGTTAGCAATTTATATGCTTAAAAACATCATAACCTTTATAATTTAACGCAATTTATTTTGAAGCATTCACTATTTTATAAGTTAGCATGAAACATTTGGTTGCAATATATTTGTTCCTTTTATTTATTCTTTATTTTTTTTATGAATTTTGAAACCTAAGAGAAGAAATTAAAATAAAATATTAATTTGTTCCTTCATTTATTTTTCTATTAGATCTTATGATATTCTATAATTAAGTATTATTCATTATAGCCTTAACAAAGGTGAACTTATTTTTGAGTTTCATTGTTTATTAAGTTGTGTACAAAATATATGAAACCCTGATTACTGCAAAGGCAAACTAGGCCTAGAAATTTGTAAATAAAAGTTCTGTATAAATAGTGTGAAAAAAAAAGTTCCATAATGAAGTGGAAATGTATTAATTAGTATTTATTTTTTGAATGCTGGATCCTGATTTATAGTTTTAAATTTTTTTATAGTTATAAAGAAATAAGGTATTATTAAATAAATATTTTGGTAGAATATAATATTTTGAAAAATTGAATGGTTTTATGCTAGTCAACTGAAGCATTTATGCAAAGCGTTATGTAATTACTAGCTCCCTTTTGTTTTCAAATCCACTTATTTAATAAATTATCGCTTAAGTTATTAAAAAGGTTAAATAAAAATCAGCATATGAAATTGTTTAGTACATGGTAAAAGTTTTTTCTTTAATGAATTTTATTAAATACAGTCAAATCTCGAACTTGACAGGAGAAAAAATTAGAAATATGGGAAATCGCATGTTATCAATGGTAGAATAAAGAAAAATGCTCTTTACATACCTTATTTACTATTCCATACTTATTCTAAAAACACTTTTTACACTTTCACTTAAAAAAAGATTCAATTGTTGTTTGCTTCAGAGATGTGTAAGAAAGTTTGTCTATAACACTTTCTAAGTGAACTATAGCTTTAAATGTCTCCTCTGACATATTCGGCTGCCTCTCAATAAATCTCCCTACAGTGTCCACTGCAGAAAGTGCTTGTTTGTTAGTAACATTGGGCGGTAAATCTTCGATTTCTTCATCCTCTTCCGATAGTTCACAAGAAGCTTTCGTTTGAGCGATGATATCATTGTCATCCCACTGACCACACACTGTTACTGCATCACCTACATTTACAAAGTCATGAAATTCCATGTCATCAAGCTTCATGAGTCCGGTCAATCTGTTCACATCATTCCATGCCATGTCAGCCATTCTTAAAATTTTTTATTTTTTTTGGAATATTTTTTTAATTTTAGAAAAAAAATCTACATTATTTATGGAAAAAAAAATTCGTGAAATCAAGTTTTTTTTTAACATTGAGTGTATAAGGAAATTTTTTCTTTTCTTCCAGATATCGAAAAATTCGTGAAATTGAGCTTCGAGTTAGCGAGGTTCGACTGTATTATATTATTGATGTATATACTTAAATTCATGTTTTGAAATAAAACAGCTTGATTTTCAATTAAGCTTAATACAAAATGGGCTAAAAAGAGTTAAGCATCCATTAATATTGCCAGTTTGAATGGGTACCCTAAAATTATTGTTAGCCTTGGGCCCTATTTTTTCTTAGTTTGACCCTACAAGAGGTGCATTTTAATAGTCCAGTAGATGGCTGTCCACTAATAATAAAGAAAATTTTTTAATTAACTTAAATGAAAAAAAAAATTTAGTTATGCTCTAAATGGACACAAATTTATCCATTAACTAATGCAAATTTTAGAATTCTTAAAAGTTTTTATTTTTAAAACATGTAAAAACAAACTCTTTATATCATAAATTATCACTTTTTATTTATTTACAGTTTATAAAAATTAGATTATATACATTCATAGAATTTTCAGCCATCTTCTATACGCCAAGCAAGTACTCTATAATCACCTCCGCCTGTTACTAAAATTTTACCATCTGTTGATGCAGCTATGCAAGTCACAGGACCTAGATTTATGTAAAAAAATAACTAAACAATACTGAAAGATTATTTTAATTTCATAATTTTAATCTATAAGTTTATAATTTACAAGTTTAGAAACTTAATAAGAAATAAATTATCTATATGACAACCAATAATTTAAAATTTTCACTAATTGTACACAGGGCAACAATAATTGTACAAGGATCAGAAGAAAAAAATTTCACAATTAAGTTATTCACTTAAATATTTTTAAAATAAGACTTGGTAGATAGGAGAAAAATTGAACCAGTTCCTCTAGTAATTTTCTGTTTGAGGTGGTAATTTGCATTCCTCTCTTTGAATGAATAATGTTTGTTTAGACTTTA
Organism: Parasteatoda tepidariorum; assembly: GCF_043381705.1. Lineage (NCBI taxonomy): Eukaryota > Metazoa > Arthropoda > Arachnida > Araneae > Theridiidae > Parasteatoda > Parasteatoda tepidariorum. Next base: position 51,851,813 of record NC_092213.1, on the reverse strand, counting down.
AAGCAACATGAAGATAATGTTGGTTAAAAGTTAACCGCAACATAAAAAGTAAAAATCATGCCTTTTCTATTTTAAAAATTAAATTAATAATTCATGTAAGGAAGTTGTTAATGAAATATATAATTTTTTTTTCCTAATTGAAAACCATTTTATTATAAAAGCATGACAGAAGTAATTAATATACTTTTCATACATTCAACCATAATTAGTCTTAAAACCACAAACATTTGAGTTCGTACTTAAAATATGCATTAACATAGTGGTTTTAAAACCTTTTGCCTCGCTAACCACTTTCTAAAATCCGAAAAAATAAGTGTCAAAACCCTATTGTAATTATCTTTAATAGGTAAAGCAAAAAACTTTATATATACATATATTATTGTTACAATGTAATTTATAAGAAGAAACAAAAAATATCTTAGTACAAAAATCTATATAATTAATATAATAACTGAAATGAATAAGAGACTGACTCGTAAAACCAATTCGCTTTATGTTAAATTTGAAAAACTCAAACTCTTGACGGAATATTTGTGGAAATTCAAAATTTAGCTTTATGTTTGACAGTTCTAGTCTTAGATCAGGTTCTGCATAAGTTTATGTTGAATTCTCAGATCATTATGTTATGCAAGAAAAATATTTTAATAATGACTTATTTGTTCCTGTCACTACATAGAATTACAAATAAACTAAAAAATTTAATGGCTTTTTAATTCCTGTCACTAGTAAAGTTACAAATTTACACAAAATCTTGTGCCGAAAAAAAATATGACTTGTTAATTCCTGTGTTGATTCCTGTCACAGAATTTTCCATCATCTCCAGACTTTTGAGAACTGCCCATTTAGTAGCATTGCAGTACATATGTAAGTAAATTTATAATTTTTTTCACGTTAGACATTTAATAATATTTTAGTGGACCACCAATTGCAAAACAATATCAATTGTTTTAAAATTCAGGAGCATCTTAGAAGTAGGAAATTCAACATGAAGCATTAGATTTTTCTCACAGATATGTACTGAATAACTAAATACCATTGACAATGAAAGATCTGTCAATAATTTAAGCTTGCAGGACATAAGATTCCACTGATTAAAGTTCATTTCTTATTATTTTTGCTCTAAATTCCTTTTGCAAACAATTCACAATTTATTTAACATTGTGGTCTTATTAAATTAAAAAATTTTTTACTTGATTTTACACAATAATTTAATAAAAGGAAGAAATGTGTTTAGATCTGCACTTGTGTTGCAAAGTTCTATGTGGCTGATGTACTGAAATGTTGTTTGGTGTTGCCTTTTGACATGAATTTAATATTATATATATATATAGTCGAACCTCGATTTTATGTACTTTAATTTAACGATTCATTGAATATTTTTTCTGTCTCAACAAAAATTATGTTAAAATGGTCTCATTTAACAAATTTTTAGCTTTGATTTAACAAACAACAATCACTGGAAAAAAATTCGCGCATAAAACTAAAACTTTGAATATTTTTTTCACACCCTAATCCAAGGGTGCAATTATATGTACGTACAATGTATTCAGTTTTAAAAGCAACTAGCATTAAAGAATATAACTTAACGTATAACTTATAGTTTTTAAGCTCGTAGTAAACTAATAACGTAGTATCTAAGGGTATTTTGCATTGATATTTTTATACCTTACTCTTTACAAAAATTGATATTCGATTTAACGAATGGATTTGTTGGCCCAAATGAATTCGTTTAATTGAGGTCCTCCTGTATATATATATGCAATAATGTTTAACCCCTATTTTTTGTGCAAAAAATATTTTTTCAACTTTTTTTCTCTCCATAGTATATATATATACAATATATATATATATAAAAATAAAAATCATTCTTGAAAAGTTTCCCGTTCATGTAAGTACATTTGAATTCGCTACATGCTTTATAAATGAAACTTATATTTCATCTATGTTTTATTCTGTTTTTTATTTTTATTTTATTTTCTGTTTTTACGTGTTATTTTGACTTTTTGTTTTCTATTTTATTTGTTGTAATTTCTGAAAAATTTTTTTTGAGTGCTCCTCACACTGTATTGATACAATATCAGAAAGCACTCTTTTTTGCGGATATAATCGTGTGGGCTGATGAAAAAATTATATCTTTTATTTTCCGGATTTTTAAAAAAAATTTTATCCTTTTTTTTTCTCCAGTTGTTTGATATTTTTTATTTCCTTTCTCCCCCCCCTTTTTTTTTCCATATGTCTGTAATTTTCCTTTGTTTTATCTTCATTTTGAACCTATCTATATANTATATAATAATAATTCCCCCCTCCCTTTTTTGGAGTAAATAATATTTTTTAAACTTTTTTTTTCATAGTACACATGCTCTACCTTTTGGAGAAACACAGGGAAATGTAATGCAGTTCACTAAATGCCCCACATAGCACATTTTGAGAAGATTTGTATTATCATTTAACATGCTACCATTAGCTCACTTATTTTTCATACAAAAACAACTAAAATCATACCTGTGTGTGCTGTTATGGTTTCTAATAACTCTGGATTCATAAGGTCCCATAAAAGAATTTTTCCAGATAATGTTCCAACAAATGCCGTACAACCATCCCATAAAATACACCTGAAACGAGAAGGATAAAAGTATTTCTATATTTTTTCAACTATAATTTGACTAAAATAATGTCTTATTATGCAACATACAAATTCGGTTAAAACTACATAGAGAAAGAAGTAAGATGTGTTATTTACTTGTTAAGTTTAAAGTTATTCCTTTTTTTCCAAAAAAAAAGATATATTTTAATTACCTAATGCCTTCTGCACATTCTGTACTATAGAGCAGTGTAGCAGTATTCACATCTATAACATTCAACACACCATCACTTCCACAAGTAACTATTTTCTGACCATCTGGGAAATCAAAAATTACATATTTGAGTAAAATTTTCTATAAATTGAACTATATCTAGAACTATTACAAGGTTGATATTATATTGATATATTATGTTTATATCTAGATATCTATATTTATAAAATCTAAATATTATGATATTGATGTATCTGGAACTATTGACAGAAATTACAGCAAATAATTACAAAATAGTTATGAAAAGGCAAGTTAACTCGTCACCAGTCAACAACGTGTTAAATTACAATTTAAACCATTTTACTTACCTGGACTAAATGGTACAGCATGAATTACATCTTTGTGAACTAGAAAAAAAAACAAGAATAAATATTAGTCTTTCTTCTCCAAAATACTATGTAAACTATCTTTAATATAAAATTTTTTTGCCTAACTTAAAAAATTATACCCGTATTAATTTTTTTAGATGTTTCAGAGGAAAAAATAATTGGCCAATTTTATATACAGTATGTTCTCGATATCTCAAAGTTGTTAAAAAAATTCGAGATATAGAGTTTTTGAGTTCCATACTAAACATGTTCTAAAAAGTCATACCTAAATCCATGATTTTTTTTAAAAAAAATAGTTAAAATCATGACATTTCATGACAAATTTTGTTCAATACTGAAATTCATGACTTCATAAAGTCATGAAATTCATAAAGTGTTAAAAAAATTCTATTTCTGGGCTTAAGAACAGGATATTGGACAGGATAAACACGAAACACTAATTTTTTTCTGTTAAGATTTTGTCATAGAAATTTAATATGTTAATTTAATAACATATAATATGTTTACATATGCATTTATACATTCTAAAACTAATTTTTTCACAATTACTTAACATGTTCTGATACTAAGTTTTTGAATTATGCAGTACTTACACAAATGACGACCTAATAAATAATATGTATCCATATCCCAAATGTACACTTCACCAGAATCAGTGCCTGTTACAAGAAGATGATTTTTGTCATTCAAACTTAAACAACAAACACTAGCTTCGTGATCTAATTCTGCCTAGTAAAAAGTCAAAATAAAAAAAAATTGTATTATAAATAATATTTTAGGGCATAAACTGACATATAATTTCCTTTTTTTACATAATGAATAGCATTTTTTTTGTTTACTAGAAGATGTACTATTGTACTATCCTTTTTATACCAAATCATACAATTGTACTTTTCTTTTCACTACAAAATGTGTCATTTTATTTAAGATGACAATGTTTATTGTTAAACATTTCATGACAGTTTCACAGCATTTATAATAATTATTTTTTAACAATGCATATTTTTGAGTGATTCAATTTTTTTTATTCCCTTATGAATTTAATTAAACAGAGTTTACTAAGGCAATGGAAATATTTTAAAGAAGATGAAACATTTTAACAACATAACATATTCATTGAAACACAAAAGCTGTGGCTATTAACTATCAAGACTGATCTAAGTAGCTAATTAAGTTATATAAGCTAAAATTAATATTGATAATTTTTTTACTATAATCGAAATTGCTTTGACTATCCAAATACAGTCGAACTCGTTTATAACGAGCTCGGATTTAACGAGAACTCGGATTTACCGAGGGAAACGAGAATATTTGGTTGGATCAATGTTAAGTCTATGGAACAAAAGTCGCTTTTAACGAGCAAGACCCGGTTTTAGCGAGCAATATTTTTCTGTTTTGCAACCTTTTTTCTCATCTTTCTAGTCTTTCTGTCTTATATTTTTTTCAAAATGGTAAAAAATGCGCGAGAAATCGAAAAAAAAAACCGCGAACTGAAACTTAATTGCACTTATTGCTCTAATCTAAAACTTTATCGGTTAACGAAAAAGTTAAAATTTTACCGGAGTTGGATGACGGTGTTAAAAATATCGAAATCTGCAAAAGGTATGGATTGTCTTCATCTACTGTTTCCACACTGCTAAGAAACAAAGCCAAGTTAATGGATGCATACGACCAAAATAAAACAGACTGTAAGCGACTGAGGAAGTGTTCGAAAGAGGATTTGGACGAAGCGTTATTGAAATAGATGAAGGTGCAATGTAGTGCTGATTTACCTGTGAGTGGACCTATTCTAAAAGTGCAAGCAGAAAAATTTGCTGAACACTTTGGATATTCTGAGTTCGTTTGGTTAGTTATCATTAAATTAAGTAAAGTATTTAATTAAATTAATTAATGTAATTAAAGTAAGTAAGTATTAATTAAATTTTAAGTAAACTCAATCATTTGACCTCCCTCTTCTGGTTGCACACCTGCCTTAAGGACCCGTTTATTACGAGCACTCGGATTTAACGAGTACATGTTACGGTCCCTTTGTGCTCGTTATAAACGAGTTCGACNATATACCGATTTTTAAAACCATCTATAGAAACTACTTTAATGTGCTCGAATGGCAGGTTAGACAGGTTTAAAAAGCGGAATAACAGAAATTCAGGAAAAATTATCTGAGAGTCGGGAAGTGCTTCCATATCTGATGTTGAGAATTGCTCATCAGCTAAAGATTACAAATCTTTTTTTTGTACGCAAGACGAAGAGTGATGAAAAATAACACATTTTCTGCTACTACATAATATTTTTCAGTCATTTATTTGAATAATGTGTATATGTTATATGAATATAATGTAATAAAAGGGAGGAGTTTGGGAACCATTAGTGAAATTGCCTGCGTAACGGATATAGTGAACTCCCGGTTATAGTGAACCGAAATTTCGGTCCCTTGAAGGTTCACTATAGCGGGGTTTGACTGTATATATATATATATATATATATATAAATTTTGAATTACTAAATAATTAATGTGGCACTGACCTTTAGATCAAATGATGGCTTCATTCCCTCACTTGATTCATATAACCAGACCTAAAAAGAAAAACAGCTTTTGACACAACTAAACAGATTGAACTCTAAAATGGTCGAATCTTCAGGTAAGATCTTTAACAATGGTAACAGTATCAATATTGTATCGATAAATATCTGTTAACATTAAGCTATTTTTCAAAATTCCGAGTTACTTTCTTATGAACGAAAATCAGTTTCTTTCTTTACCATCTTAAAAGGATTTAGTAAAATAAAAATAAAAAATTACTTTAAATATATCTTTATACAAAATAAAAAGTATTCCATCAAAATTTAAGTTACTAAAGTATTTTCATTAGCTTGAATATTTTTTTTTTCTTTTTTGATTCAAAATTATTATTAACTTTGCACATTTCACTTCCATTTTTTTACAAACTTAAACTGATAAATGCATATTTTATAATACAAACCATCAAAACATATTTATTTATAACTAATTTAGAAAATAGAGCAATGTATTTTCACTATTTTGTAAGGAATTTCCAGAAATATACTAACATTTTTAGTATTTACAATTTTTTTTGTGGACTAGTCTTTAAAGCTAAAATTAAGAATCCCATTGTTGGTCAGTTATCACAGTGCCTAATTTAACAGAAAATTAAAATTAAAAATTTTGTAATTTTCGTTTGATTTTATGTAGTAAAATTTTCATGAGAAATTGTTTAGAATGAGAATTTCTCTGTTATACAAACTGTTATATTTAATGTGTTACTTATCAACGTTGATATAATTGTGATGAGATTCTTACCTTTGCAGTTGAATCTAAAGAAGCAGTGACAAGGATACCATTCATAAAACTAAGATCTGTAACTGAATAAAATTTATAATTAATGCATTTTGGTAATTATCTAATCGCAGGAAGTAGGAACACATAAGCCTAACATTGATTGTATTTTAATGTTATTTTATGAAATCTGTAATTTTCTTACTACTGTAACTTAGATAACAATTATTTGATGTTCTAAACAATATTTTGAAATCAAAGTATTGCTGAATGAGGAATATATTAATAAAAATTTTTAGATGTCAAAATACTAAAAATTTTTTTTTAACATGTCTAGAAAATTAATTTTCTTATTTAAATAATTTATTTTGGCAGTGTCTCAAACACTACAAAAACTAAAAATCTATTTTTGCAGTAAATTGTATTACATGGAAAAATTAAAATCAATCTTTTTTTTAATTCAAGCTAGAAAACTCTAAAAGTTCTAATTTCGAAAATGTAGTTAACCTATACATTTTCAATTGAAACAAGCTCAACTTTTATAAAAATAAACAAATTTTTAAAAAAGTTTTAAGCAATGACGAGTTTTTTCAGTCACGTACGTTAATAAACAATCAACTTAATTATTTTTAAGTCAGATCTACAAATGATGAAGATTACAATTCAGTCTATTAAATAATATGGATAAACCATAAGTTTTTTAGAGTGACATTATAATGAAATTTTAAAATCAAATGAGTAAACTAACATTCAACCATTAAGTCAATAAGCTTTATTTTATTCTTTTTTTTTTTAAATTCTTTTATTGTACAATTGTGGGGATTGTAAAGATTTTAGAGAGCATGAAGTAAAATAAGCTTTTCTGAATATTATTATAATAATGAAAGTTAATTTTATCCTTTTTATTTCAACTTTTTAGTTAAATGTGGACAAATAATAATTTAATGTTAACAGAACAGAAATTAAATTTTCTCTAAACAAGTTCAAATAAATAAATAAATTTCAAACTTAAAAAATTTAGTTTCAGACATTATTAGGCTACATATTTAAAAAATAAAAAATTAAAAAAAAAAACTTTAAAATGAATAGAAACAATAGAAAAATGCCTTCTTAAAACTGTGGTCACGATGAATAAATTTTTTCTATTTACAGTAAACCATAATATTTTCTTAACTCAGATATTTGAATGCTTCCAAAATGACATTCAACATATTTTTCCACCAAAATCAAATGATCATCCACTTATCTAAGTCTTCCACCAAATCCCATTAGAAAGCAAAGAACATCACTTTCAATTGAAAAGCAGCTTCTTTAAACCCAAACTAGAATAAATATAATGTTTCCTACACACAGCATACTATAATATGTTTTTAAACATAGATATTTGAATGATTTCAAAATGTTATTTAACATGTTCACTAAACTGAAATGATCTTCGACTTATCTAAATCGTTCACTAAATCACCAGAATAAATATGTTTCCTACTTACAGCTAACTACTATATCATGCTCCTAAGCCTAAAGATTTCAGTTCTTACTATTATTTAACTATTATTTAACAAATTCTGCAACTAAAATCTTCAATTATAATATATAATTAAGCAAATACCAGAATCATTATATTTTCAAAGTAAACTGCAGTACTTAAGGAAGTACTTTTGTTAAACAATGCTACAAATAATATTTTATCACAAATGATGTTTGATTAACAAGACATACCTACCAGAATCATCATGAGCCATTGTTGTTGCTAAGAGTTTTCCATATTCTACATTATACAAGTATCTAAAAAATGTATAAAATTATTTTTGATATAATGTATCTAAAGAATTAATAATTTATTATCATTTAGTGAAAATGAAATTGGTAATAATAATTTAAAAATAGAAAGCGTGTTGTGATAAAAAATCACAACAATCTACAAATCACTATAATATAACATTATATATATATATATATATATATAAAACTGGATGTGGANTATATATATAAAAAGTACTGTAATCAAAATCAAATAAACAATTCTCAAATAATTGTAAAGATTTTACACCTAATTACTTGTGAGATTTAAGTTTTTGTTTGGCATGCACTAACAATAGCTTAAAAAGCTATTTAAATAAACTTTATGGTAGTGTCTAAAGTGGGCAACTGTACTGTGGGGGGTACGCAGAAAATTTTAGGGGTATGCCACATTTCTCATCAAAATACTTTATGCCCTCAGATGTGCCCAAAATAATAGAAAAACAAAATTAGGGCAAATTTTTTTCAATGAATATCACTGTATTATAACAATAACAGTACTAATATGCTCCTACAAATACTCCAATCTACATTTTGTTTCAATTAGCGTTATTTTTGTTTTAACTCTACTTAAAAATGACCGTTAGGTATTTGTGGTTATATATATAAATATATATATATTAGATGTACAATATTACAGATATATGTTAGATATACCATATTACGATATATATATTCTTCTCTACTTTTAATTACATTTTTTTAGAGTCAATAAAAATTAAGAATAATAATACATTGCAAGCGATGTAAAAACTTACATGTAATTGTCCCAGGAACCTACAATAACAGTTCTGTCATCTGCCATTAAAGAACAAGATGATAAAGCCTAAAATTATAAAAAATAAATTTTTATACAATTGCGCAGAAAAACTTTTATCTGATTTTTTTTAATTGATGGAGCTAAACAATTCCTTTTTCAATACATAGAATATTAAAAAAAATATTAATAAAATAAAGAAAATTTTTCTGAAAAAATTCTACATCTAACATAAGATAGTGAAGAAACTTACCATATTGTAAACTTTAATGCTTCTCAATTGTTTTTTTTCTTCCAGTGAATACATTTTCAAAAGTCCATCTGTCAAATGAAAAATAAATAAATAAAGACATATTTTCATTACTAAACCAGTTTTTGGTGAAAAATTTCATTAACAAAAAGAACTTAGTGCAAGTCTAAGAGACTTTTCTTCTTTGCACTTATAATACAGCCAGTTAGATTAATAAGACAGGAGGCGCTTCGCGCTTTTGTACCACAGGTCTGGGATTCTATCCTTGGACTGGGCAAGGGTGACTCAGCCTTCCACCCCTTCACATTGGGGGTTCCACGTTCAGTTAACCACCCAACTGGAACATCTACTCCAGCATCCCAGAGCCCAAGGTCAAGAAAACTGGGATGAGCACAGTGTCACTGAGTTTATTTTAGACAGATTAATAAGTAATATTTTTGCTTTTTCTATTAATAAATATTTTTTTTTTAAATTCTGCATAAGCTATAAGATTTTGATGATAATAACAAGACACAAACATTAACAAACCCAGCTTTTAATGAAAAGAATTATAACCAATCTAAATTTGTAGTTAAATTATTCTTTTTTAATATAATTATTATGCATTGTTATAAAGTTTGTGTTATGTTTTGTCAGTCTCAGCGAATTTCGCATTATTTTTCTACCAGAATTTCTCACATATAGACCAGATACTCAAATAAAACTTTTATAAAAATTATAAATAAAGAAATAGTCTAATCGCAAATAACAAACAACAAAATATATAAAATATACATTTCATTAAATACAAAATAAAATAATGTATCTTAATAAAATTGGATTTTTTATTGAGATTCAAGTTTTATGTTTCATCAATTTTCATTGTTTCTACATTAGATTTCTTACATACAGAGCCATGTAAATAGTAATCAATTGATACTTAACAAAAATGAGAAAAAAATTAGCAAAAAGCATCACATTTACAAAAAGTAAACAATTAGATAGTACACCTAATATACAAAGTAAAAGAATGTAGTGTAATTTAGAGTTGATTTGTTCTTTTTAAATACAATTGTTGAATATTGTTATAAGTATCACAATTTGAAGATTTCTGAAAATTCATTAGGCACTTTTATATCAAAATAATATCAATCGACTTTTATAGAAAAATAATATTGATATAATATAAAAATAATATTATCGATAAAAAAAATACTCAATAAATAAGTATTTTATTCCTACCTTTTGAAACAGAAAATATAAACTTCTTGTCTTTTGTGATGCATATATCAGTGATAACCCTGTAAAATAATATGCAAGAATTTATGAAAGAAATTTATTGACAAAATAAATTGATTTTTTTGTAAAAGTAGTATTTCATATATAAGGAGTAAGAAGTAAGTTGACAATAAAGCAACTGCATAAAATAAAAATACAACTAACTCTCTGTGAAATTTGCACTCCAAATTCAGAGTAAGTTTAGAAATGTTTTTGTTCCATCTCAAGAAAGAATGTTCAGATCTTGTACTTGTATTTGAGGTACCTAAAAATCAAAAATAAATTAAGCATGCAACTAAAATAATATTAATTTTGAAATCTAATTTACCATTTAAAAAAAAAACTTAAATTAATGTGTTTTTCTCCCTTTTAATTTTTCATCTCTGATACAATTAGAGCAATTATTTAAAAACATCTTTAAAAAATCCAAAAACTTTATAAGTTCCACTTCTTTTCTATTACCAATTAAAATTTTAGCATATCTTTCTCTAAATATGTTTGAAAATCAGTAACAAAAAAACAACTAGATTATCCATGCAGCCAACAAATTCTTTACATTTCAAAAACAAAACCATTACCGAATATAGCAAAAATTAACCTATTAATCTTCCTAAATGTTTTTTTTACTCAAAATTTAAATTTTTAGAATTTGAAATCTATCATGACTAATGCATCATATAAAATTCTTAAAAATTTACTAAATATTTAAAACTTTCCTATCAGCAATTTTGGAACATGAACTAGAGCTAAACAAAGCACAGTTGACAATTGTACATTGTTTTATAGAATAATGAATACAGACAAACGTTGATATCACAAAAAGAATAAAAAATGTAGAAAATTACTATATTTTTTAAATTGTAGAAAAAGTCATTGTTTTATTTTTAAAATAATACAGCATATCTTGACTTAAAAATATTACAATAATATTTATTAATTTATTATTAATTTGTTACAAATTATTTACTCATATCTGTAGTCTTTCAATACTTCTTCTCTTGTAATGATACTTCCCAAACATAGCCTTAAATATTTTATGTTTTATTGCAGACATATTTTGCAATGTTCACTGTTAATTGAAAAAAAAATCACATATGGCTATCTCAGGGGACCCTCTTACACACAATTGGTACTGTAGAAAATTCTCTTGGGTACCCTGCTTTTTGAGGGACTTCCATATCACGCTTTGTCAATGGTCACTTGAGGTATCGCTCATATGTACAGGGACAAAAAGCTTTTAGTATTTGCAGAGATTGTGAGATTACTACGACACAACCGCACCACATTTTAACCTGCATTAATTTTAAGTTGGACGATATTTTTTTCAAAACCTCCTTTGTTTTTAGACTCCTTGGAAGTTTATGGACTTATGGAATTGGTCTAGTCAAATTGGCCACTTGAAAACAACAACGCACTCCAATTTTTGACTGTTAGATTCTCTACAATTTAGAGGATTTGCATGTCAAAATCCTCAGCACGTGGCTCATAATAGATGCGAGGTGCCTGCAAAACCTTGTGTACTTAGTCTAAAAGGTTATCAAATTCAGAGCTGTAATTACACAATATTAAATTACGCTTTTCATAATTTCTCTACAGGTGGTTAATTTTATTTCTGGTGAACATCGTACTTTGTTGTATTAAGGTAAAATAAATAATTACTTCTTTCTTTATTTGAGTTCAATAATTTTTCAAGAGATTCAGGCATGTTATCATCTAAGGCAGACAGAATTCTCCTTTGAGGATGTGGTTTAATAAAAAGTTGTCTAGGAATTTGTCCAAATTCCATGATTTGCACTTCCAGTGAATATCTTTCATTGATGTCTTTAATGCTGCAAATAAAATTAATACAATAAAAAAATTATTTTAAAGAAAAAAAAAGAAATAGCACTAGCTACAGCTTAGTTAACTTTAAAGACACTGCAATTTTCTTAATCAGTTGCTTCTTTAAACATTTAAGAATTACTGTTAAAACGAGCATTCAAAACTAAACTAGAGTTCTTAATTAAGCTTTAAAAAAAATTCCTTTTATTAACTTATGATTTTCATGGTCTAAAATTATATATAAAAGTAAAGTGCACTAAAAAATAATTATAACCCATTGGACAGTTTTGTTATTGTATTCAAATATTTGATTGTATTAGAAAATAGTCAAAAACACTAAAGAAACACATAAGTATCTAAATATTTTATAATGTAATAGAATATTAAAACAACTTTGGAAGTAGCATAAATAAAAGGAAAAAATGTAATTTCTATAAATGGAAATTTTTTTAGTGTGTCTGAATTTTATAAAATTATTTTATCTTTCATGAAATTAAACATAAATAATAAAAGAAGTCATACCTATCCAAATCAACAGCTCCTTCATAAGTTAAATAATAAAAAACTGAAAAATAAGAATAAGTTAGAGTAAGATAGTTTGACAAAATTTCCAAAACTGAAAATTATAAACAAATGCTAGAAAAAAGAAACTAACTATACTACAAATGTTCAAAATTTCTAGAAGCCACAACCAATTTTTAAGAGCCAGCATATTATGAGAAAGGAGCATATCCCCATTTTTATATTTTAAAATTACATTAAGACAATTATTATATTTACTTTAATATCGCATAGAAAAAATGAAGTTGTCAAAATTGTGTTTGATTTTAAACATATTTAGTTTAGTTGTATTGACAATGATGCTTAATTAATTTTGGTAATAGGCACTACTGCTATCAAGGCAATTTGTGTAAAATTTGTATTAAGGTACCTATTACATCTGCAATGTTAATACAAAAACAATTGGAAGAGGTTTTTTTAGCAGTCCTTTGTAAGAGATAAATACCAGAAAAAATAGTTTAATTCTGGTAAATTTTTACTATCATGAGTTAACCTTGAGCAACAGCATCATGCCAAATGTGCAGGTTTTGCTTAATCTAATAACGTACAGTCATTGGGAAAGTGAAAATATAATAAATAAACTTAAATGGAATTATTTTAGCTTTACCAATTGTGTTGATACATTTCTCAGTTTCGCACATGATTTCATAGTGTTGTTTAATACTGATTTATTCATTATTTACTTTTTTTCACCCCGTATGAAAAACGAGTATTCAGCTAGTACACAATAAAACCATAAATAAAAATATATGCACAAAAACAAAATTTTTTTATTGCTAAATTTTTTTATTTTAATATTAAAGCTTACACTTACATATAAAGTTTTTGCAGTGATGCTCAATCAGATTTAAAAATAACATTTTTAAAGCAAGGAAAAAATCTGTAATATTTTGTAACCCAAGCAAAATTACCATTGTCAGCTTTACTTGCTTCTTCTCCTCTTTGTTTATAACCAAAGATTAAATCTATCCAATGATTTAAGCTGTTTGACACATAATCTGATTCAAGAGCATCTCGTAAGATCTTCACACATTCAACAGGATCTAAAAATGAGTTACGCAGTAAGAAATGATTTTTTTAAAAATAATAATTGTCTCAAAACAGAAAGGGTATAAACAAAAAAACAATATTTTTGAATTTATTATCTTTAAAAACACTTAAAACAATTTAAAATGTGAAATGGTGCATATTTCACTCAGAAAAAAGCTTTACAGAAAATGGTCTGAAATAAAGAGGGGCCACTGTCTCCAATTTAATTTAACCAGCTATGCACAAAGGTGGAAAAACAAAATAAATAATGAAGAAAACCTGATGTTTGCTCCAAGTTTACTTTAATTCCGTGTTAACATTCATTTCAATTTACTATTTTAAATTTAAGTTTAAAATTAGTGTGGCAACTTACACAATACTAGGTTAATAAGTCAGGTGGGTTAAGCGTAATATTTAGGTTAAGTGGAATATTTAGGTAATTTTGAAGGAAAATAATACTAAGTATATAAATAGGTGCTCCACGCATAAATTTATCACTTTGAGTGAATAAATAGGTGTGAAATAAGAAAATGCAGAAATACTAGAGGAAATAGTAAAGTTTAATATAGTTTATTATTTGATAAATTAAATTGAAAGAGTTAGCAAAAATAAAGAATGATTTTAAAAAAGCATTTACTCCAAAGGCAATGGTTAATTACTTCACTCTTGCTTTGACTTCAAAATAACAAAAAAGGTTCAAGTATAAAATTTCAATTTAATAATTAAGTTGATAGTGGCCAATTCATAATATCTCATCAAAATGTAGAACATTTTATAATAAAAGTGTATTCAACTTTCATATTTTCTTAAGAAAAGGATTGAAAAGTAAAAGGATTTATTGGAAATAGTGTGTTGAAATTAATACAGGTGGCATCCAAGTTTTAGATCTAGAGCGGTTTTTAGATATACATAAAATAACGCAATTTTTATGATTAAAACATTTTTGAGTAAAATTAGTTTACTAAAAATCAACCTCATGCAAAAATACTATGAATAATAAAAAATGCAATAGTTCACACATAAAAATAATAATAAGGATTATAGAAAAATATTTCCTTTTGGAATTTAAATATAAAAAAATCACAGTTAAAGTCAAAATACAACAAATTCATTAGCAATTTTTTTCCAGTTAACTGTATTTATAAAATCAAATAATCCCACTTTGAGGAAGGAGGAAATAATTGCAATTTTTTAAAATTTAATAGTGATGTTTACAAATCAAATAATCACACTAAGAAGAAGATAACAATTTTCTATAAAATTTTATGAAAAATTGATTTTATTTTTTAAAATGATTTAAAATGAAAAAAAAAACAAGTTAAAAAGTATAATAATGATGCAAATAAATATTAACTTTAACTGTTACTTCAGTCACTTAAGAAATAAAAATTAAATTTAAATATGAGAACAAGCTGTAAACATTACCTTTAGCCCAAGCGGGTAGTTCAACATCTCCAACTTTAACCCCATTCATTCGAGTTCCGAAGTCTAAACTCTATAATTTAAAATAAATCATAAATTAAAAAAATAGCTATTATTGAGCTTATCAATAATAAAAATTATCAAATATTTTTTCAAAAAACAATATGTATCTTTTTTTTGTAAAAAAAATCAATATATTTAGAATTTTTTTTTTAAAATTTACATTGTTTTTAATATTTTATTTTTCTAGTCTATCCTAAATGTTAGAACAATTCAGTTAAACTAAAGAACAATTATAATAAACAATCAAAGCTTTTTTTTCTTCTTTTTTGTGTGGAAATTACATCTATCTCTCACACTTGAGCCGTTGTGGATCAATGGAAAGAGAGCTCGCCTCTCAGTGAAGTCACCAGAGTTCTAATCACAGCAATGGCTGGTTGATACAAATTTCGGACCCAGCTTGCATCAACCCCAGTGCTGACGTAAGTGGTAGACACACCATAAGCTTAAGTAAGTGGTAGACACCACCTAACGAAATTTTATAGATTCTCCACATTTTTTTAAAACAAACTTATGCATGTAAAGTATATAAAAATAAGTAACCAAAATATTGAAAATTTATCAAAATTTGAAAATTTTTAAAAAAATTGACAAATAATTTTTGAAAATTAACTGCTGTTAAAACTAAGTTCTAAAATAACTAACTTTATTAAATGGTTTTAGAAAAGAAAAGGCTTCTCTTAATCAGATAAAGAAATATTCTTAATGTTTTCAACAACAAACATAAATTAAAATAAGTTTAAGCGCTTAAAATACCAGTTGAAAAAATATTTGAGTATGCGAATTAGAATAAGCATTAGTTATTCTAATATGTATACTGTAGCAACCACATCGCTAAGCTACAACAGCGCCACCACATACAAGACAGTGGATGCTCAGACTTCGAACCGAATGGACCTCCTTCTTTATTTCTCCTTTTCTTAGTTAATTAAACTTATATTTGTTTGTCCGTGTGCTATATGTATATTAATAAAATATTTGGCACTAAGCTTTTCCTCATTTTAAACTCCCTGAGATCTAGCTCGGGCCACAATACTCAAATATTTTTTTATCTCCATATTTAACTTAATTTCACTGATAAGTTATAAAATACTTAAAGTAAAAAAAATATACATTACTTTTCCATTCAGAAGAAACTGTCCTTTTTCTTCTAAGTCGTAAAACTGAGGTACAAGCTCTTTAAAATCTGAAGTATTTGTAGTAATATTTCGCCATGTATCAGGAATACTATTAAAGAAAGTACAAATTATTTCTCAGGAAAAAATGCAAATAAGAAGGTTGCAAATTCAAAGCAATTACTCACCTATTAAACATACGATCAGGGTGATCAAATCGACCATTCTGTAAGCACAACATAAATTGGGGCACTGAAATAAATTATACCAATATAGATACAGCCATATGAAGAAAATGTTCATGAAGAAATATATGTATATGAAGAAAATGGTATCAATCACAAGCATACATACTATTCCTAACGAGATAATACAGCACAAAACCTGGAGTAGAATAATGAGATCCGTATAAAAATTTTGGTTCCGCCATTTCATTGTAACGTTCCTATAAAAAGTAAATATAAAGATGCTTTAGTTTCAGATGATTAAAGGAAATTAAATAAAAGTTTGGTCGTCATTTGTAAGATGGTATGTTCTCCAATTGCCAGACTTTTTGGAAAAAAACAAGGATCTTCAAGTTTTCTAAACCAAGGGGCCACATAAGCACCTTGACTAAGTTTAAAAGG
Source organism: Parasteatoda tepidariorum (assembly GCF_043381705.1). NCBI lineage: Eukaryota > Metazoa > Arthropoda > Arachnida > Araneae > Theridiidae > Parasteatoda > Parasteatoda tepidariorum. Next base: position 51,834,636 of record NC_092213.1, on the reverse strand, counting down.
CAAAGATCTATTCATCAAAGACATTATTACAGAAGAAAAGAGCATCACCGCCACCTACTTTTGATTACAAAATAGCAAAATTCTGGTATGTTGGTTGTATAATTCAAACGCTTAAAACTAAATTAAATATAAAAAATTCTAAAATTAAAAAAACATTAAAAAAATAATATTAAGTCCACTAAATTTTCTCAAGTAAAAAATATTTCACATAGTTCTCTGTGTATATGATGCATTTTCCATCAAATAAATATGCTATGAGGCACATCTTTAAAAAAAAAATCAATCAAAACATGCTGTGAGGCGACCTGATAATTATGTTTATCATATTGCATGTGACATCACTTTATGTTTTAAAAGCTTTCATTATGTTATATATTTTGAAATACTCTTGAATAAATTATTGTAACTTACTTAAATTATCTTTAATTTTCTTCTCTGAATGTAATTTAAAGTGTCATTTCAAAACAATCCCTTATACGTAAAGAAAATGTGATAAGAGAAAAGTCAAAATTATCAGTATATAACATATTAGAAATAGTATAGAGAAAATTGATACAGATTCATATTTATCACATTGTTTATAATGCATTAATATTTCACAATCAATGAATGTCCGACGTTATTACCCCCTATTTTCATAAAATTTTGGAGGCTTGTTGTTGACTTATACAGCTGGATATACTATAAATAACTCAAAATATTAACTATCAAGTCCTATGATTTATTTACCTTTAAACGCTTCAAACGATCAACATTCAATGCTCCAACAGGTTTAGTCAAATCTCGAAACACTGACCGATCATTTAAATCTGAAAAATTAATAGTAAATGGTTACCATTTAAAAATGGTGTAATTCTCTTAAGTGAAAAAGTCTTTTAGAAACTATTCTAACATCTCACCTATTGACTCAGATGTATAGTCTGATAATACCCAAGGAAATACAGGATATTGTGTCAAATCATTAAAACTTCTGTCAGCTAAACTAAGAAAGTTTTTAAAATAAATTAATGAGACTTAAAAAATTGAATTAATTTTCAACATTGCATTCATAAAGTATTAACTCAGATTCAAAATTTACAAGTGTTTCAATAAACAAATTTTAGTATAATTGGAAAACTTCAACGTTGAAATTCATTAGGTAGCTTAAATTGAAAATTCACTGATTAATACATATTCATATATATAGCATATTCATTGATTAATATAAAAATGAAGTAAAAATGTAATATCACTAAAAGTTAAAAAGTTTTAATTTTTAAGAATACTATTAACAAATGTGGCAACTTGTGTATTTTGAATTACTACAAACAACTCTTTTTATAGCAAATTTGGATGATTTTACAACATGTAATTTTTTAAACAAGATTTTTTTCAAAAAATTGCATTAAATTAATATCTACTAAACAATGAAATTGATTTAAAATTGCTGTTAGTTTCTTTAATTTGAATTTTCTAAATAAATTTTATTATCAATGAGAAAATAATTTGATACAAATATCTGATAAGTCATTTTAAAGGTGTTCTTTTTTTTTCCTTTTCAGCTTTCTTTCCTTCATTTGTTAATGGCATGTTTTCATTTTTAAATTACTAAGATTAAGTAATATTTTAAATTTTTTATAAACATGATAAAAATGATTTTAGTTTAAAGCACTGAAACTGCTATTGTTTCAATTGAACCAAAACTCTCTAATAAAGAATGTAAATAGATTAATTGAAAAATTTAGAGGATGAACATGGCAAATGGTATTTTAGAAACATATAAGCATATGTTTTAAGTATATTAGATTATATTATTTTGTCAAGGTTTCTTTCAAATGTTTTTATGTGTTCAAAAGTTGATTTTTACTGTGACTTTTCCCTGGTAAGGAAATGTTTTACCTGGCAAGTAAAATCAACTTTTGTTACATCAACTTCCTTGGCACATAAAAATATATACAAAAATGCTACATTGATAAAAATCAAAACTAAACTTGAACTAGTATGACTTTTTTCTTAACTTCTAATTCAGATACTTAAAAAGACCAACCAAACACACAAAAAAAGTAAACTATTTCAAATATATTTTTCTCACGAGAGATACATGAAAAAGAATTTTTTATATAAGTTTAGCATTAGGCATTTTTACACATTGAAGTGCAGGAGCTACTTTTTGTCATGCCTTTAAAAGAAAACTTCAATCATATCTGTTGGCTCACAACTTTATTTAATTAGAAATTAAGTTTATATCACATTCTTTAATAGTAATTTATTTTTGGTTCTTTAGGTCAGGTAAGCTCAAGCAAAATGAATGTGGGATCACGTTCTTGAATTAATAATTTTAAAAATAAATAAAAATTCCAATTATTTTCTTTATAGACACAATTACAAACATGCTTCTACCAATTTTAATTATAAAAAATCAATGGCAATTAGAACTTAATCACTTACTAAAGTTCAAATTGATTAATTGACGTTAATCTAGATTATCAAGTGTTAACCACGATCAATAATCAATAGTATAATTTTTGGTGCCAAGTAATTTTCAGTACATTTAAAGTTTATTGAAACTTTAAAAACATGTTTTGCTTGATCTAATAATGCAACATCACCAAAAAGGCAACAAATAATAATTAAAAGAAGAATGTATGCAAGCAGATTTGTTTCACCTGTTCAGATAAAGTAGATAATCATAATTAGATATAGCACCATTCTGCCACAATAGTGTCATATTTTCTTGATCTCTGTCTTCCAGCTTCACAGCTGAAATATTAAATATATAAAGTATTACATTTTTTCCTATAAGAGGCTGAAAAAAATAACTACTTAGGAAACCAAACAATTTACCTGGTTCATTAACTAATTTCAGATAAAGTATATCTCGTTCGCTTTGCGTTTTGAAAGACAGAAATAAATGTTGTACTGGAGAATTCTTCGAACAATATAATTCTAAACCCTATAAAAATTACAATTCTACAATTATTTTTAATATTTAATAAAAATAGTTTAATTTGATAAGATAAAAATTTTCTTATTACAAGCAAAGTTTTTTTATAAGACAAATATAAGTGCATAAGTATATCTTCCTTCCTTCCTTTCTCACTGGCCAGACCAAGGTGAGCCCAGGCCTTTCACAGAATTTTATCATAACTCATTCTGTTCTTAGCCAAGGATTTCCAGTTTATTATTATGTATTTCTAAAGTAATTTTTAAAGCAGTTGGACCACCCAAGTCCCAGTCCTCCTTTTTCTTTTTTCGTGTGTACTTTATTATGTCTGGGTCTTTACATAGTTTATAAAGTTCTGCTGTTGATGAAGATATGACTTCACTGTTATGAAATTCAGTGAAGCTATATCTTCATCAACATAAAGAAATTCCTTCATTCCATTAAATAACTAAACATTTTAAATCTTTACTAGGAAGCTCTGTCCCCTGCTCGCTGACTTTTGCCGACACCCAAGATTACTTTTTACCTTTACCCTTCAACAAACTCATTTCACATTTTATATGTTCTTTTTGTCTAGCTTTATACAGTTTTTCGAAAACAAAAGTTGAGAATAATTCGACAATAAAAATTTTCTCAGAAATTTTTTTTCTAAATATATATTTGTTTCCTCGGCACAAAATTCTAAATACATGCAATTTAATATTAATTTTAAATTGTAAACAGTTTAGATTATTCTTGAGTACACAATTTTAAATTTCAGTGTTCAGAAGCTACATGTTTTTTATTTTATCACAAAGTTGTGAAAAATAAAATGTATAAGGATCAAAGAACAAAGTTAAGAAATGAATGTAGTCATAAAAAAGGTTTAAATTAAAATTATGTTTAATTCAATGTTAACAATTCAAATTTCTCTGAGGTAATTCTTAACCACAAAACTTTATTTTTCTTATGTACACATTTTTAAATTTTAGAATTCAGACATACAACAAACGACAGGCCCACAACAAAGATTTGAAATTGATAAAATATTTTGTTTCTACAAAAATGCACAGAAGCAAAAAAATTTCGAACACTAAAATAAATTCACGCAATCCTATCTTTATTTAATAATTGTTATTGAAATGAAACAACAAAAAAAAGAGATCATAACTAATCAGTTTCAGGGAAGTATTTAATTCCTACTTGCAATAAACATAATTATCGTGCTATAAATTGTGCCTTCTTGATATGACAGTACAGAAATGAACAATATAACAGAGACACTAAACTATAATCGTGGAGTGTCCACTAATCAAATCTACCATATTAACTAACCTTTCTTTTAGGTGTTAATAGAGGGCACAGGGGACCATTAGGCCAGAAGAAACTTCTAGAAAATTGCCATGATTACATCAGAGAGAATTGCCCTTAAGTATGCTTTTTAATATACTTTTTACCTATCATTTCTGCCTAACTTTTAGTTCAGTTCTTTTTAGCTTTGTGCAGACTGTGCAAGAAATGTCTAAATAGAAATGGGTCGCACTTAAATTTGAACTTGCTTATGCCTACTCACTCACTTGATGTTTTCATTACTGTATTTCTAAAAAAGTAATGCCATCGCTTTCTTAAATTTATACGCATTTTTTATATATATATATAATATAGAATACAGAACAATTTGTTATTTTATAGAGCTGGTCACTTTTAACCAATAAATTATGTATAACTTATAATTTGGCTTGTTTCAACTTTTTGTAGCTCATGCAAGAAATATATATCTATAAATATCTATATATAAATATATATCCAGTGTGCTTATATTTGTACTTGCTTAAGACTGTTTCCTTGTATGATATTTCATTTCTTTCTTGCCAACACGGAGAAGAACTTTCATTGGTTTTTCAACAACATATACATTAATGTTTTACATAATACAGATAATAAAAGAATCCCTGGCATCAGAATTTATGTAGTAAATCTGCAGCACTACCGTCACGAATCCAAATTTGTCTTAGACTCTAACAGAGTTAAAAAAATATTACTACTATAAAAATCCAGCTTAATCTAACATATATGTTGCAAATATACAGTATTTAAAAACTATACATAAAAACTTTAAGTCATTTAAACTTGATTTGAATTTTATACTTAAAAAAGAAGTGGAATAAATCCTTAAATAGTAAAAGTCTTTAATCAAGTAAACAGGAAGAAAAGAAACTTTTTTAAAAAAACTTTTTGTTCCTTGCAGTGTTCTCTCAACTCAGTTTTATAATTTTGAAACAGGTTATGAGATGTTTGAAAAAGGAGTCTAAGTACATCCTTCTTAATTTTTTTTTTTTAAATCTAAGATTAAAAATAATCTGCAGATACTGCAATACTATGCAACACCTGCTGCAGTTTTAGAGAATTTCTGCTGTCAAAGATTAATCATTTAATATTCCTTATTCTTATATCAATAAGAAAAATTTAACACTTTTCTAGATTGATATTATAAAAATAATATTTTATCTCCACTTTTTTAAATTATTCCTTATGAAAGGCAGATAAAAAATAAATAAAAAAACACTTTCAAAAATGTGCAGGAGATATTAATCATAAAATTTAAATATCAAGTTTCTTATCATATGTAAATTCATTTTTAGATAAAAACAATACTTTTTATTGCACAAAAGATTTGAAATTTTTAGATTGTAAAATTTTTCTTTCTCAACTCTTAAGAAACACATTTTATTACTTAAATAAATATATAGATTCATTTTATATTTTTTTAACAATTAAAGAATTTTTATTATACCACTTGTTTGAGAAGGAATCTTCTTTTTATCACTCGCTTAATACTGGATAATTTTATTTTCAGAACAGGCCACTGAAACAAAAGCAAATGTTTTTTTTTAAAAATAAAAAAACAGATAAAACATTTTATTGAGAATAAATAAAATAAAATTTATATAAAGCTACAAAACTTGAACATTGTAAGTAAAATTTTAAAAAAATATTTACAAAAATTAAAAAATTAGCTATTCCTAGATATTTTGTATAATGTAAAAAATGTAGATGACAGTCAGTAAAATAAAATATCACTGGGCTACAACTTATATCTTTTTTGAAAAATCAGTGCCATTATTTAAAAAAAAATTTAAAATATAAAAAATAAATAAATATAAATGAAACACTTTTTTAAAACAACTAATTAATAGCAGCAGGGAATATTTTAAATTATGAAATAATACACAGATACAAATTTTTATGGATAAACAGCTTTCTATAAATAAATATGTTGTTTCTTTTGTTGTTGCCAGATTTGGATGTTTGATTTTTTAAAATAACCTGTATCAACTATTATGATTTTAAACAAAAATCATATGACAAAAAATTATACAGCTTTTATACAACAATCTACATAGCTGAGATAATTTCTATTGTGTTAAAATCATAAAAATGCAATTTTAACCAAGGTCCAAGAAGCTTTACAACAACATCTATAGATGATTGAATAAATTAAAATGACTCACTGGTTCGGCATTGTTGTAAGGCTGGAAATAAAGACGTCCAGTTGTTAATAGAATTCTACCAGGATTTGTTACTAAAGGAGTAATCTTATTTCCCATTGTTTCTAGAAGTATCGTTTCATGTAAATCTTCTAACCTAAAAGAGAATATAATTCATCTGAATGTTATTAAATGCAAATGATCAAATGCTTTAGTGCAATCAGTCAAAACTTTCTAACTTCACAAAATTTTAAAATCCATGCTACTTATTCAAGAATGTATAAGAATGTAACTTTTTCGGGCAAAATTTTTAATTGCCAAATTAGAAATTGTTACATTACAGGTATTTACAATTCACCAGACAATTTACAAAACATTAAAAGATTACTAAAACATATATCCCATATGCTTTTAAAGATGTCATAATAAAAAAAGAGCCAAAAGATTTTGATAGGTCTTTTTCAACAAACATTATTATTACCTAATTGTTTCATGGATTGCTTTTCCTTGTAATATCATTGATAATGATGATTATAATCAAGTAAAATTACTAAAAAAAATTACAATATCAGTTAAAAATACACTATGCTTCATATTTTGCAAATTAATAACTTTGTCATTGCAATATCTCAAAGAGATTGTCAAATTAATAACATAAATGACATATTAACAGAAAATGAATAACCTAATGTAAGCTTATTGAAAAAATAATAAAAAAAGTAAACTATTTTTAAGAAATGAAATTTACATACCAACTAGTGTCAAATTTGGTGCTATTTTGCCTGCAATTTACAATGGCACCGATCTGAAATTTAACATAATATTAATATATTACTCTAATGCTGTTTATAAAGAATAAACAATATAATACATTTAATTCAAAGTAAAAAATATATGCTGTAAGTGAATGCATTTTAATATAAATTAATTAATGCTTTACACTATTATTTACATATAATGCAAAGTAAATAATGGTTATGGTACAGCATTTTTACTTTACATACAGATATGTGTCTAACACATAAATGTACATTAAATAAATGTATTACTGTGTACACATATTATAAGCACATTTAGTCAGTAAAAACAGAAATTTCAATTAAAATAAAATTATTAGAACAAAGACAAAAGCATTTTTGAATCAATTCAGTTGTTTAAAACATTGAAAATTTAATTGATAAAAGAAAAAGTCCAAATTATAAATCTCTTAGATAAATGAGAAAAAAATTTGCATAGAAACAACTCACACAAGTATGAATTTGTATGTTTATTATTATTATTTGGTACATGAATTCAGAATTAGCAAGCAAACAAAATTAACAAGCATTTTTTAGTTCCCCAAGTCCTTCATTATATAATGGCCCATCTATGTGCGTAATTTTCACAAACAGAGGGCAAGGGCTAATTTATACAAACTAAACTTTATATCCTCAAATGTAAGCAGTTTATAATTTCATCTACATTTACATATTATGTACTAAAATGAAACTTTTTATACAATAGAAATGTACTGCATAAAATAAACTAATTAAAAAATGAAAAAAGATAGTCCTTTACTGAAGAGGAAGATTTATATAAAATCTGTTACTAAGTACCCAAAGAAATTTGAAAGCTACTAAATATTTTATGATAAGGGATTCTATTATTCTAAGCAAGCTCTGGATAGTATCTTTCTTGTTAAAAACAATTAAAAAAAGTAATTTTTGCCAAAAAAGAGTTTTTTTTTATAATTTTAATAAAAAGACTAAAAAGGATATATTAGGCCTATAATAAGGATTTTATAAATTATTTTGACATATTTTGTTGCAAAAAAGCATATTGTAAGATAAAATAATAAAAAAGCATATAGTAGAAAAACATATAGTCATTACCATTGAAGCTTGTTCAGCACTTGCTAGCATGGATGCTCTTTTTAGCTGAAAAAAATCATTGTAAGTTAAACTAAAATTTTCTAAAGAAATTTTATCCACATAAAAAAGTTTTAATAAATTAAGAGCAAAATTATGGTGAAAGTAAAAAATTTTATATTTAAAATATAAATATTAAACTCAAGCACGCTGGTTCTGGATAAAATAACGTAAGACTGAAGTTGAAGCTTAAATTTAGGAAATTTTGATAATAGTTTCCAAAAAAGTAGATTTTAAATCAATTTATAAAAAGCAAAATACTTTCAAGCAGAGGTTGTTTTTTTGATAGCTCCCACTACTTAAACAGCGATCTTGAAAGGGAATTGGTTGCAAGAATATCCTTAATTTCATCAAACGTCATTCAAATGGGAAAATTTAGAGATTTTGATATGTTCCAAATGGCATCTTGACTTTTTATGGCTCTTTGTGCAAGAACGATTTTGATGTCTTAAAATTAATAAGAGAAATATATTTTAAGCTTATGATTTAATATAGAAAGACTCGTATGAGGCATACATATATATATATATANATATATATATATATATAGTGAGAGAAAAACTAGAAAATCGGAAAATGGTTAACATTTATTAGATAAAATAGTATAAATTATAAATGCTTACTAACTTGTGAAATCTGTGCTAAACAAGCATTAGCAGTTCCATACAGAAGTGCAAATAAAAAGGTGTTTCTTTCCTAAGGGAAAAAATAGAGGATGATCATAAAGTCATATAAAAAAATATTTATATTAAAAAAGAAATATAAACTGAAAAAAAAACTAATTATGAATTATAAGTTCTTTAAATAATATTTTATTAGAAACATCAAAAAAAAAAAAGTATTTAATGGCAATAGAAGAATTTCTTCGGAAAATTAATAAGTCATCTAAATATTGTACTAAGGGTTATTTTGGCATATTTCATTTTAATTATTTTATGATTCAAACTTGTTTCAATAGAACATTTTAAATTAAATATTAAGTCTATTTTTATATTCCTTGCTAATTGAATAAGACCTTTGTAATATTAAATAATTTTATTGCTTACGTTTAAAAAAAATACATTTTTTAGAACAAATTTTTGACAAAATGTTTTATTTATATTTTGAAACTTTTGCTATTTTGTTATATATTACTTTGAGTAACTATTTAAATATCCATATGACTTTAAGCTAAATTTGAATTTATGACAAGTATTACTCAATGAACCTGAATTTGCTTAGGCTTGTTTGGAATGAGCCTAATCATGCTGTTGTGTACGGCTTATTGCAGGTGGCATGAAATAAATTGGACTTATTGAATGATATACTCTCTAATTAGTCTATGCGTAAGTGAACTCTTTACAGTGATCTTAAAATCTGCCTAATCTAATTGAATGGTCTAAGTAGCCAATCTTGACAACAACAAAAAACTTGATTATTCTTTTCTAATTAGCCTGGCACAATGTAAAATGATGGCACTATTTTAAAAAGTCCTAGATTTTTTCAACTTCAGGTTGATGAGTACCAGCTTAACATGGTAAAAAAGATGTCCTGTACTCAAAACTGATCACATTGCTGTTGGTCTTGCAATGCGGAACTTTCACCATTATGTCTCCCCTGGGTAACTACTGTCGATTGCAGGAGCGTATTTTTAATATAGATATTATGTGAATTCTATATTTTACCAATTTTTTAATTATAGAATAATAAGGAAGGGACTTAAACGAAGTACATTCAACAAAAAAGTCAAAATCCATTAATTATTGCTTTAGGTGGAAAAAAAATATTAATCAGGGTTGCCACGCAAATCTGGAAAAAAAATTCCCTGTGTTTTCCCTGTACATATTATACATAATATATTAAGAGGAAACAACAATTACTGTGTTCTTGTGTAAGCTATATTGGACTAACTATATTTATTAGTTTTAATTGCTGGAATAATAGCTGAGCATATTTAAATAATGCATTAATAAATAAAATAGTTTAGTATAACTGAAATATCATGGTTAAAAATCCCATAAATTATGCTTTGAGTGGCCACCCTTTTTCAAAAGACAAAAATAAGAAACAAAATTCTCTGTATTTTCCCAGTTCGTAAAGAAAAAATCAAAATTCCCTGCATTTTCCCTGTTATTTAAGGTGATTTTTAAATCCCCTGTATTTTCCAGGTTTTCTCTGTTCTCCCTGTGGAGTGGCAACCCTGTTAATAAACATTACAGCAATTAAGTTTACCATAATGACAAATATGGTTCTATACCATATATGGTGACCATTCATGGTTTACCATACCAATTCTAATGTTTTATTAAAAATACTAGCAAACTACCACATTTTACTTTTTCATTGAATAAAAAACATCTTCGACTACACAATAAAAGCAAAGGAAATTTTTTTTTGAAATTAAAATTTTTTTTCTTTCTGCAATGCCCACCTGTGTTAACATCCGTCAATTCAGGGATATACAGGGCGATTTTGTTGGCCTCTCTTTCAGGGGCACCATATTAGGTAGGCTAACGTCGCTCCCACAGTGAGGACAGATAAGAAAAGAACATCCATGCCTTGCCCGGGATTCGAACACAGAACCTTTCTGATGCAAGGACAGTTCCCTGCCCCCTACACCATAGAGTTGATATAGTAGGTAGAGGAACCAAGTCCGCTTTATTCCTTCCGAAAAGACACGCCACAGATAGCAAGCAAAGAGTTACAATCACGTGATGGAAAGAGTGCAATACTTGGCGCAGTATCACAAATGTTGGCGCACTAAGTTTTTAAACAGCTTTATTTCGATATTACCGATGCGCAAATAATCGGAGCATTTGAAAGAGAGAAAAAAAATATTTTCGTTAATCATATTTCTTTAATATTATTAAATGGGTTTTTAAAACATGAGGAGTTTTTTTTCTCTTAACAAATAATTTTTAATTAAAGTACTGCCTTTATTTAAAAAAATTCAGTAGTTCTCGTCTGTACCCTTAACACTATTCCTTAAAATTTATTCATTATATAAAAATAAAAAACGATATTCTGCATCACTTATATTTATTACTATATTCAGAAATTTTTTTTTAAATGTTTTTATTGCAAAGACCTATTTTAAAAAAAAAATTACTAATATATATTGTAATAACTATTGTTATTTTTTTTAAAAAAAATAATAACTTCGATACAAAAATCAGGATTTTTTTTAAATCTACCAGGGCTTAAAATGTGAATTTGAAAATGTTGCCCTTCTTTTTTAATGAAACACAAGTTCGTTTAAAAAATTAATTTAATCTTTACGTTTTAAAAGTTTTATCACTGTTAGATAAAACAAATTGTAAAATTAAACAGATTGTCTGAAAAAAGTTCGATGCTTAGAAATAACGTTAATGTTGCAACACTTTTATCATTTTTATTTATGCTCACCAAGAGACTGCTCGAGAGGTAATATCAAATTTCGGGAAAAATAGCTTCGGGGAAAATAAAACCCGTTTTTAGTAGAACAGATTAGTTAGAAAACATATTTTTGATTAAATTTAATTACGTTTAGAATTTTATTTATATATTGAATACATTAAATTATTTATACAATAAAGATTATTTACATTATTAATTTAGAATTTTGACTTCTTTTTTTCCTGACACTTAAAATAGATATTTTCAAAAATAAACTGCTGTTGCATTTTAACTTAATACTCAACAATTTGTCTAAATATGAAATAAAATATTTATTCTAATATAAAAGTTTTCAGCTCCGAATAGAGAAAAATATAAGATTAAAAGCATTAAACTAATCAAAGAAAATAATAAAAGAGTTTAATTAGAAATTTTACTTTGTATTTCATGTACAATCTAATTCCATAAATTACTAGGAAGTTTAAATTGTACACACAAAGAGACTAGTAGAAAAGCTTTCGAAATTTAAACAAAAAATACTTAAATAAAAGAGAAAGCAATTAGAATTTTTACTTTGTACTAAATGTAGATTGAAACTAATGACGAACTTATAATTAAAATATCTTACTTTTATTTGTGATAGAAATTGCAATTTATGCAACTTTTTATGAGGTAAATTTATGCAACTATTATAGGTCAATGTATATTTAATAATTTTTATACAGAAAACCAGTATCTTAAAAAGTAGCAGTTAAAAATATTTTACTTTACAAATAAAAGAACCATAATCATTTTATGGACATTAAGAAAATTACAATGCCCATCCATAAAAAATGTAATTTTCTTAAAAATAGTAAGTGCATTTAAAACTATATCTTTTAGCCAGCTGCAAATTAAATATATACAATCTAGATAAAGGTAAAAACAGTTGAAATTTTACAAGAAAGGTTCACGATGCTAAATCTTTGCACCACAGCCAGCTGTTAGCCTTGGCCGTCTGAGCAGTTTATTCCATACCAATGCATAACATGCGCTAATTTACTGCACTAATTTACTCCTATACAACTTATCCACTTCTATGTTATGTTTTCTAAATTTGTTGCACTAAATCAAACTAATTCTACGCTTTAATATACTAGTAAAATAAAGTATTTCCAATAAAGCAACTATTTTTAAATAAAAAGAAGATAAACAAGTACTTAATGATTATATTAAATATACCTTAATTTATTTTCTAAATAGTACATAATTTGTATTCATTTTATGTATAGTAACAGAATTATATAATTTTATTAAAAATTAACACTAAAACTACTATACACTATTTTATATTTAAATACTAAAAATATTTCATAGAATTTAATTATTCATCAAACATATAAGAATATACAAATAATTTGGTTTTTAAGCATTCCTATGTAATTTAAAAAACACAACTTCTTATGTACCATATTTTTTATTTAAATATATATATTTAAAGGAAACATTTTAGAACAAGATAAATATTGGGTTTTAGTAATCAAGAGGTAAAGATATACAAAATCTTCAGAATATACAGAAATGATATCGACATTTAAAGAGAACTAAAACAAAACCGAAAGTTTACTCAACTGTTCCTTGGCGCTAAAGTATCTCGCCAAGGAAGCCAACAAAGCTTTGCAGCTATTTCAGCTAAAAATAGAATATATATTGAAATATACTTAAACATTATAAGTTTAAAGTTTAAGAAACAATAAAAACTTATGTTAAATGCAAAAAAAGTGAGCAAAAACGAGCGTAATTGATTATTAAAGCAAATAAAACATGATTATCAGAGCATGACTGAGTATCGGAAAAATTTTAAAATCAATTTTAAAATAGAAAAAGTGAAAAAAAATGTCGCCCTTTCTTGTAAAAAGTTATCGGACAGTCCCTAGAAAACTTCTCCGTGCAGCAAAATGCTCAGGACTTTTGTACCATTCTTATTTCTGAATTAAAAAGACAGACAGTTAATTGCATCAGACGATCGCAATGCTAAACGAATGGACGGGAATCGAAGCGGTCTCAGTGAACGGCAAGTTTGGGCTACAGTCACGTGACTTTATCTTGTCCACGGGTCGGGGGTTATTCTACTCTCTCTACCCAGTATTTCAACTCTATGCCCTACACAGGCCGGTCGGCAATTAACAAATTTTGATTAACAATAAATCAGTTAATGGATAAACATAATTTTAAACTTACTCTTTTAAATTTATATGGTGCAATAAATGTTCCTTCAAGAACTTCAATTACTTGATCACATTCAACATATATGACATTTCCTTTATCAAGCCTAAAATAAATATTATTAACGCTGCAGAATAGTTTTATAATAAAAATTTTAAATAGTGTAGTATAACAAAACAAGCATTTTTAAAAGACGTTAGAGAGTAAATATAGAGTTAAGTCACATTTATGCGACAACCACTAGCTTTCAACGTTAATACGATTGTAGTATAATCAATCACAGAAAGCAAGTGGCAGCATTAATAGAGAAAGCTAAATTAGGAATGTCAAAGGAAAGCAAAACAAATTGATTATGTTTCCAAAAAATGCTTATAGAGAACATTCGTCTAAAATTAGCACATTTGTATCTGAGGTATTTTGTATGCCCTTTACATTAAAAAGATTATTTTGCTCTAATCTGGATTATGAAAATAATTTCTCAAGACTGAATACAATCTAAATCATATGATCCAGGGCTTAGCAACTTTATAAGACTAAAATTGAAATAAAAATTTTATTATTTTGTTTCTTTTAAAGCATTTATCTTTTTAAAAAATAAAACTAGGAGATTTTGATCACTACTATATTTTTTTTCTTAAAATGTCAATATTTTTGTTGGTTGTATTTTGTATATTGCAGGTGGGTTCTTCAACCGTATAATGAATTGACTCTGGATACAATCTAAAATTCATTCAGGAAATGTGGATTATTACAAGCAGGGGAAAGGAGTGATCCTGCGCCAGCATCACATTTAGCTTCAGATAAAATCATAGATGATCCAGGGCTTAGCAATGAGCTAATTCAACTCTTTAATACTAAAAGCGACTCCTCTCATTTTTAAAGTTTGGAATAAATTTGTTTCTTATTATTTACAAAACAGTCATTATTTTTGAGTATGAGTGCCTTCTTTTCTTTCATTGTCATGATTTAATGTATGCAATACTTTGGGGTAAGAACCAACCTATTTTAATTGTTATTAATTTAATTGTTATCAATTTAATTCTGATAAATACATTTCATCTTCAATATTTTTTCTTTTTTTTCATTTATGGAAGCACAGATTTCTATTCAGGGGTCTGTCCAGACATTTTGTGAAAGGTCTCGTAATTTGTGAATATAAAATAAAAGTTAAGTCACATTCTTTCAACCAGGGTCCTGCTTTTGTGAATTTGTGCAAATAGGGTCCAGTTATTGCAAAAAACTTTTTCAATGAGTTTTTAAATTGTAAAGACATACAAGATTATGCCCAACGCTGTAAAATTATAATTTTTAAAAAATTTAATTTTCAAAAATAAACAGCAATTGCTGCTACTAAATTAGAGATGCAACATACAAATATTTGGTATTTAGCCTATACTGCTGAAAGCAGAATATTCATTTCGGACGAATAAAGGAAGAAGTGTCTGCCGAAGACAGAACTTAATTCATTAACATCCATTTTCTTTCACCCCCCTGGAAATGGTTTATTCGATTAACAAAACAATAATGAAGATAAAGAAATTTGTGAAGGGTCTGATTAAAAGATAAATTATTTTGTGAAGGGTTCGTTTTTATGAAAAGATATTTTGTGAAGGGTCCGTTAACAGACCCTAATTTCTTCTAAACAGACCTCTGCTATTGAATAAAAAAATAATAAAACATATAAAGTGAGTAAATCTGGAGAGAGAGATAAATAAATTTTCCGTCTATTCTCAGCAGCAAAGGGTAGTAAACTTAAGATTTCTAAACTAAAGAGTAGATTGTTCGAAACAAAAAGTGAAAAAAAAATTAAAGAAAAAAGCATTTAAAATTGCAATAACTTTCAAACAAATTGCCATTTCAAAAACAATTTATGCCAAATCATAAATGTTCTTTTCAGTAGACCAAATTAAAATGCAATAGTTGCAATTCTGTGCAATCTAGAGCGGGACTCCATGGTATATTTTTCGTACATGTTAAACAATTGATCATTTTGAGCTAACTATAGAATAATAAAAAAATTTTACATCACCATACTCTCCCTCCATACATTTTTCAGCATACCTATATGTTTTCAAGTTACCAGTTTTTGAGCAGCAAAACAAAATGATATGTAAGGTTGAACACTTAAATGATGCCAATACTTGCAATTTTTGATCATTAATTTCATAAAATTAAATAAACAAAAACAAAAATAAATAAAAGAGTAATATTGAATAGCTGCTGAATCTTCTGATTTTCTTTTTATGCTTAAGATGGTAACCAAACATAGAGGTTAATATTTTTTTTATTTTTTATCTTTGTTTAACAAAGTTGATTTATAATGATTCTAACCACCAAATGCTTAAATAATTTAAATAAATGTATGGATAAATTATAACATTATTGTTTAAAAGTATTCAATACTTTCATAGTTTAATTAATACCTGTTTACAATTATAAAATCATATGTTAAAATCAATTGTTAAACTTATCAATAAACCAGAGGGGGAAAAAAACTAAAGGATTCTTACTTTGATAACAAAGATCCTTGCCATTTTTCAATAGTCACACAGTCTCGTAAAGGTAGCTAAAAAAGTAAAGTAAGCAATGCTATACTTGATGTTTGTCAATATATCAAACTAGTCAGATATTTATAACCTGATAAGTGTATTGCAATTTAACATTCTATCATAGAAATTATATTTGATGACATATAACATGAAGAGATATTGTTATAATGTTAAGCGTTGAAGTTATTTATTTTTATTTATTTAGTTTCTTCGTAAAAATAAGAATTTCAATACTCAGTATCCTTACCATCTTGGATTTTAGGTTAAATTTTTTATTTGCATTTTCTTTATACTTTTTTTTGCACTTAACAAACTTTTGATAATAAAGCATTATTCAACGGAACAATGCCTTTTTCAAAAATATAAGGGTTTCTTCATTAGGTTAGGAGATTAGAGCTTGATAATTTTTAGAACTTCAATGGCTTTCTCCTCAAAACTTTAAAGAATAAAGTTACGCAACTTGTGGCTTCAAGTAAGTAATTTACATTACTACTACATGTACTAAATTACGTACTACACGTTTGTCAGATTTTTGAATTTTTAAAATTTTATTTTATTACAGATTCAATGAATGAAAACAGATTTGGATGATGCCAAAAAAATATTTAATGTTAAATGCGTAAAAACAAAGATATTTATCAAAAATCTAAAAACAAACTATATCTATACTAGTTAACTACCTTTCAAAAACTGCTGTTTGCAGAACTGAATTGATATAATTTTGTCAGAAAAAATTAATAGAGAATCTAAAACTAAACACCTTTTAAGACTCATATTTTCATTGGGTGATGGTCTTGCATTTTATATGTACAGAAAGAAACTACAGAATAAAATTAATATCCACCATCAGTTTATTTGCAAAAATGAAGAAAAAAAAAAGGAATCAAATCATATTTAGAAATTTTCCCTCCTTATCTCCAGCCCTTCAACAGTTGAGTTCGCTCAGAAAGAGAAAGGTCTCTAAAGAATTTAAATTTCAGGCTCGGAATTAGGTAATTAAAAATAAAGGACATCGGATTCATATAATTCTCTATGGGCTAAAATGGAGCAAGTAGAATATCTTTTCTTTCTTAATAAAACTTCCACTTATCTATTTTGAGAGGCCCTAAAAAACCTATAACCATGGTACCTAAATTAGCTAACTATACAAATATATTAGGTACCATTTACCAAAGTATCAATTATCACCAGGGTTGGCAGGTTTTTGACATGTGACAGTTTTTGACAGTTTAAACCATGGTTTAAACCGTCACGTCAAAAACCTCACTGTCAAAAATGTCGAAAATGTCAAAAACCTATATTCATATGTGAAATTTAATTAATACATAAAATTTATATATTTTTTATAAAGGATAGTGTTTCTAAATATGTTCTAGAAAAAATAAATTTAAAATTTTGAAGAAACACTTATATTTTGAATAGTAACCAAAATCTTGTACTTTTGAAAACTCACATCTTTTGTAATATTATGTATTCATTTTCATGTGTTATTGAAAATCTGCAGTGATATTATTAAGAAATTTATTTATAACCAAATTTAGTGTATAGTATAGATTATACTAAAAATTAGACATTTTTAAAGATAAACATTAGCAGTTTTGTACATTAGACATCTTCTTTTAAAGAAAAATCTTTTTAATATTCTTTTAAATCTTCTTAATAATCTTTTTAACATAAGACAATACAAATTTAAGTGCTTTCTGTTAAATACACAGAGTAGTTAGTGTCGATTTACAGTATATTCAGCCTATTCATTTACTATGCTGAAAATTTAGTTTATCCAAATACTTGTGAATTTCATTTTGCTGAATACTATATAGTTTTGTTGAATATCTAAATATTCAGCTGTTGAATAATTACTTCTTGCTTTCAAGATATGCATTATTTGTATTCTTAATACAAGTGGAGAAAAAAAAATTAAGAGATAAAAATTGTTTTAAAATGATAAGTGTAATAATTATAAATAAATATAATAAACAATATGAATTATATTTATCATTATTCACAAATATAACTACTTTTAAATTCAAATTAACATACTGGATAATAAAGATATTCGGTATAACATTAAAATTTTTTTTCATACACTTGTATCAAGTTTGTATTTATACAACATAACTTGTAAGTTCCTTATAAATATTAGTTATATGTTCCTTATATGTCAAAAATGCATAGTAATAAACTTTTAATTTTCTTAAGTATCAAAAAGAAATTTTTTTTTTTTTAAAATATAAATATTTAAACAATTTTTGTGCAAAATTTTTCTGCACATGCATTTGAATATAAATTTCTGAGATTTTAAATCTGTTATTTTACCTTAATTTTAATTAAAAAATATTTTAAAACCTGCTGATTACCTATAGTATAATTAAATTTCAATATAATGCATGGCAACTGTTGGTAGTTTTGAAGTTTATATATTTTTTTTGGCAAACTTTAGTTTTTGACATTTTTGACGGTTTAAACCAGTATTATACCCTTGTCATGTCAAAAACCACTTTTTGACGTCAAAAACCCAACCCTGATTATCACAATTAATTAAGCAAAGCTGTGGTGGCTCAGGGGATAGAGCGCTTGCTTTTCCATGAGGTGGACCGGGTTCGAATGCCAGTGGTGGCTAGACAATACAAATTCTGCACCCGGCTCGCACTGACCACAGTGCTGATGCAAAATATACTCACTGGATGGGGGATCATGCGTTAGAGTCCACTTACTGTCAGGCTAACCATGGGAGGTTTTCCTTTCCATGTAACCCAAATGTGGGTTTGTTCCATCAAAAAGTCCTCCTCGAAGGCTAATTTCCCCCATTACTTGATTCAGGAGCTTCCTTGACTTCTGGATTGGGTTTAAAATTACAAGGCTATGGAGTTGAACTTTAGTAGTCATAAACCAAAAATTGGGTCGGCTGTTCAACGACGGTTATAAAATAAAATAAAATTAACTAAGCAACACTGTCATCAATAAAAGTTGAACGACTTTATCGAAGTTCTTTGAAACTGATAAGTACCTTTTATTATTACAAGAGAAAAGAATAATGTAAAATTGATTTTTTACCTTTAATATTGGATGCATGATATCTTTAGGGTCAAACAAGATAGATTTTGAGCAAACTTTCAATCTTCCTTTCTGTGTTCTATTAAGTAATAAATAAATTATTAATATATAATTAAAAAATTACATGAATAATTCTCACACAATGATATTTAAAAAAAATAAAAAATACTTAAAATCACAAATGGTAAAATTTTCATTGAAAACCCTTAGGTTTTTGGTGTAATGTATAAAAAATAAAATAAAAATTCTATTGATGAAGCAATACCATTGGGACACTGAAACGCAAATAGGTTTTCAAGAGTAAGGAATAAGGTTTTCAAGAACTTCAGCAGTATTTGATTTGCTTACATCATTAATAAAAAACTACTTAATTCTAAAACAATAATAGAGATATTTTAAAATTTAAAGAACTAAAAACTAATAAAGAAATAAAAAATAAAATAAAAATTCTATTGATGAAGCAATAGCATTGGGACACTTAAACGCACATAGGTTTTCAAGAATAAGGAGTACAGTTTTCACTCAAACTCACAATCATTTCAGCTCTATTTGATTAGCTTACATCATTAACAAAAAACTACTTAATTCTAAAACAATAATAGAGATATTTTAAAATTTAAAGAACTAAAGACTAATAAAGAAATAAAATAAAAATTCTATTGATGAAGCAATACCATTGGGACACTTAAACGCACATAGGTTTTCAAGAGTAAGGAGTACAGTTTTCACTCAAACTCACAATCATTTCAGCACTATGATTAGCTTACATCATTAACAAAAAACTACTTAATTCTAAAACAATAATAGAGATATTTTAAAATTCAAAGAACTAAAGGCTAATAAAAGCAATATTACATATTTCTAAAAAAGATAGTTACAATAAAATATTATTAGCTAGGTACCTTTGCAAATATAAAGAGAAATATAAAAAACTTTATTCCCATGTAGGATAAACATAGTTATAAATTAGTAAGAATGATTATATAATATTCCAATTTGAAAATTCAGCAACTAACTTTTGAACAGCTTCAGTTTCTGTTGTTTTTCCTGGATAACCGAAACAACTATAATCTTCAAAGTATATTTCCCCAGGTTCCAGTAAAAGTAAAGAAAACCTGAAACAAACAACCCAACAATAACTACAGAATTTTAAATAATATAAATAGACATCAAATACTAGTTTGATCATTAAGAAGAATATTTAGTCTTTGAAGAAAAATTTAGTAGAGCAGTGCTTTACATAGCTCGAAAATTTCAACTTGCCTAATTAGTGGATTAACTAAATATAAAATCCAGAATAAAAAATAATAAGTATCCAAATAATTCATTCCAGAAAAATAGTTTAGCTGATCCTATAAATACAAAATTATTCACCTTTCTTTACTTAAAGTTTCTTTATAGGCCATCATCTTCACTGAAATACTTCCCTTTCGCAATTAAACTTCTAGTATTCGGAAAAAAAAATAAAGTTTTTAATCAGTTTAAGTTCCAAGTTACTCACGACACAAAACTAGTTTAAAACAACCCAAACCATATGAAAATCAAATATTTTATAATTCAGCAGGTACACAGGGAGTATCGTCCTGATCATGACTAAGATTTGACATGTATTTATTTATGATTTATTTGTTTACGAGTGAAAATAACAGAACCGGTACTTTTTACAAGGGAGAGCATTCCAACGAGAAATGTGATTGGTGAACTTTTTTTGCCGTATGGAGATAGGAATGATCATATATCTTGATTAGGGAAATATACCAAGATCTATAGGGAAAAATAGGTACTTTTATCATGACTTGTAAGAAAAAATAATAACTTTCTTTGAAATTAAAAGTTATCGTTCACTAAAATTTATCAAAATAATTTGCATTTTCTTTTATTTTTATCTCGAAAATATTTTTCTCATATCAAACATCTTCAAGGTAAGCTTCAAGGTAATATGACATGTAAACAAAAACAAACTGAATTGAACGTTGGTAGATGAATCGCTTTCGGTTTTTCGTATCATTCGCGCTTTTTTTTTATGATAAAAGTAATGCAATCATGATAGTTAGAGTGTAATTTTTAAGAAATATCATGTAACTTAATTCACTCTTTAAAATTAAGAACTTTTTTGTTGTAAATAATGGCCTCGAAATCATTTAATCCTTCTGTTTTGAAATTAATATCTCTCCGTGAGCAAGGATTAATAAGAAATAAAATTTATAAAGAGAATATTGTAAGTTCACAATTAAAACACGAACCGCAAGAACCTCAATCGATTGAAGACATGTTTAAAATATATCATTTTGAATATGTAAGAGCTGATACAGATGGAAATCTGATTGGAGTTAGTCTTTACAATAGTAGACTTTTACTGACAAACTTACGACCGAAAGCAATTAGCCGCATATACGTAATGCATTTTACGTATAATCCTTCCTGTGTTAAAGGCCCAAAAAATCGTAATTCATTGATATCGTCATTTAAAACTAAAAAAACTCTCAGGGAATGTCTTATCATTACAGATACGACAGATGTTCATATAGGCGGAAAAAATCCCATATTATTTGCTGGTAATTCTTACAGAGAAGGGATGGCTGGTTTAACTTATTTTAACTGTGAAGGAAAAAATTTAGATTATGAATGGAGAGTTCAGGGTGAAGCTTTTTGTTGCACAAGCTGCAATTTTACACAGCAATTTGCCTTGGGATGTGAGGATGGTTATTATTTATTTAATACAATTCGTATGGATGAAAAGAGAGTATTGATTGATGAAAATGTGTTAAGTTTGCAATTTAGTAATGATGGTAATTTTCTCCTACTAAGTACTGATAAAAAAGGTGTCAGTATTTGTGATATAAGAGAACATGCGTGCTACAGAAGATATTGTGCGATAAAGCAAGAATATGGAACTTCATGTCGAAAGCGTTATACTATTCAAACTACTTCAAATCATGTAAGAGAAATGAAACTATTGAATGATCAAACATCACTGATATGTGTTAATCATGCAGGGTGTCTAGAAAAGGTGCATTTAA
Source organism: Parasteatoda tepidariorum (assembly GCF_043381705.1). Classification (NCBI taxonomy): domain Eukaryota; kingdom Metazoa; phylum Arthropoda; class Arachnida; order Araneae; family Theridiidae; genus Parasteatoda; species Parasteatoda tepidariorum. Next base: position 51,812,157 of record NC_092213.1, on the reverse strand, counting down.
TATTTTATCTAAAAAGTTATATTTTGTAAAGACTGTTGGGGATATTTCCGTATCCTGATCTGTCACACCAACTACAATCGCCAAATGGATTTTAAACTTGCAATTTTTTTAAAAAAAACCCATGTAGATGGATGTTTGCCTGGGGGTGGTTGCGAGTTATACCCTTTGAGTTGGTCCCTTTCTGCAATGTTTTTTTTTTAGTTTCTCACGGGCCACTGCCCGGAAGTTTCCAAGCCTTGGCGATTATTCTGCCCTAGATCAGGATACGAAAATCACCCCAGACTGTTAAATGGGTTTGAAATTTTAAAAAAATCTATGATTGCAAACAATCTATACTGTTACTCTACTACTAAAACTATTTTATCACAAATTAAATAAAGTATGAAATTGTTATTTAAAAATGTTCATTATGTAAAAACTCCTAAAAAGGTTAGAAATTTTTAAAAAAAATCAGTAATCACTAATTATCTACATTATTAAACTTTTAGTACAACTATTAAAACTACTTCACCTTATGTTAGAGAAATGAAAGTATTGAATAATCAAACATCACTGATTTGTGTTTATCAAACAGTGTGTATGGAAAATTTACATTTAATCCTTTATCTAAAAGTGTTTATTTTCTGAAAACTGCTTAAAGGGTTTGATACTAAAATATTTTACTGTAAATACAAATCATTTAGGAAACTTAATTTGTTGATTATAGCAATTTATTGCATTCAAATAAGCTCTTATATGTTGATAATCAAGCATAATGTATGTTATTTAGATTTTAAAAAAAGCCTATTGAAAAACGGCAAATATAATTTTGTCAAATAGTGTAATTTTTAAAACTAACAATTGTGAAAACATTTTGATTACCTTTGTTGTGTTTAATTATGTGTGTCTTACAAGTAATCATGTCCCAAAATTTTTTATTTTCGATATAGATGAGAACTATATTATATAATTAACTCTTTTGGAACTCACTGCTATAACAAGGTAAATCTCGACTCACAAATTGTTGTTGAGAGTCAAATGAAATTTTAAAAATCAATAGTTTTCTTTAACCATACAGAGGAGGGCTGATTTTACATTTGTGCCTTATTCTTGCACACATTAAAGCAGCAACAGTGTCCTAAGTTGAAAATGCAATTTAAATGAGAAGAAAAAAACATTTTTGTTTGAAATTCTCAGTATTGTTAGCCAAAACTTCAACGGGGGTCTGTCTAGGTTTTTCTGAGAGGTATCTACTTTGTGAAAATTTATATATAATTTGTGAAAATTAAAAATCATATTAAAAAATCAACACAAAAATATGGTTAAAACATGAATTTATAATTTCTTACGAGACACGAAAATAAAATTTTAAGAAAAAGTATTTTGTGAAACTACCGTTTTTCCTAAAGTTGAATTTGTGAAGGTACCACTAAACGGTAGTAAATTTGGCTTGGACAGACCCCTGTTTAACTATCGGTATTTTAAGTAAGTATTTATAGTAAGCTTAATTATAGGTATTTTAAATAGAAAACATTTTAAAGTAAAAAGGGAAAGTTAAAGATGTCATTTCTATCTGATTTCTTATTCTTTTTATAGCATTTTGGTCAGCTGTACCAACTTGCAATATTTTATAACAAAAAATTCACTATCATTATCATCTGGTGTTGTCTAATTGTTGAAGCAAATTACTAATGATGTTAATGAGCATTGGGAATCTTATTAAAACTCTACTCTTTAAATTATCTGATTTTTTTTCTCCTTACAATACTAAGGAGATATCCTTAAATATGTTTATTCAGAAGAGGGAATTGCACGAAATGTTGCAAAACTGTATTAAAAATGAAACGTTTATTCAGAGAGTAAAATATTGTATTTTAAATTTTTTCTTTATAATTATAGGCTATATCATAAACATTTAACCTTTCTAATGTGTTTATGGGACTTGTTTTCATTTATCTCAAACAATGTGTATAATCTCAATTAATTCTTTAATTCCCTGTATAAGTTTAAAAAGAAACACTATTGAAATTGTGATTAATATTTTTCTTTTAGTGATTTTAACTAAATATTTATCTGTTGATGATTTTTCTGTAAAAAACTATTTTGTAGAGATAAAATTTTAAAAAATTCTAATGTTCATAAAATTTTTAATGTTCATAAAAAAGGATTATAATGATTATTTTAATGATGAGGAAAATGTTTCTTTTTATAATACTATAGTAGCAAATGCATTTTGTGGACAGCTCGATATCAACTCAGGTTGATATTTTTTAGCTTAAAACTTCATTTTCATTTAACAAAAAAAATTTAAAACCATTAAGAAAACTTTATTTTATTACAGGCAGATATAAGGATGATGAAAACTGTTTTTCAATATCAAGGACATCAAGAACATATGTATAGAAGAAGCATTTGTTTAAATGAAGAATTGGATCTTATTTGTGCTCCAGGAAAAGACAAAATTGTGCGAATTTGGTCTCTCAGCTCTGGAAAATTAAACTATGAGAAGAAAGTTTTTGATAGAACTTATTGCTTGTTGAATAATGAACCTCCTCATTGCTGCTTTGTTTCAAATCAAAGACGTTGGTTTCTTTCTGTGATTCAGGATAATGTTTTAGTACCTGTGGTGCCAAATGATGAATTTCCAGATGCAAGTGAAAATGATGCTTCATTTTCATACAGATAGCCTTATTCTGTTACTATACAAATAATCAACATTCTAGCAATTTAGACTTTTTCATTTCTACTTTCGATTATGTAACAGCATTCACTCTTACAAATAGGCAATATCTAAAATTAAACAACAAAATTCTCCTATTTATTAGATTTTAATTTTTTATTTACTTTCATTTATTCAGTTGACTCTTATTTTAGATTCGCAGTTTCTCAATTCTGTGAAACCCTTCTAAGTTCTCAATAGAACTTGTTGCTTTACCAATAATGAGCCTTCTCAATGCTGCTTCATTTCTAATCAAAGAAGTTAGTTATTTTTTTATAATTCAGGATGTTAAGTTTCTGAATTCAAATTGAAAATAAAGTTGCATTTTTGTGCAAATACCTTTCTCTATTCTTACACTTATGATCATTTCTCTTTAAAAAAAACTAAACATTCCTTTATGTATAAGCTTCTACAAGGTCGAAAGTTTCAAGCAAAAACTTATTTTAAATCACTGGCAAATATCTATATCTTATAACATATATCTTTATATCTGATAGCATATATCTAATAATCATTTCTATATCTAATAATATGGAATACTTGTTTTATTTTGCAGAAAATTCATGGCCTCTGTAGAGGGTTCAAGTATGAATCACATGTATGCAAGTGTAAAAAAAAGTGATTGTTTTTCCATTGAAAGCATTTGTTTCAACTTTAGCATTTTTTTAATTTTTTTTTTTTAATTTATTCTTGTGAGTCATTTTATTTATGTATTATTTCAATGAAATTAATTTTATTTTTTTGTTAAATTATAAGTCTGTTATTCATGATGATTGTTTTCATATTGTTATTTTTGTTTAAAATAAAAGATTCAAGATTTTAATTTTAAAAAATAAATTATTTATAAAAACTTTTTGCAGTCTATGATTAAATCTTGTGGCATCAGTAATTAACCTTTGAATTTAAAAGCAGAAAATCTGCAAACAAACTTATGTATATTTTCTGTTTTTAGAGAACACTGGGATCTGAAAAGTTTTTACCCGATTTCTGTTACTAGAGAAGAAAATCTGAACACTATTCAGATTTAATGCATGATTATGCATTAAAAATTATACTAAACTGAATATTGGTTCTTTGCAGAAAGTAAAAGAAAAGAACCTACAGAACTACCACGTGAAAGCATATATGAACACAAATATTTTCAATATATTAAACTTTTTTCATGTGTTATTAGCACGTTTTTAAATGTTTAACTCATCAGGTATATATAGGGCAAAACATTACTGTCTGATAGGAGGCATCTATACAAGAATGTGTAATCAGAAAACAAGCAGTGAGAAAATAAAAGGTAGTTTTCCACAGTCACATTTAAAAAATTAACGCAAGAATGGGTAAAGTTGCTTCAGAAAACTTTTTATTTATAGGAATATGGTAGATGTACAAAAGATTGCTGGAAGAGCTTCTCAAAAAATCTTCCACCAGTAGCGTAGGGAGTGACATACTTGGTGGAAACAGCAAAAAATGCTTTGTACATCAATCAGAATCCCATGAATAAAATACTGTTTAAGCTTTTTTTCTATTTTTAGAACTTATTGCTACGCATTTCCACACAATATTGTAAATCCTGGATATTTAATATGTATCAATATGACACTCGAATCGCACATTTAAATGTGTCTGAGTCATCGCAAATCCTAGAGTATTTTTTTAAATCGTTTTTCAACAATTATTACTATGCTTTTTCACAGGATTTTGAAAGTCTTGATATTTTTTAATCTGGTAATATGAAGACTTACAAATCTGTCATTTTAATTAACCTTTTTGACGTTGGGCTAAAACAAAAACTAGTTAGAAAAGTGCTTGAAACTTTTTAAGATATTCAATTTTTTTTTTATTAGTTAAAAATATGATTCGCTGCAAAATTATGAAGAAACTTCTTAAAATATTTTTCATTGCATGCACAGTATAAAAGAACTAGCTTAAATACTCATAATTTGTGCAATTTTTAATGAATTTTTTAAAAATTTTGAATTGACAATTGTGGGATTAATCTTAAATTGCTCCAAAAATTCTGTTTAATTGCATCGAATATCTTATTAAGTTATGAAAAAAGGTAAGATGAAAAATTTAATTTTTCGTAAAAATGTCCATATCTCCATAAATATTTAACTCTAGGTTTACGAAACTTAATGCAGTAGTTAAAAATATCAACTAAAGTAATCGATACAATCACAAGTTTATTGCTTGATTATCTGGCATAGGGTGTTCAAAAATACTTGTTTTATTTTATAACTTATTGCCTTAAATTTTATTGCTAGGTATGAAAAATCACATGAACTAAATATCTCTTAAGTTACAAAATAATCCTTTCAGTATTCCTGGAGAAATTTAAAAAGATATTAAGACTGAAAGTGTCTCTTCCATTATTGTAGGGTAGTGTACATCTGTATTCAGTATTATCCAATACGGAAAATGTAACCAATGGCAGCCAGCACTATAAAATTAAAGATGCAGCTGCAATTTTAATGATTTTTCTTCTTTTGTTAATCTATAGTCTTAAAAAAATTCAGCTGGCACACTCAATTTAATATCCTAACCAGTTTCTTTAACCAATAGATTTGCTATGAATATAAAATGCTGTGTAAAAAGTTACTATGTACGAAATGTCGCAATTGTGTACATTGCCTAATACTTTTTGGTATAAGCCGAAGTATAAGAATTAATACATACTTAACTTAGGCACAACACACAACGGTAAATGCTTTTAAAGGCAAAGAATCATAGTATGGTTGGTAGATGTTAATTTATGAAGAAACGGTGCATTATTTTTTTAACCCTACCTTTTTTTTAAATATATGTTTAAAATAACATTTTCTTTAATAGATAAATTTTTTTAATGTTATTTTACCCAGCCCAGCAATGGTTCACATCACCAGTGGACTTTCAGTATTGTTTACAATGCAGGATTTTATAAAGATGCACTGTATGCTAAATAGGTTCTGAAATTTTTGAATAATTAGTACAAGAAACAGGGACAGTAAAAAACACATTTGTTTGCAGCAAATTTAACGCTTCAATCGCCCAAAATCAGCAGTTGTTTCAGGAAGAAAAAAAAGTCCACAAAATAATTTTAAGAGACCATTAAGTGAAGTTGCAAAAGATAGCTGACATTTTAAACATATCAGAAGGCAATATCTTTACAATTTTACACAAAAAAGTGCTGTTTTAGCTCACACAGGGCCCAAATTAATGTGTCTAATATTCATAATTCTTGGAGCTGTTCAAGCAAGATAGAATCTGTTTCTTGCTTTACTATATGGCAGTGTTTCCCAAAGTGTGGTACGCGTACCCCCAGGAATACGGGAGCAGTTTAGAGAGGGTACGCGTTCTTATGCAAAATGTTTTGCAACAATCGAAAATTTTAAAATAATTTTATTTAAAAACAAAGATAGCCATGAAAATTTACGATTACATATTTTTCTATTGGCTATTTTTTGCAGAGTTAACAGTTAGTAATGTCAATAGCCAGTTGTGATTTTTAACTTTTGTGCAATTTTTTTATAGTAAAAGTTTGTAATAAATTCTACTTATTTTGATTATTTTTATAAAATATAATTTTTATCCTTCTTGAAAATTAAACATGAGGAGTGTACTTTAACATCATTCTGGCTGCAAATGCAAAACATGTGTCCAGTTTTAACAGAAAAAATTGTGAAATATTTTTTGCCTTTTCCAACTTCATATTTGTGTGAAGTCGCTTTTTCAGCATTCGTGGACATTAATTCGAAAAAAAGAAATAGATTATTGGTGGTTGAATCGCATCTCAGAATAAAACTGACTACAAGAGAACCAAATTATGATGAACTGTTATCACAGCAAGAACAATATCATCCTTCTCACTGATGCAAATAAACTTATTAACGAAACTCTATACCAAAAAATAAAAATAAACATATTTTTAAAAAAATACATTCATATTTTTATTCGTGGTACACAGCGTTATGAAACATTTAGAAGGGGTACACAAAAGTCATAAGTTTGGGAAACACTGCTATATGGCAATGCATGATTGACAAATCGTGGAACAAATAAAGGAAGGAGTGTTGGACAAATAAAGTCTAATTTCTAAAAATAAAAAAATTTCTTAGCTGCACTTGAGATCGCCGGGTTGTGGCGAGCTGGACTGGTAGCCAGACCTAGGTACGTGTCCACGTCTGGAGGAAAGGAAAAAAGCTGCACTAGAAACTTAGTGATGTGTTACATACAATTTTTAACAGCTGCATATTTAAATGATTTTAAAACCTTTGTGTTTTAGGACTCAACACATTATAGTTAGATTGACAGAAAATAACTGTTTAATATTCTAATTGTTCCAATGATCAATAATATAAAAAATAGTTAGAATTATCAAAATTCTGTGATGTTTCTGCTCGAACTATGAACTAATATTATGTAAATGTATCATGTTATAAAAGAAACCACTCATTTTCAACTGTAAAATATTTTATGTAAATTCTTGTTCCATATATAAAATTTTAAATCATTATAAAGCAAAACATGTAAAATAAACATAATTTAAAGCTATCTAATTTTTAAACAGTTACAAACACTTTTAAAGACCCTCTCTTATAAGAGACCAATCATGAAAGCCATAAAAATTTCGACGACAAACAAAGTTGAGGTTTAATAAATTTCAGAAACAAATAATTTTCAATAAAGTAATGAGTAAAAATGTTCAAGTCATTCAATAATCCCTCAATGAAAAAACAATTTCTCGCACAATACAACTACTAGAATTTTGATTAAGATTTGTCTAATTTTTAAATAGTAACAGCATCTTTCATAACTATCGATTATTAATTAAATTTATTTTAAAAATATGCATATAGATTGAAATAGTGTGACTGCAATTTCTGATATAATTAATTAAACTTAACAAATTGTCTATATTTTATTCAAAACATAACCTTCTTAATTTTACAATTTCCCTTTTTTTCAGATTCAATGATTTAGTTTAGTTATTGCTTTTGTAGTACTTTTTTTTTTTAAATACGATTCATATTTAAAAAAGTGGAAGTTGCATAAAATAAATAATTATATAAATTCAGAAGTCGTATTTAATGCAACAAAAAAAAAGTAAATTTCAAAATTAATTCATTAAAACATTTCATGATTTCTTTTTTAATAATTTAGAAATTCTAAATCATTAATTTGAAGTATTTCCTATTTTTGACTAGTTATTTCCTAGAATATCGCAAAAACTAACCGAAATGTACAATATTTTTATGTAAAAAAATCTACCTCATATTTAAGTACACATTAAAAAAATTATTTACAGCAGCTGAAGACTTAAAAAACGATTATTAGATGATTGTAACCTCGCTATTAAACTCATTGGAATGCTTCAATGTTATTTAAAAAAGTATGTTTCAGATTTAGAATGCATTTAACTACTGTACTTCTGAGGTAGAATATAAAAATCCAAAATCTAAGTACTAATATAAACTTCCTTATATATATAAGTCGCAATTTTTTTCCCCTTAAAGGATATTTGGGAACAATGATTAGGAATATATTAATTGGAACAGTAGCATTTTTCATAACGCTAATTAGCTAGCAATCTAAAGCAATATATTTAACAAGAAAAAAGTGCATCTATAAAAAAAAAAAACATAGCAAACAGTAACAAAAGCGTTTTGTATAGTACATATTACAAGTTTCTTTTGCTTATAAACTTTTTCATATAAAAATAACAATACAAAGAAACATTGACGAAAAATAAAATTATTTTTTTTCCTTACAAAATGGAAATTTTCAATTTACAGATTTCAATTGCAAAGTCAATAAATGCATATTTTGTAGCACTCGCAAAAGATTTTGTAAAAGTGCCTCATAATAAATATCAACTATTCTCTAAACAGCACCACATTGCAATCTCAGTTTCTTTCTTTTCAGGAAAATAACACTGGTCACTAAAAGATTTCTATGCATGACAATTAAAGATAGTTGGTACAGTTCATATAACTGGTTATGCTTGACTGTCATCATTTAAGGATTCATCGGGAAGTATTAACCCATCATCAGTGCTCGAACTCAAAGACCCTCGTTTCATTAAGCTACGAGCCGATGCAAGTCCAGCTCCTGGTCCACCTCGCCTATAATAATTGAAGAAACATATCTTAATAAACATCTCATATGAACTTAAAAATACAATGGAGAGTCTGTTAAAATATTATGTAAGTAGCAAATAAGGGGAGAGGAGTGTGGTTTTCTTATTGATGACAAGGGAAGGAGGGGTATGAGTAATGTAAAACCTTAAAATAATTTTATTTTCAAAACTTTTTGTACGAAGCAAAATAAGAAATATTTTAAAAAGCTACTTGAGGAAAATTTTTCATATTTGGAATAAAAATTTAATTAGGGGAAAGAAAATCAATAGTTTGAACACAGACGATTCATAATGAATAATCTACTCAAAATTTTAAAAAAATAATTAAATTGTAAACTTTCCTCTTTTATTCAAATTTTACCCAAAAATTAGATCACAATAGTAAAAATAAAAAGTTAAAACAAAAAAGGTGTGGTGTCATGACTAAGTAAACAGGGGAGGGGTTTGTGATTTGCTTATTTTTGCTGACAAGGAAGAGAGGGGTACAAAATCAATAATATGTTTATGTAATATTTGAATGGACTAAGAGTCTCCTTATAGCAAATTTCTCCTGATAACGAAAATTTTAATTCTGACTGAAAAATAACACTAAAATAAATTTTTTGACTTTTATCTTTTGTAATTTTTAAAGAAAATTCCAATTAAATGATAGAAATTCAGAATTGAAAGGAACAGATAAAGGGACTTGAATAACAGATGATGTTACTTTCTCGAACATTTTGGAAGTGGTCAAAAAGCTTGACTGCTTCATATTCTGCAGATGAAGAAATTTGAAGAATTGAATAGCATTAAAGGCAAGAAGAGTAACAGTAATAAAAAAAATGGCACAACTAAATGCACATTAAACTGAAATGCTATATGATCCTCAAAACTATTAAAACAGGTTTTTTAAACAGAAGAAAATATGTAAGATTATATTTAGCTCCTTCCTAAAATGTGAAAATTTAAGGTTACAAAGTTCTACCTAAATTGAAATCATGGAATTCTTTAACTAAAATAAACATAAGAACATACTAATACATAGTCTCTTAATTGATGAACTGTCTTCACACCTAAGCTTTTTATAAATGCAATAAAAATCAATGATTTTAATAAATTTATATGCATAATAATATTTAATTATAATTATATTTAATAAATTATACTTAATTAGAATTTACTATTACATATTTTTGAACTCATAACACAGACTAGAAACTTTTCAACATTTACTTATATAATTGCAAATATTTGCGACGAACTCAAACATCTACTAAACAAAATTTTCGCTACATCAAATTTTTTCTTTACTGGAACCAATCTATTGTGTATTAGAGAAAATCCCATTCAACTGTTAGACATGTGAGTTTATGACACATAATTGTCATTTATAGTCCCATAATTTATTTATTTCAGATTTGAATAGAAACCTTTTTAACATCATATAGCAATTTATATACCTACAAAGTCATATGTTCACGCTCTACTATAAACAGTGTTCTATTATTAACATAATATAAATTGAGAGGCATAAGCTACATATAAAATAGTAAAGTTTCTTGATTACTAATACAGGGTGCATAGCCAAATCTTTGAATCAAAAATAAGCACTTTTTAAAAACTTTTCAAGCACTTTACAAAAATTTTCAAGCACTCAAAAAATTCATATTCAATCAATGATATTATTGAAAAACAAAAACTTCTTATAAAGAATTTTAGCGTTAAAAAAAACCCAAAAAGAAACTGACGTAAATCAAAACAATCAGTACTTTCCCACATCTTCGAGTGAATTCAACTTGACCCTGAGCTCAGAACAAAAGTACCCTTACCCCCTACGTCAAAAAAGTGTTAGAAGTAAAACAAAATAAACAAGAATAAAATTAAAATAAATTAAAAAAAAAAAAAGGATCTGACTCTATCCGAATTGGAGCACTCTGGTTTCAGTTTCGAGTGTGCGCGCATGCGCAAGTCATAACGTGGGTACGACATGAAGTCCGCGTGAATGATTACATAGCAAACACCCCATTTTTCGTGAAATGCAGGGGATCCGCCAGATATCACTGAAGAAAAAAAATACATTTTGTGGAAAAAAAGCACTTTTTAAAAACACCAGCTGAAAAAAGCACCTTTAAAAGCTTTTATAAACGAAATCCCCAAAAAAGCACCTTTAAGTACTTTTTACAAACGCTGCGCACCCTGTAATAAATATTTAATGCAAAATTTCCTCACTCTTCACACACAATGAACTACTACGAAAGTTCCGTGTTTTTTTGGATAAACCAAGATCATATCAACTAACAAAAGCATTCAAAAATTGAGCAAAAGCATTTATTTACTTAAGTTTTTATTATATTCATTTTAATAAGAAAATTTTTGAAATAAGTTAAGAGTTATAAAATATGTACATAAAATGATATATAAACAACCATGTGCATTTAAATATCAAATAAAATATTCATAATTAATCATGCATAATACATTAACAGTAATCTCATGCATCTTAATGGATGAACTAACTAATAGCATAAAGCAAACTCTTAATACTTCGGATAGAATGTTTTTAAAAATCATACAGCAATGAGCAGATAATTTATTATAGAATAGATAATTCCAATTAAATTTAAATATCTACTTTGCCAAATTATTTTTCTCTGGTTAAAGCAGCTTCTCATAAAACATTTTTCTCTTCAATAATATTTTAGTGCAAAATTATATGCATATGAAGTTTATTTAAATAATTTTATTTTAGTTTTAATTCTTATAGCATGCTAAATAATATAATACCATAAAATTAAAATCTCTTTATATATTTCACCTTCAAAAACACATTTAATCAAAAAAACATTTATTCAACTAACAAAGTTATTGCAAATAATATTTTAAGTACATCTGAATGATAATACAAAAAGGAGGAACGGACAAAAACACGGGTAGTAAGTTAAATATGATAAATTATCGCTATCCTAATAATTTTTTTATTAATTAGTTTGGATATGGAGTTGAATGAAAAGGTGCTGCGTTAAACAGGGTATAGTGTTGGTAAGTTGTTAAAATGGCTTTAAAAAATATGTCTAATGCCAAAAAATAAAACTTTACTCTAGTACTCAAATGTCATGTTAACAATAATAAAGTGAAATACCGAATGGGTTATTTTACCTCATTTGTTTTATTTAAAGATTATATTTAAAATTCAAGATATTTCAGAGCTACCTTTTAAGATCTTACCATCATTATCTATACGAATGTTAAAAAATAAACATTTCTACACACACATATAGCTAAAATCTTGGGAAGTAAATGATATACGTATGAAACAGAACTATTGAAAACATCTTTAAAGCATGCAAAGCACTACTTAACTATCTATAACTACAAACTAATAGCAATCAAAGTACGCATTCATTACAAAGAGCATAACATTTTTAAATTTTTTTAGAATGGAACTGCAAAAAAATTACCCATTTTCCTACAAGGATGTCATGTAACATATATAAAACAATGTTAAAATATGAATTTGCAAATTAATTAATAAGTAAATCTATTATATTAAATGCAAAATTTAATTTAAAACAATTTAATTGTATGTAATCAAAAAGAACTAGTTGTAAGTAATCTAAATTCTATGTAATCAATGATGTTATTAAAAAAAAAACATTTCAATGAAATTTTATTTTTTACTATTTAAAGATTTGAAGCTACACTATTATTTTAAAAAATAGTTTAGTAAAACAAAAAAATGAAAAGACACTACAAATGATTCAGTTATTCACTTGCATGTGCTTTAGCACAGTAACTATTGTTACAACTTGATTATTATTATTTTTAATAAATGAGAATTAATTAACTGGAAAAATAACCACCTTTTGCAATATTTGAGAATTCAAATTGCTATAGCATTACTTTAACATCTTTAAAGAATCATTTACGATCATTTACTACATTTTAATAAAGTTTTGAAAGAGCATTCAGCCATAATGGTATTTAAAAATATATTCGTAAAATTAGGAGTGTTTTTAATTCATAATTTGTGAATCAAAAATTAGTTGCCAAGTAACACAGCTTCCAGTCATCTAGGATAATTGAAATGCTTTTAAAGACTTTTCCCTGGATATCAGAATTTAATAAGTGAAAATAATTTTAAAAAAATAACAAAAAATTTACTAAAACAATAAGAATTAACAATCATACAATATAATATTTGACTTTAGTATCTCAAAAATTAATAAATAAAAATGTATAAATTTTTAAGATAAGTTTATATAAGTTTATTTTACCTAAGTTTATTTTTTAAGGAAGAAGTTTCTCGATTAAGGGTAGCATTAGCTTCTATTAAGTCTTCAATTTCTCTTTGAGCTTTTCTTCTTTGAGCCTTTTCTCGAGAACATTCTTCTTCAGATTCATCCAACTGACGTTTAAGTGCTTTTACTCTTGCATTTGTTTTCTCTACCTACAACAATTTGCAAAAAAGTTATAAGCAATTCTTGATTACCCCCCCCCCACACACACACAGGGTGGCTACTAAATATTGCAGCACTCCAAAAAATATAAATTTATTTTAATCATTTGGTAAAACCATTTCTCTCACTATTCCTGCGAGTGGCACTTTCTTAAAATACAGGCGATTCTTGTTCAAAGAAAAAAATTTAGAATCAGTTTAAAAATCGAGCTGAGAAGGTTGATGGTTAAGCAGCTTTTAGATTGTGGATTTTCTGCAGGTAGGAAATTAATATCTTTTGGGTTTAATAGAACATTTATATATAGAACTAAAAATCGATTATTGGATACTAATGGCTGCAAAGAACAACCCTGGTCTGGTCGCCCATACTTAATTCGTACAAAGAGCACATTAAAAGAAAAGAAATCCACAAGGTTCTAATAAAATGGCAGTAGAAGAGAACGAGAGTCAGAGAACTATGCAAGTTATAAAGGGTTCTTGTCTTTATCGCAAAAAAGTTCAAGGTTTGACAATTTCACAAAAATTAAAAAAGGTTACAAAGATATACGAAATTGCTGATCTGGCACCTTGGCGAAAGTGTTGGCAGAATAATCTATTCTGATGAGAAAATATTTTGTACAAATTGAAGTTATAATACTAAAAATAATATTCTATACTCAGCTATCTTCAATGATATACCTGAAAGTGTTTGAACTGTAAAACGCTTTCAGAACAAGAATTCTGTAATGTTTTGAGCTGCAGTGTCAAATAACAGAAAATTTCCTCTGAAATTCATCGATAAAGGAGTAAAAACCAATGCTGAATATAACAAAAAGAAAGTATTGACACATTTATTGTCACATGCTTACAGATTTCAGCAAGATGTGCACGAACACGCCGAGTCAATTGCCCGAAGTTTATAAATTAAGAAGATTGGATCCTTTCTTCCCCGGATTTATATCCTTTAGACTGTTTTGTTTGGGGGGTTCTAGAGGCTAAAGTTAATGCTAAGTAGCACAGAAGTTTGGACTTTCCTAGAGCTTTATTGCGTGAATGGGACAAACAACCGCTTAGAATGAATCGTGTCACCATCGGACAATGGGGTAAGAGATTATCTTTCGTAATAGATAAAGATGGTGATAGATTCGAATAAAAAAATTTAAGGTTAACTTTTATTCATAGTGTTCATCATATTTGTGTATTTATCATTTTCTATTTAATATCTGTACAATAAAATAATTCGATATTTTCAACAGTATTTTGTAGCCTCCCTGTATGTGTATATATATATATATATATATAAAATAAAAACTGCACAGATAATTATTTTTCTTTTCTTTTTTGCATTTTTTTACAATTATTCAAAAAACATATTTAGCAGAGTTGTTTAGGCACTTTGCCTAACATCTGTTTACAATAAACTTTAATCATTTTTCTTCTAAGTTTTGATTATTAATCTTTAATAAACAATATAAAAAATTGAAGGCAATAAAAATGTATATATATGTACACATAAATAATTAAAATAAGATGTTAAGAGATTTTTTTCACTGAATTTTGAAAGGAAAATAACCAGATTAAAATTAAAATATTATTTTACCATTTAATGTCACAAAATAATAAGTACTTGTATTTTAATATTAGCTTCAACAGTTTCACTAAAAATTTATATTTTAAAAATTTATTTTTACCTGTTCTTTATATTGGTCAGTATGCCTTCTTTCATCCTCCAATTGCATTAAAATTTCTTTAAGTCTCTTCTCTAATTTTCTATTATTTTTACCCAAAGCCTGTCTTTCTCTAAAAAATATATATAAATTATTACTTCAATAGCTACTAAATAAACATTGGAAATAGGTTTAAAGCTAAAGAATCATTTAAAGATAAGGAAAAAAAATGCCACAAATTTTGCATGAATAAGATCAAGATAAATTATATCAGTCTAATACAATAAGTAAAAATTTAAACATATTATAAGCAACACAGGGTAATGATATAGAGATGCCAACCTGTAACATATTTTTCTATAGTCTCGTAAGTTATTCAACCATAGTTTTACACACTAACAAATCAAGTTTTACAATACTTTAAATGTTAATCCTCTGTTTACTGAGGATACAACTGATCGACCAAAATAACAGCTAATATAATTTTAAATCCTGTAAATAGAAGGTTAATGATTAAAGTAATCATTTAACCCTTCAAGCATTCAGGCTGAGGAAAATTGCAGATGTTTTCTACAACCTGCTATTTCCATAGAATAACATGAAAAACGTTTGTTTTTTGTTGTAAAGAAAAAAGTGTGGTAAAGCTGGGACTAATCCTCAGAGAATTAATTGATGCAGAATAAATAATTTTTTTTCCATCAAACAATAACAAATGTTTAGATATATTTAAAGCAATTAAAGTTGACAAAATCAAAAAGTTTGCTCGGGTTTTAATTTGCAAATAAATGAAACAATATAAAGTTAAATATTTTTTCCACATTACAAAAAGTTAATAAAAATAAGGGAGTTAATAAAAATAAGGGAGTTAATAAAAATAAGGGAGTTAATAAAAATAAGGAAGTTAATAAAAATAAGGGAGCTAATAAAAATAAGGGAGTTAATAAAAATAAGGGAGTTAATAAAAATAAGGAAGTTAATAAAAATAAGGAAGTTAATAAAAATAAGGGAGTTAATAAAAATAAGGGAGTTACCAAATTTACTACTTAATCTTTGGATAATAAAAAAATACCTATTAAAATGAAATTACCACCTTAAAAAATAGTTTTTAATGCCAAGGTTCAAACATTTTACACTAATAATTAGTACTATAAATAATGACACAAAGAAAACATACATTGAACACAGGGTTTAAGCTGAGTCTAAAAATTCATTAGCAAAAAAGCTAAAATCTGAAAAAAAGTTTTAGCAAAATGCTAAAATGCCATTAGGCTTTTAAAATTACTTTATATCAAACAAGTACTGTAAGTTATCTGACAAAGAATAGCTTAATGTACAAGAATATCAAAAAGAATACCTATAACAAAAAAAAAAAAAACACATTTATTATTTATCAAAACATTTTGGTTTATAATTAACAATCTTCCTTTCTTTCATGTTTGCCCATTTTACAAATGCTTCTTGAAAGTTAAATGCACTTTCAGGGCCCTCAATATTAATCATTAACAAATTGTTTACATGGTTGATTAACAACCTGTTTCGAATATTAGTTTTAATCAAATTAAGGCAGCTAAAGCCCCTTTCACAGTCAACAGTGTGCATTGGTATTGTTGCACAATACTCTATAACAGAAGTTATTAATGGGTACTGTTCAGACACATCATTGGTATATAAAAATAAAAGTAATTCATTAAATGACATGTTTTTACATCGTTGCATTAAGATGTGTTTAAATAATCCCCATTCACAAAGTAATTCAGTTTCTGTAAACTGAAAATCTTTTCTGGGAGATTCCGAAAACAAATTGAAAATGCAACGGATTTCCTTTACACCATAATGCTGTAATTCTTCCGAACTATGGGGCATCCTGCTAGGTATAAATATATTGAACATTTCGATTTTATCCAAATCTCCCAATCTATCAGTAATATTTTCAATGTTACAGTTTAAAAATTGTGCATCAAATTACGGAATCTTTCCCTCTGTTTCAGTCCATCTAAAATTATATGGCCCTGAAACTCAAATTTTTCACTTTCCTTCTTAGGCACATCATCTAAAAAACTCATATAATGAGTGCCGGTGCCATTTTTTTATTTCTTCTAAACTTGAAATACAAGCCTTCACACTTGATTGAACATATTCAAAATTTAAATTAGATTTTTGAAATATGAGGCTTAATTTATTAATGTTGAACATGATATCATTCATGATGGCAGTGGTTGCTATAAACAAAAAAGTAGTTATATTTTTTAACAACCCTTGAGCAACAGGACGTTTGTCTTCCATTAAAACACTAACTAGAGCTTGCCAGTTGCAATCCAGAGCTGTAACTGAATTATCCAAAGACAGCCACCGAGTTGTTGATAACTTTATGAATTTCCTTGATTTTCGTTCAAGGATATCTTGAACATTCTTCAATCGCCTGGTATTTGCAGATAAATTTTTAGATTTTATTATTTTCTCGAAATAATAAAATCTAAATCTAAATACACGAAAGATATTTAGATTTTTTCTCCTTCTTGTTTGATCAAGTTTTTTTCATGGATGTTAGCGTCACGGTTTTTCGCGGAAGCTTTTTTTTTAATAGAATTTAGTAAAATCCTTTAGCAAAAATGCGAAAATGCTTTGTTGAATTTTAGCATTTTTGAGGGGTCTTTTCGCATTTTGCGAAAAAAGCTATCGTAGCGGAAACCCTGATTGAACATAAATATAAGTAGCTAATGATTAGTAATATAAATTTAAACAATTAATAATAATAAAAATTAATAATAAAATTTACAAGGTTTATCTTAATGATTGCTCAATGAAGAAATTCTACAGAAATAGGTTTGACTATGTTAACAAAAATATTGTTACATACTTTGCTTCTAATTCTAACTGTTCTTCAGCCTGTGAAACTTTAGCTTCTAAGGCAGCAATTGTAGCTTTTGTTCTTGTTCTTTGAGAAGTCTCTAAATCTTGCAATTTGGCACGTAGCTCTTTGTTCTAAGGTAAAATAAATATTATAGAAATGAAAATAATCTCACCAATAGGAATGATTAAAACATTATTTTGATTGAATACAAAACATTCAAGTACATCAGATTTTTGTGTTTATTTCATCTCTACATGCTGTTCGAAAAATGAATAGCAATTATTCGACATTTTATAATAAATGTATTTATAATACCCAACATTAATAGGAAAAAAAAAATTATACCCGTTCAACTGATATTTTTTAACAAATTAAATATAATTTCCAATAAATATTAAATATTAATATATTTCCAATATAAATTAAATAAATATTATTAATCTCCAATAAATATTAAAATATTTCCAATATAAATTAAATATTATTTAAATATATAATGTTGAAAGTTTTCGGGAAGCTGTGGATAATTTTTTAAATAATTTGAGTAAAAATGATTTTCCTTTTAATTTTTGTAATGTTAATTTTTTAATTAAAAAAATGATTGATGTTTTTAAGTTTTTATACATTTTTTCTTTTAACAGGGCGCAATTCTAGTCTTAACTGAGCAGCCCCAGTTAAGCATTCTATTAATTTATCTACGTTTCTCCTTCTCCTGACCTTTTTCATTTCATTTTTAAACTTCTACTGCGCATTATTATAGGGGGCGTTGTTTTTCAGTTTTTAGTGTTTTCTTTTCCTCCATTTGCTTTTGAAGTTGATTCTTGACCTGTGACTGTGAGTTTTTAATTTTCTTTTCGTAATTTGTTTATTCTTTTGAATGTATCTTGTTTTTCCTGGACCTCTATACAAAACCATCGGGGTACTGAGGGAGATATTTTAAGCTTTTGCTTCTCCCTCAAATAGAAATGGTTTTGTTTTTAATGGCTACCGGGGCCGGTACCCCCTGAAGACGTCGGCTTCGGTGGTCATATTTTTATTTTATTTCATTTGTTCTTGTATTCCTAAATGATCCATAATTTCCCATTTATCAGCCAAAATAGCATCACAATTGTATTAGAAGTTCATAACTTTTAAATTTTCAAGGTGAAGACAGTTAAAAAGTACAACAGTTTACAAACTTATGTACAAGAAAAGCGAACATGCTACATTAGTTTTTGATCAATGAAAAGGCATAAAAAATTGCTCAACAAGAGCAATAGTTAAAGCTGAAAATTTCAAATGTTTCAAGGATTTTTCTGAATTATCTGAATAATAGGGATTTCTAGCTAGGTTACTTATAGTAAAAATGTATAAAAACATTTTAGTCCTTTTTTTGTAATTAAAAAGTTAAAGATTGTACATAAAATATTTGTTGATGGTTATAAACTTATGCATTAATATGTATATTAGGTATTAATTATATTATAACAATATATATATTTTTCTCTTAAAAAATACTTTTAAATTTTAATCACATTAACAAAATTTTTTAATGATCAGATTATGTTTCATTAGTAAATATTTTAGATAACTAATAATTTTTTTATGTCATTTACACAAACAAGTAAAAGTATTAATAAAGGTATAATCAAGGGTAGTAGATTTTTTTTTTTTTTAAAGCTTATCCTGTATTTTATAAAATGGTCATAAGGTAGGTTCATTTGAGAAGATGCACAAGAGCCTGGTTACCCTGTCTTACAGTAAAATAAAGTGCAGAAAAATAAGTAATAGAAATTAATTTTAAAATGATATTTCTATTTATTAAATAAATTACTTGTCTCTCGAGAATCATTCTGTTATTTTCTAGTTTCTGTGAATTAGCTCTTTCATTTGCTAAGTCATTAGACATCTGTTCAATCTATAAAAGAAAACAGTTTTTTCAATAAAAATGTTTAAAGATTGTAAAATTAATGAATAACAATTAAATGAATAACAATTGTTTAAGTTATCACCTGTCCTTGTGCTTTACGAGCCTTATCCATGAGAATTTCAGAATTGCTTTGTTCTTCTTCAAGCTCCTCTTCTAATTGTTGTATTCGGGCATCCAATCTTCGCTTCTCATCTTGTAGCAGAGAACTGAAAAATTTTATAAGTTCTATTTTTCAGAGACCTTACCTTTTTAATTTTTAAGATAGAAACGATTTCATATAAAACTATAACCACTAAAACAATTTATTTGCTTTTATTTAAATTAAAACTTCTAGATATTGGTGAGTATTATTAAAGTTCCAGATAAAATTATTTTTAACATATAAAAGTTGTTGAGGACTAAAAAAAACTGCAAATACATCTAAAAACACTAACTTACACACACATCTAAAAATTTTCTAAACACTATTTTTATTTAGTATAAATAGCAAAATATAAAAACTATGAACTTTTAGTATTTTTGATTGTAGAAATATTAAGCTCACATTTGATTGAATAAAAATCTAAGGAATTGAGTTGCAAATCTGAAAACCTAAGTAAGCTTATCTCAATAACAAATGAGCCTCATTGTTACTTGAAATTTTAAAATGATAGATTTATTGTTAAACCATTTTAAGCAAGTTCAAAATACAAAACTATATTATTGTTTTACCCGATTACATCTTTAACTTTCTGTTACCAAATTTTCATCCCCCCCCCCAAAAAAACAACTTTATATTAAGAATGGAATAAAACTCTTACGATCAAGAGTGCTAGTTAATTTTCAGACACTATTTGAATTTAGTGTTTTAAAATCTCACCCAAAGGCTTTGAAACCTTTATAAAATCAGAAACAAACCTTTAAAAACAATGATTACTTATTCAAATGTATTATTAGGAAATGGATTACTAGATGTACTAGGAAAACTACTACTTATTTAAACATATTCAAGGAAATTTCATGACTCCAATTTTTTTTTTTTTAATTGCAAGAACTTAAAAAATAATAAGAATAATTATATAGTATTTTCATTTTTTTCCCCTCTCAAACAATTTAAATTTTGCACAAGATTAAAAAATAGATGGATTGGAATAAATAACTAGTTTGATGAGTGTAATAAGTAAAAACAAATAAAACAATTAGCTTTCTAGAACTTAATATAAAACATTTTCAAAAATATTTTCATCTATGCAGTCAAATTGAGTTAATAGTTATTTGATACAGTGTTTGAAAAATTATGTAGAAAAGAGTTTTTTTTTAGATACCTTCTGGAAGCAGTAGTATTGATTTCTTCCTGCAGTTCATCTCTTTCAGCTTCAACTGCTCTTCTAATTCTTTCAGAGTTGGCAAGATCTTCTTGTAGTTGAATCATTTCAGCCTCCATTGACTTCACCTTCTTTTCAATTTCCTTCAGCTGCAGAGTAAGCTCTTCTTTGGCAGCATGATCGGCTTCAGCATCACGTTGATAGTCCTTTAATTGGCTCTGCAAACATGTAAACAGACATGTGATTGCAGGTAGAAGAAATCAAATTTTTTTCCTAACCGTTCTTTGATTTTTTATTTCCTTTAACGAATCGGACACGTTAAAAAGGGATTAATTAAATGGACGTTTTAAAATTCGTTTGGTGCAGAAAGCAAAATCTTATTAAAAATAGCGAGATTATAAAAAATATGCAAAAATCAGCATTGATAACTGCCAAGAAATGTATTGAAAAAACTATAGAATTATCGCGTCAAATAGTGAATACTGAGTTGCAGGATTTGAGTTTACTGTGTCGTAATAATATTGGAGTTTTAAAAACTATGAGTAAATTAACTGGAGAAGAAAAAAACGGAACAATGAAATAACTGGCATTTACAATGCTATTAATCGCGTTGAAAAGTGAAAAAAAAAGCATTAAAAACTTAACAAAAATCATTACACTTAGCATTTCCTAGATATTCGCTGTTAAGAAAAGCATAAAAAGTTTAAGGTGACAAGAACAAATTCATAAAAAAATGATTATAATAACAAACTGGCTAACAGTAACATGAATTGATACTTCTTAATTATTCAGCATGTCTATATAAGCAAATTTTTTCTTCGACACAGTTTTTAACATGCGTGTAAATTTAATTCTTCGGCAAAGTTAGTCTCCTAAAAGTAGTGAAATTGTGCCTACACTCTAAAAATAGATTGTAGATACATTTTTAAAAAAAGTAGTTCTTCCCGCCACAGGTATAAGATAACTACCAGATAAAAATGGATCCTGTATTCCAACTAGCAAACCAACATTCATAGTTTAGAGCTCAAAACAAGTTGATTTGTAAACTTAAGAAAACTTTGCTTATCTCAATCTCCATAATGTTTTTCGCATAATTGCAATAACTTTATCAATATTAAAAAACAAACTTTAAATATTACCTGTAATTTTTTCAACTGCCTCAAAGCATCTTCTTTAACTTTATTGGCCATTTCTAGTTGCTGTTCCATGTCTTTAAAGTCTCCTTCAACTTTCTTCCTGGCACTGATTGCAGCAGTCCTCTGTTTCCTTTCATCCTCAAGCTCTGACTCTAAATCTCTGATCTGTCAATGCAGTTAATATCAATTGAAGCAGAACAAAAAATTAAATCAATTAGCAAGAATTGAATGCTATATAAAATTCAAATTACTTGTTTTAATAAGGATCTCCTTTTTTCTTCTGCCTGATCATCCTTTGCCTGCAGATCTCTATCAAATTGAGCTTTCATGGCTTGCATATTTACTTCAAGGCGAAGTTTGGCATCTTCAGTAAGTTGCATATCGTCCTCCAGTTCTTCAATTTGAGCTTTCTGAGCAGCAAGTTGACTTTCCAAAGCTCTTTTAGCTTTTTCCAATTCATGAACCTTTAAATAAAGCAAAATAACAAAAAGGTAAGCGTAAATAATTTCTTTAAAAAAAATCATGCATGCTTGATTAAATATATATATATATATATATTTTTTTTTAATTGAAGCTAACACATTGCTGCACAATTTTAGTTTGACGATTAAGCTCAGAAACTCATTTTTTCAATTGTTTATGACTAACATATGAAATTAAGTGTCACTCGTATGTTAAGAAGTAAAAATTATCACATTTTACCAGTCTTCCCATGAAAACTCTGAAAAGCTGTAACAGTCATTAGTTCATTACAAAAATTTTTCTCCTCCTAAACCATATATATATTTTTAAATAGTTCAGTTAGCTGATCTTGCTGGGCAAATTATTCAATATCTTCATATTTTTCTTTCTTGGAACATTTTCATTTTTTCTGACGTTATAAGAACTTATAATGTCTCTTTTACCAACAATTTCATTCTAATGACTTCTCACAATTTAAAGAAAATTTAATATTCTAAAAAGATTATTTAACCAGTAGAAAGATAAAAACGATTTTTTAAATGGTTTAGTTTAATATGTTTAGTTTATATTGTAGAAAAAAGGAATAAAAAAGTAAATAACTTAAGTGAGAAATTTTTTTAAATAGGAACTTCACTGCATATAGAAATAAAATATCAAGCATTATTTTTATCAATATTTTTTTTATTCTATGAATATTTTTAATATATATTACAGTTATTACAGACTAGGGGTTTCCAACTAAGAGGGTCACAATCAAAAACATTCAGCTATTAGTGAGCAGTAACTTAACATGGACCATACATAGAATTTTTTTGGCCAACTTTCATCTCAAGCTTAGCGAAACAAACACAAGTATTAAATTACAAATTTAAAAAAATGAAAAGTTTTCTTTTTTGCTTAATAATAAAAAGTCTAGACAAATATTTTAATTTGATGGCAAATATAGCTATTTAAAATTAATGACCAGAAGAAAAAATGTCTTGTGAAAAAAATCAAGGTATATCTTCTGTTACAAAAAAAAGGAAGTTTATCTCAAGCTCTATTATTGTCGTAGGATATAGATCAGAAAAGAAAGAAGAGAAAAATTAGAGGAAATTCTACATACCCGAAACATAGATTTAAATTTTTTGCCAAAATCTTTCAAATTATTTTGTTTCTTGTTAAAAAAAGAATCCAAAAAATATGTTAAATTTGATAAGGGAGCAGGGTGCGTAGCCAAATCTTTAAATAAAAAATAAGCACTTTTTAAAAACTTTTCAAGCACCTTACAAAAATTTTCAAGCACTCAAAAAATTCATATTCAATCAATGATATTATTGAAAAACAAAAACTTTTTATGAACAGTTTTAGCGTTAAAAAAAACCCAAAAAGAAACGGACGTAAATCGAAACAATCAGTACTTTCCCACATCACTGAGTGAATTCAAATTGATCATGAACTCAGAACAAAAGTACCCTTACCCCCTACGTCAAAAAAGTGTCAGAAGTAAAATAAAATAAACAAGAATAAAATTAAAAAGAAAAAGATTTCATAAGCATCTGATATTCTCTATCCGAATTGGAGCACTCGGGTTTTGGTTTCAAGTGTGCGCGCATGCGCAAGTCATAACGTGAGTACGACACGAAGTCCGCGTGAATAATTACGTAGCAAACACCCCATTTTTCGTAAAATGCATGGGATCTACCAGATATCACTGAAGGAAAAAAAATTTCTTCGTGAAAAAAAAGCACTTTTTAAAAACGCCAGCTGAAAAAAGCACCTTTAAAAGCTTTTAAAAACGAAATCCCCCAAAAAGCACCTTTAAGTACTTTTTACAAACGCTACGCACCCTGGGGAGTAAAGGGAACAAAAAAGCATTAAATTTCATGAAAAATTAGAGAAATCAAAATAGGATTTAATTTACATCACACTAGAACTGCACAATGGGCTCTTAGCGACATTCTGGGAAACATCCCTGAGGATGATCTGGAGACATATTTGATCATCACAATTTTGATCTTTTGCAGCATGATAATCTGAGCGCGAAGTAAAGCACTTTATGATAAAAAAGTTTAACGAGAACAGGTACCGAGCTCCTTCAATCTTAGAGGTCACCCATTTGCTTATTGACGTCAGTGATGTTTGACTTCAGTGTTCTGTAGATGTATCTTCAAAAGACCTCAGGCTGGAAACCCTTGGTCCAGATTTTATTGGACATTTATTTATTTTTTATAAAACATTCATACAAAATACTTTATTGATTTCAAGTTGCTTACAGATTTAAGAAAAAAATATAACCTTACATTTTTATCAGCTGTGCCTTGACTATTAACAAGTTCATCCAGTTCCATTTGCAGTTGTTTGCGCATCCTTTCCAATTCCTCCAGCTTATCTTGGCTATCTTCCAAATCTCGAATCAAGGATAATATCTTGGTCTCTTTTTCCCTGGATTCCCTTTCAGCATTATCTCTTTCTTGTGCAATTCTTTCTGATACTGCTTTTTCTTCAGCAAGCAATTGATCGAACTTCCTCTGCTTTTTCTCCAATTCTGAGACTTTAGTCCTTTGGCTTTCCAATTCCATATTCAAATCTTCTACCTATAAATATAAAAGTATAATAATAAAAATTAATATAATAATAGATACAGATTTCAAATCTGTACAGTTCATACTAGATTTTGTTTAAGGTTATCATTAAATAAATAATATAATCCAAAATAAAGTATTAAATAAAGATAACTAAGATAATCACTGAAATTTATTTCTTTAATGTAAAAAAAATTAAATCACTTAAACACTACAGTTATATTTCCAAATGTCTTTTTGTTCCTTAAATTAATTTAAATAAAGCAAGCTCGCAGTAATACAAGTTACTACATACAGAACAAAGTTCCTTATCTAGAGGTTCGTTTACCGAAAGGGTCTCTTTTCCTTTTTCCAGACATTTTTTAACAATCAAAATAAACAAAACTCTTTCCCTTTACAAAAAAATTTCTTTTAGACTTGCGACTTCGTGCAATTTCACGCTTATTTGTGATTTTTAACAGATTTCTGATTTTTGCTTGATTTTAATCAAATTTAGACTATAATATAAAAAAAACTGGATATCACGGAATCAAAATTTGGCATTAATGTAAACAGAAAAAAAATTTTTAAGTTGCAGAAATCTTTTAAACTATAAAAATAAAACATTCAACTCTCAGAAACGCTGTTCATGTATTTTAAAGAGTAATTTTATTGAAAAGATAAAACTAAGCACAAAGACAAAAACTATCCTAACTATACATCACTCTACTAAGAGTAGAACATAATTACATAACAATAAAACACCCAATTTCTCCTAGCTTTAACACAACAGGAAGTGACATCTTTCACCAAAAAGTGACACAACAGAGAGGAAAACACTATCCATCAATTTGTTTACACTTTGGATCTATTTGTTTTTATTTGTTTAATTTTTTTGCATCTATTTGTTTACATATTTTGCTCCCTTTCCTATTTGCTGTACTTAGTATTTTCAGAATTAGCAAAAAACTTAATTTGACCTTGAGTTAATGGTCCCTCAAATATATTTTATTACCAAATAATGTATGTCCTTTAACCACAGATTTTGCGAATATGTATGCTGTATTGTTCAAAATTCTAACATATTTCAATTCAAAGAATTTGTTACTAACATTGTGTCTAACAAAATGGTTACAAACTTGATGTGTTTGCTTCCAGAGTTCTCAACCTCAGATTTAGAAAAATCAGTAGCAGCACTGTTATCATAAACGAAATCATAGCTTGGCAAAATCGCAGCATTCTAAATCAAGGAAAATGCTGTTAAAAAAAAATAATTACCTCCGATTGAAGCTTTTTCTTAGACTTTTGAAGTTTGTCTTCGGCAGCCTGCATCTCTTCAAGTTGCCTTTGAAGTTGCTCAAGATCTTTGGCCTGTTTCTTTCTGATCTCTTCCAATGCAATAACCTGCTGTGCTTCCTCATCAGCACGTTTCTTCATGTCTTGCAACTGATTTATAACAATGTGCAAATTAATGAAATAGTTCGTTTAATTAACAATTACTACCATACTATATTATTTAAATTGGACCTATTAAGCAAACTAAAATCTAGAGTATCGAGAAATTAAGACCGTAACTATATAAAGTTACAAAAACAAGCTAATTAGGATAAGCTTTTTAATTGTATATACACACATTATCAATACACATTGGGGCAGGTTGCCTTTTTCTTCCTTCTTAAATTATTTTCTCAGAAATTTGTGTTTTTTTTTTATTCTTTTTATTTCATTTTTTATTAAATCTTAAACACTTTGGTATTTAAAAATGTTAATTTAGATTTTAAAAAAAAACTACAATTATATGACTTTCTAAGGTTCAATTTTAATAAAAGAAAATAAAGATTAACTTAAGATTAACGTAACAAAAATTTAAAATTTACAATACCTGATACAAATGGTCAAGTAGCCTATGGTTAAAATTTGCATTCTTATTTAAAAATTAATTTAAGACATGAAAAAATCAATTCTGAAAGAATATTACAATTTTAGGCCTTTTTTCTGGAAAAATTTAGTTGAAAGAAAACTTACTTAAAAAAATAAGTACTATTGACCAATTAAGTATTTTCAATACTTCTGAAAGTTTAACACAGAGATTCAACTTTTACAAACATATACAAAACCTTAGGTTTTAAAAACATTAAAAAATACATGTTATATTCAAATAGAATAGGCATAAATGAATTTTTTTTACATATTTTGCAAAAAAAGAGGCTTTTTCTGAAATAATTTTTAAAAATGTAAAGATGGCTGTGAATTAAAAATATTAGTTCATTCTGTAATCAGCAAGATCATAAAACATGGTTTACAACAAAATATACATGCTTTGTTAATAGCTTCATGATATTTTTATACTATCTTACTTTCAAAAAAATCACTGAATAAGTTCTTGCACTAAACTTTTCAGTAGGGGATGAAATAAACTTAAAAACTGAATGTTAACTCTTATCTACATCAGCTAAGAGTGAAAGCAAAATGTCAAATATTAAATAAAAGTCCAGTACATTGTTTGACATCTTAATTTCATAACTTACTTGTAGAGTTAAAATAGATGCTTGTTTCTCGAAGTTTTTCTTGGCTTCTTCTTCCTCATCCAATTGTTCCTGCAAACTTTTCTTTTCGCTTTCGATTTGCCTCAAACGAGAATTAATGGCAAGTTTTTGCCTTGTTTCTTCTTGGAGAAGGTCTTGAGATTCAGCTAACTGACTTTGCAGAACTGCAGCTTGCTTTATTGCAGCTGAGGCTTTTGTTTCAAGATCTTCAAGCTCAGCAGTCACTGATTCTAACTCAGCCTGTATTAAAAAAACAAGTAATTAAATTTTGCAACACAGTTTGAAAGTGAGATTGAAATGCTAAAATAAGGGTGCACAACCTGCAACCTTTGAATGGTTAAAAAAGGATTTCCTGCCTTCCAATAAAATAAAAAAAACTATAAAGAACCAACTAATGTAAGAAAGTTTACAACTTACCTAGGCTAATTTCAATTACTTTAAAGGACCACTAAAATTACACATCTTTA
This sequence comes from Parasteatoda tepidariorum, assembly GCF_043381705.1. Taxonomy (NCBI): domain Eukaryota; kingdom Metazoa; phylum Arthropoda; class Arachnida; order Araneae; family Theridiidae; genus Parasteatoda; species Parasteatoda tepidariorum. The sequence goes on along the minus strand of NC_092213.1, from coordinate 51,784,051 downwards.
AATTTCAAATTTAGAGGTAGTACATCAAGATATCAAAGCTTTAATCTTTTTGAATTTCACTTCAAATTTTTTAAAAAAAAATTTCTGTAACTAAAGTATGTTCAAAGCAAACGTAGTACAAGGATTTGTTTAAAAATTATAGATGTTAACTATGAACGTACAGCTAAAGTAAATTAGACATTCTAAGGACAAGTTGATAGTTATTATAATAAGGAACAATTAAGTTATAATCAATAATTCATTATGGTCCGCAAGAGACAAAAAAAAATTTTACCCTCTCCTGAAAAAGTTGTGCTTCCCTATACTGTAATGCATGAAATATCTTACTTGAAGTTTCAGTGCTCGTTCCGTATTATCAACTCTACTCTTATCTACATCAGCTAATTTGGCAGTCATTTCTTGTAACTGTAATTCTAACTGTTTTCTCTTCCTTTCAGAATCTTGTCTTGATGTGGACAAGGCATTTACTTCATTTGCTAATTCTGCTTTCTCAACTTCAAGATTTGCTTTAAATTTCTCTAAAGAAGCTTTAGCCTATAAATAAATTTTAAAAAAATTAAAAAAATCCACAATCAAGATAAAAATTTTTTTTAATAAGTATACATTTTAAATTAAAGTAAACTATCATACTTTTCTTAGAGAATCTAATTGCTCATTCAAATTTTCTAAAGCGGAATTATGTTTTTGTCTTAAGTCAACAATCTGGGATTCGTGGGCAGAAGTCTCGTCTTCTAGAGTTTTCTTTAAGTGAGCCAACTCTTGCTCTCTCTTGGTTCTCAAATCTTCTTGGGCAGCAGTACTTTCTTCAGAATCTAACAATTCCGTTCGCAGTGCTTCCAATTCCTGTAAAATTAATTTGCCAAATTTTAGTTTCTTTATATGAAAGGACAATCTGAAGAGGATTAAAAAAAAAAAGGAGTAAAAAAGTACAGGTAAACTTCGCAAAAATGCAGAAAAACAGAAACAAAATTTTATAAATTTTCCACAAGCAAATTTATGTTAAAATTCCCAAGTTAAAATTCTAGAAAATTTCCTTGGTTTAAAAAAAACTCCAGCTTAATTTGAAAAATTAGAAAAAAATTTAAGCAATATTTTTTTTTCCTTTTTCTCAATATTTCTTGGTTGACTTAAAATATATTTAAAATTTTACACATTCCTATAACATTTACACATACCTATGATGAACTGGAGAAGTAATTAAAATTTACAAATATGTCTTTCTTTCCCGAGTTTATGATTATAATAACTATTTACTGATAAAAAATTAATATTAATCTTGAATATAAGCTTATTAAGTATCTGGCTCTCCCTTACAAACAAATAAAATAAACTGTGTTTTTAAGTTCCACCTTTGAAAATTTGATTTTCGGAAACTTCTGTGATCGCTGATTTTTGTTAAACGTCTGGACCTTCAATCTCTGGAAACTTCCGGATCACAGTTAGCGAAAAATCCGGAAAAACAGATTTTTTCTGGAGCTCCGCGCTCCTGTGCCACAGGTCCTGGGTTCGATCCTCGGGCCGGGCAAGGTTGACTCAGCCTTTCATCCCTTCAGTGGGTCGATAAATGAGTACCACGCACGCTTGGGAACTAAACACTGGGGGTTTCGCGTTTGGCTGACCACCTAACCGGAACATCTGCTCCTGCACCCCAGAGCCCATAGTCAAGAAAACTGAGATGGGCACAGTAGGCCTTGGCTCTGTATGGGCTGTCGCGCCACTGAGTTTAGTTTTAATCAGCCCTGCAGAAGTAAATAAATGTACAATTTAATAAATAAGGAATGAATCCTGAATCTTTTATTATTCTTAATTACATTATATTCACATGTTTTCAAAATTATTCAAAATTCCAAGGCAACTATTTGACATATATTCTCCTAATTATTTAACTGTTAAAAATAAAGAGAAAACTTTTCAAAAACAGTGTATAGTATTAATATAAAGCTATATAAAAGATATAGATATAAAATAATAAGGAAGAAAAACCAAAAAAAATTGGAAATATTCTGCAATATAATAAATTTCATATGAATATTTAAGAAGCTAAATAAGCCTTTTAAATTGCGCTTTAATAATAAATATATTTCAATGGCAACAGTTAAGAAAAAATGCTAACATTTCCCATACATTTAATAAAGAAATATGGTGGGGGAAAAAAATTTCATTAAATTTTATCCTTAAATTACACATACATTTAATAAATACATACATTTAATAAAGAAATATAGTGAAAAAAAATTCGTCATTAAATTTTATCCTTAAATTACACATTAATAAAATTACACATTAAATCATACCCATACATTTTTAAGAAGACTGAAATTTATTATAGGTACAGATGAAATTTACTTTTAAGAAAATTGGATACATGTCGAAAACTTGTAAAAGATATTGTTTCATATAAATGTATTGCTTTTAGGTCATTGCAATTTATTTCCTAAAATGTTATTTTCTCTTTTCTGAAAATAAAGAAGAAAAAAAGGCCAACCAGTGAAAAATCACTAATATATGAACATTGTTAAGTTCAATGGAGTCAATTTGCAGAAAAGTAAATTTCCTTAACTATTTACAAAATCTATTATTAGCTTTTCCATTCAAACTCTCGTCATATTATGTTAAGTCAAAAAAAAATTTATTTTTACATTTCTTATTGCTAAGCAATAACAAATTATGAGCTAAAATAGCATACTTCATTCAAATCCCGTTTGAGCTTTTCAACTTTAGCTCGAGCAAGTCTCTCTGATTCAAGATCCTCTTGAAGCTCAGAAACTTGGCCCTCCAGTTCTCTCAAGTTTTTCAAAGCTTGAGCTTTTGCAGCAGCTTCCTCTTCAACTCTTTAAAAAATTAAATATTCATATATTGTTTGTACATTCAAAATACAAATAGACAACAACTTTAGGAAAGAAATAATAAAATGTTCATAAAATTGTAATACAGGATATTGAAAAAGTAATATTTCCAATACTTTAGTCAGAATAATAACTGTGTCAGCATTTTAAATTCATAAAACTTTATTTAATTAAAAACTAATTGAAAAATTTGGTTTATTGAAAATAATTATGTAACTATTAAGAATTACACAATATTTATACATAAAGGTTTTGCATTGCACTAAAGTACAAATTACCACCACAAGCAAAGGTTATAACTTCTGTAAATATTAAATTAATTGAAGAGAGCAAAGTAACTTCTTTCCCAGGAAAATATTTCATGAAGGCAAAGAAATCAAATGGTGAATACATTTATTAAGTTGGGTTTTGTTTTTTCAATTAATAGAATAGTAAACAAAAAGGAAAATCAGTAAATTTTTTTTTTTATTTGTTGAAAAAAATTTTACAAAATGGATTTAGAAGTTTGTCTAAACAAGAGTAAATATGTGTCCCATTTACTTTGAAGACAGCCTTTCAAAATATCTCCACTAATTTAAAATATTTTACATTTCTGTAAAATTACGTATAGCAGAAATGCTGTTCAAATATACACTACACAGGTAGGCACAGAATATACAGTGCAGATGCATATTAACTTTTGAGTCATGTCATACTGCATAAGGTGATTAAAACTTCACAATTTCAAATAATGTACACATAGGATATTATCATTTATTAAAATAACTAAATGACTTACTTGGATAATACTTGATTCAATTCATTTTCTCTTTTACCTAGCTGCTGCTGAAGCTCTTCAACTTGAGCCTTTTTCTCATTCAGCTGTTCTTTTACATCATTTAATTCAGTTTCTGTGCGTCGTTTTACACGTTCCAATTCTTGTCGTGCCTACGAAACAAACATAATAATTTTACAGATAAGTTTTAGAAAGAGTTTTTTGTAGTATTCTTAGCATGATGATACAGAAAAACTAAAAAAATAGAGAACAACTTGACAATTCAGAAAGAAAAAAATTCATAAAAGAATTTCATATCCAAATTCCACTTGAAAAAACATATTTTGTAATAAATGAATTATACATTTGAGATATGTATATCATAGGAGAATTTTATTTAACTTCATAAGCAAGGTCTCTGATTATTATAATCAGTTTTAGAAACAAAAAAAGTCTGTCTAAAACAGTGTTGAATCACAGTAGAAATTTCTTAGGATACATTTTTAATTATTACTTTTATCTCTTATTTTCTTGTGCCCATGCTTCTGCTGAATTTATTAATTAATATGAAATAAGTTAAAATATAAATAAGTTAAGAGTGCAGTGATCAAGTACAACAAGTGCAGTGGTTAGCTTATCACTAGTAAGAAAATTGATTAGGCCGCCGATTTAATAATTAACAAAGAGAAATGAAGAGAAACAGGCAAATGAAGCCAGTTTTTCCTCAAACAGTGTTTTAAATATTTGGCTAATTTTTGCTACTGTGGGCAAATTTGCTTTTATATATATCTTGTTATTTTTATTGCTTAATAAATGTTTCAGTCATTGTTATCACCACTTGGATTTATTTAAAACCAGTAAAAATCACAGCAAAGATGGCAAGATTCGACCACAAGGGAAACCCCCTCCCAGAAGAAATAGAAAAAGCCTTTTACAAAAAGAAATATTAACAATTAAAAATTTTTTTTAAATATTTTGAAAAATACTATTAATTTCTAAACTTTACTTGAAACTTTTAGCTTAACTTTTAAAACTTTTAGCTTAAACTTTCTAAACTTTTTAACACATGCTTTCTAAGTAAGAGCAAATATAAAAAAGAACAATTTAAAAAAAAAAAAAAAATTTCTTACGAAATTAAAACAATTGTACTTTTTTCGATTTGTTATTTAAAAGCATATAGTAAAACTTGATTTTATAATTGTATACTTAACAAGTAAAAGAACAAATCAAATGCTAAACAGCATTACAAATTCAGTTTCTTCTACTTTGCCTAGATTTCTAAATGTGTTAGTAGAAATCAGTTTTATTCAGATTAAATCCTAACCCATAGTATCGATTAGTTCAATTCTTGATATTTTAAATTAACATTAGTTACATTACGGCATTACAAGAAAAATTGCTGCAAAAATTTAATATTTATTATTAATGCATTTAAATAAAATAAAAAAAGTCCTTCAAGATAAATTTTAACTTCCACCTATATAGAAAATAAGAAATATTTTTCTTGCAAAAGATTAACACACATTTAATTGAATGAATTTAAAAACACGGAGAAAAACGGTTTTACAACTTACTTGTTGTTCTTTTCTATGACGTTCTTCTATATCAACAATAGTAGCTTCTTGTTTAGCTTTAAGCTTAGCTAGATGCTTACTTTTTTCCTCTTCTTCAGCCAAGGCTTGTGAAACTTCACCTAATCTTTCTTCCAAAGTCTTTTTCTCTTTTACAACCTAGAAATATTTTGCACTTAATGAGCCACAAATAAAATCAGATTTATTTTCATTTTATTACAATAGTATAAAAATTTCATTTATTCAATTTCTGACTTTCTCATGCGAAATTTACATGAACAATGAGATTAATTGGTATAACTTATGAAATTTAAGAATTAAGACAAAAAAATATTAAAAAAAAAAAGAAAAAAAAAAAAAGAATAAACATTTGAATCTAATTTTCATTTTTTTCTCATTTTGGCACAATGTTAATGAGTAATTTGTTTTTAACTCATTATGTTACATGATAATATCTGCCAACATTGTTGAAATAAAATAACGGAAATTTTACTAGCGACATTTATCACGCTACGTGTTAAGTTTTGATACATCATACATAATCATGTAAGTCAAAAAGAGAAATTCAAAATTGGAAATAATATAAGCACTTACATTTAGTGTGAAGTAAAAAATATTTATATAAATCTTAATCTAAATAAAAAAAAATTGAGCCATTATTTATAATAACTTTAACTATTAACACTCAACATATCGCAGTGCACTATCTGTTCAGGCACTATCTGTTCAGGCACTATCTATTGAGGAATAAAAGAAGTATTTTTGCCATCAGCAGTTATTTTATCACCAAACTTTTTTCTTTTTTTTTTAAATTTCTTCAACAAATATGGAGAAATTTGAGAATATACAGGTAAACAGGAGATAGTCGTAAAATACAGGAGTCTTCGTTAAAAAACAGGAGACTTGGCAGATATGCATGATAAGACATACAAAGGTAATTTTTAACACATAGAACCACATTTCAACACATTTTTATTATGGAATAAATAAGTATATGAAACTAAATTTTAGAAGTAATTCCCGCAAATAAGAATTGTTACTTATAATCTTCAAAAAAAATAATAAAATTAAAAATAAGGGAGGGCCCATAGCATCCAAAAGCTAAAATACAGCTACTACACTAAATTCTCTTTTCTTTAATTTTACAACATATATTTTGAAAATGAATGCAGACAAACAAGTAGAAAAAATTCCAGAAAGAATACAAAAATATTTTTAATTAACACATTTACTATCTAACCACACAATTGTCTAAATTTTTTTAAATATAAAAAATGAACATCTAAATTTCTATTAAAGCTTATGTAAGTGAAATTTCTTCAAATGGTAATAAATTAGTTCATTCTAAATCTTAAAATATAAGATTTCGATAGAGAATGTACAGAAAATATGCAGTTTAGAGAAATTTAGTTTACCTTTTGATTACTATCTTCAAGGACTGCAAAGTCTTCTTCAATTTTTTTAAGTTTTGAATCTAAACTAATTTTTTCCAATTGTAGCTTTTGTCTTGCACCTTCCTCTTCTTCTAATCTAAACAGGTTTAGAGAAACATAAGATATTAACTTTAAAAAGTAAATTAAATTTTTTTTCTCAAAAAAAATTATAATACTGCTTTTAAAAATAAATAAAAACATTTTAATCTTCTTTTTAAATGAACCAAAATCTACGAAATGTAAAGTTCACTAAAATATTCAAATACTTTAGTAATAAATTACTTATTGATATTCAAACTAATGATTGATAAAAATTGTCTTTAGTTAATTGTTTTTAATTGTCTTAGCACATTAGTTTTTTTGTAACTTTCTGACAAAACTCTTTAGTTCTTCTGACAAAACTCTCTGGACAGGCAACTTGACAAAATGCCAGCTACTCTATTGATTTTCATATAATCTAAACATCTAAAATTAGTAAGCCAAAAAATATTACATTAGGTGAATTTAGGCTTAAAACACTAAGATGGCAAAACAAATACAAATGATAGAAATTATCACAAAACAAATATGTATGATTTAAAATAGTATACTCCATTGAAGGATTATCAGACCTACTGTATTAACAGAAGTGAAAATAAGTGTTATGAACATAGTTCTTTCCCTTTCACAGTGTAAGCATCGGAAAAGAAATTAATGTTGGTAACATAGTAAAATCATATATATATATAAACTCTAGCTAAGTTTATTTTATCCAGAAAAATTTAATATTAGCATCCACAAAGAAGTTCATTTTTTTTCACAAAAACTGTAAATAAATTTACGTGTCTTTAGCACATTAAGGCTAATTTTTTTTTTAAAGCTTATTTATATTTTAAGTATTTCCATGCCTTTCCAAGCAAAATTTGACAATTTTCAGAATAAATATGTTGCTTCCAAAACAAAATAAGTGTAATAAGGGAACTTTTATAAGCAAGTAGTAAGATTTTATTCATAATTTTCTAAAATAAAAAGAAAGGAAACAGATAAAATAACCAATACTAACTGTTCTTCTAAATCTTGTATGTTTAACTGCAGCTTCTTTTTTTCAGTAGTCAAAGTTTGAGTCTTTTCTTCCTCTTCTTCAATTCGAGCTTCAAGGTCATGTAAAATTTCTTCCAGTTCAGTCTTTCTTGCAGCTAGTCTCACTCTCATTTCTTCAGCTTCAGCAGATAATTCTGTTTCGGCTTGAAGCTGCTCAGCTAGTGTGTTCTTCTCTTCTAGGACCTATAAGTATCAAAAACATGAGTTGTTTGCTGTACTGAATTAAACGTTAGATTTATAAACTTTTAGGTTGAATGCTTACAATTTGGAAAATAATAAAACTAGTTAAAATCAATAAAATGCATAATTTTAAGTCCACAATTTTGAATACTAAGCAATTTTGATAATGATTGGTAACATTCACAGTTAGTGTATTTTTACGTAATAATACGATTAGTAAACTTTTCAGATAAAAAATTCCAGCTCTCCAACTAGATGATAATGATAAGTGAGCTAATAACATATGTTATACTTTAAAGTCTGTACTTAGTTTTACATATAGAGATAAGAAGGGAATTTAATTTTTGTAAAAAAAAAATAAATTAGTAAATTAAAAAAGAAATAAATTTACTAATAAAATGAATTTTAAAAATTAATGATCCCCCAAAAAAGGAAACAATAAAAAAATAAATAAATAATTAAAAAAAATAAAATGCTAAAGCAAAAAAATTTTTTAAACTAGAAACAGTTCACAGAAAAATAATTTCATACATAATCAACCATCTGAGTAGTTAACTCTTTGCTCACAGTGTACCATTTGTTCCATTACATGTGGTCCACATGCTGTACCAGCTGCAAGCAGAAGCTTTATCTAGTTTGTCATGCTTAACACACATTTTGATCTTATTCAATAGAAATGAAAAAAGAGGAAAACTTCATAACATTAGATAGGGCTTAATGCTGGCTGAATAAAATTAATTGCAAATAAACTTGGAAAAGGAAGATTCACCTGTTGAAGCTTCTTTTCCACTTCTGTTGTTACTTGTTCGACTTTTTCCATTTTTTCCTTAACTTGTCTTAATTCATCTTCCTTTTCATTAAGTTTCTCTTCTTGCTTAGTAACTTGAAGTAATGGTTTGACCTAAAATTTATAAGTAAAACAATTAGTTAACTAATAAAAAAATAAGATTCTATTAATCTACTGTAACTATAGTATAAACAGAATTAATTAGTGCATCATTTTACAATTAAATATTAAACTGTTTTAATTTTTTTTAACTGAACTGATTACTTATTCTAGGTTGATTACTGATTACAGGCAAAAAACTGACTTTAAAAACTGATAAAAACTTATTCTGAATGGCATTAATATATGTTACGGGTTTCCTTGACTTAGACAACAATTACAATCTATACAACTCTAAAAAGAATATCTTCAATAAGTTTGTTTTGATACAGGAATGCCATTGTAATTCTTATGAAATAATTACAATGCCTAATATTGCTTCTTAAATCTCCTTTTGGTTTAGTTTCTACACAGACCTCTATTCCAACCCTTGGACTCATACCCTGATTAGTCTTCAATCATATGATAGATGGACTAAATGATTACTTCAACATTGTAAAATAAAGGTAAACTATATTTTTCATAAATATTGAAAAAAGTAAACCTAATCACAATAACTTTACATTTCAATAAAAGACAATTCATTATTACTCACTTTAGTATAAAGTCGCCACCAAGACCAATTTCTCAATTTAAGATAAGCAGAGCAATTTCTTTGGATGATTCTAATGGCACTAAGCTGCTGTAATCGTTTCTGATAATTCCTAAAAATGAAGTATAACAATTTGAAAACTTTTGTAGTACATAAAATAAGCAGTTAAAAAGTTTACAAATTTAAATGAAAATATTTGATATAAATAGTTTTTTCAAGAAACACTTTAAAAATTGAGATAGAGACTTAAATTATCACAAAACTTCAAACCTAGAATATTTTGTATTAACTTATTTACAACTTGTAAGTGATTGAAATATTAATGATTGTTGTTAGATAATATGCATACTTATAAAAAAAACTAATAACTTGCTTACGATTTAAATAAAAATAATTAAATGAAGATAGATAGTTTAAAGAAAAGAAATCATAGAAGTTCAGATAGAACTAAGAATGTATTTTAAACATAAAATCTAGAAATTTTAAAACCAACTTATTAACACTTAAATTTAAACCCTAAATAAGTTAACAAAATAAATTTAAAAAAAATTGGATTCTTAAACTGAATTAATTGACTTTTACAAGAGACATCAAGCAACAAACAAGAAGTTAGTTAGCATAGTTTTGAAGTTAATATATGTTTGTATGTTATTTATACCTTCTGGCAATTAGACCACGACAACAAGCTTGAAATTGAACAATCAAATCCGAAATTTTCATGTCTCTTTCTTCTTCCAAGTGGGCAAGAACTCCGGCTCTGAAGAATATTTTACTTTGACCTACACGGTACAAATTGGGATCTAAGTCCAAAGCTTGAATCTAAAAGAAATTATTCATTAAAAAGTTAGTGTAAGGCAAAAGGAGATCACATACAAGTAACATTTTTGCAATAAAAATTATAATTCTTACAAACCATTTTTTCGCATGCTAATTTTCCATCCATGAATCCTTTTGGTATGGCATTTGGAGTAAGCAATTCATATCTAAAATGAAACAAGATCTAAAGTTAAAATCACAGTAGGATCACTTTCATCCGAACTATTTGGGACCCAACCGTAATGCAAAAGTAGACATAACATATTTCATAAAACTTAAATACAATATTCAAGTTTCCTTCAATCCACTTATCAACATGTTTTTCACAGAGCAGCAAAACTCTAGTGGAAATGAAATTCTATAGATAAATATTCTCTCCTTAACAAATACATAAAAATTCTACCATTGAAAACTAAAGATAAAGTTTGGTACAATATCAGGGGTCTGTCCAGACATTTTGTGAAAGGTCCTGTTTTAGTAAAATTGTGAAAAAACTATTCACAATTTGTGACTTTAAAATAAGCGTTAAGTTACATTCTTTCAACCAGGGTCCTGCTTTTGTGAATTTTTGGAAATAGGGTCCTGTTATTTGGTATTTAGCCTATACTGCTCAACACATTATATTCATTTTGGACGAATAATGGAAACAAAAATCACTCACATTTTTAATAATTTCAATTGACATAAACACAACTTAGTAATGTATCACTTTTAATGTGTTATGCAGTAAGTAAACTTAAACAATTCTTAAATTTATAATATTTTAATTAAAAAATTGCCAGAAATTAATTTTTATTTACATAATATACTATTTACTAATTTTATGAATAAATATAAATTGATCAATTATTTATTGACCAAAAAAAATTATGAGCATTTTCTTAGAATTTAAACTTAGAGAAACTAAGTTTGTCTCGAAGAGTCTTTCTCCCCCCTCCCCTCCTGGAAGAGTTTATTCGATTAACAAAACAATAATGAAGATAAACAAACTAGTGAAGGGTCCGATTAAAAGATAAATTATTTTGTGAAGGGTCAGTTTTCATGAAAAGATATTTTGCGAACCCAAATTTCTTCTAAACAGACCCCTGAATATTTTGACTTAATAAAATAGTAATCAATATAAAGCTAAAAAAAGAACTTTGGAAACAGATTTTAGCTATAGCTAGCCATTTCATAAATTCCCTATTCCTGTTGTGATATGTTTTCTGATATTTAATTACTACTACTTTTTTTGTACTACTTTTGTACTTGTACTACTTTGCCATTTCAGTCACTCCCTAACACCTTTAATGCCAAAAAAAAAAAATGAAACTATTTTTCGTACAAATGACATTTTAAAATGACTTAAAACGTCAGGACTTTGTCTGCTTAATAGTTTAATGAAGCACACATTAAATATGTTCTGCTGTGAAAATTAGATAGCATAAAATATCAAATTTTTGCACACATGTTATTTTAATAAATGTTATGAGCTCCAGGGTGCGTAGTCAAATTTTTCAACAAAAAATAAGCACCTTTTAAACACTTTTCAAGCACTCGAAAGATACTTTTAAGAACTTTGAAAAATATCATAATTAGACAGGGTTGGCACGTTTTTGACAATTGATGGTTTCATCTGGTTTTATTTACAGCGACGAAGACGATGGCGCATCACAAATGATGAAATTAACGCTTATAGAGAGAAAAAATTTACAATGTTTAGTTGGTCACCATAATAAGCAAAAATTCGAGATTTTTTTTATTCTATTACAGAGGGCAAAAAATGAAGTCTGAAATTGAGGATCTCTTGCAAAATGCAGCAGGGTTGCACATGAGAGTCAAAAATCCTTACCACTGAATCCAGCTCAGTATACGCAAGTGCGAACCCGCAAGTATTTCATCAAACATGTAAAACAAATGGTTTTTCATACACTACAAACCGGCGGTACGCCAAAATAGATTGGGGTTGAATTAATTGTGAAAACGTTTAAAATCAACATGATAAAGAAAAATATCACATTTCAGAAAAGGAAAAATTAAGCACTTTTTAAAAACACCCATGGAAAACAACACCTTTAAGGGTTTTAAAAATGGAAAATAAGCACATTTAGGCACTTTTTAAAAATGCTAAGCACCCTGAAGCTCTTAGGTTATTCATGACTGATAGATGGAGTTCTGTTTATCGTCAGCCATAACGCTCTATTGCTAATAATGAAAATTGAAAAAAAAATTCGAAAGTCGCAATTTGTTAAAAATCAAGAGTATTTGTGATTAAATTTTTTAACATTTGAAAAGTTACTTATCTGCATCATTTGGTAGCATAAAAATATTCATTGATTTTAATATTCTTTAAAAAAATTATAATACTTTTTAAAACTTAATTTTTTGTACTTAAGATATTTGTTTATTTTAAAATCCAGGCTATTCTTTTCACCAAGATAGTAATATAAATCATTTCGGCAAAAGCCCATTGGGTGATAGGGCTGTCATGGAATTGAAGGCTTCACAACTTTGTGACCAAAGGCTGCTTCATTGTGATAATGTGATTCACATTGCTATCTGTACTCATCTGTCAATCTGGCAGTCATCAATGTGAAACTGAGTAGGCTTCAAGCCACCACTGAGAATCAAACCTCAATTCTTTTTAATGATGGTTCAGTGGCTAAAGACACTAAGATGGTATTGTAAAGTAAAAGTGAAGTTTAAGTCACACAGACTGTGGCTTCTTTATTTTCCAAGACAAAAAACTTAAAAACAGACACTTAAGACAGTTTTGAATTTTACCACTGTCAACCCTTTGAAATACAGTAGGGAACCAATTATCCGGAACAATCGGGACCATCGCCATTCCGGATAACTGATTTTTCTGGTTTTCTGAATCGCGACAAAAAGCCGTTTTTTTACTGTCAAATTCAACTAAAAAAATATATATTTGGAAATAATCTTAAAAAGAAGAAAAAACGATGAAGTAATACACTAATGATTGTTTCCAAAATGATGGTAAGGTAAACATCTTTCAAAAAAGAAAGAAAAATCTTGAAATCTTATGAGGTTTTAAAAAAAAAATGGCGGGAAAATTTATGGAATTTAGTTCCGGTTTTTTGGTTTTCCGGTTTTCTGATTTCCGGATAACGGGTTGTGTACTTTATAAATATTACTTTCAAGACAAGATATCAACAGATAAAAAATGCACCTTTGTCTAAATTCTTGGAATGGTATCCTGTTAGGGAAACCTTGACGGCAAATACGAATACCTTCCAAAACTCCATTACATCTCAACTGATCTAACACCAACAATGCTTCAATTTTGCCAGCCTAAAAATAAATGCTCAAATTATAAAACCAATTTCATCAGAAAAGTGCCATAAGTTCTAAAACTTCTATTGAAAGTGACAACAAAATTTCTTAATACTCACTTTCTTTTCATGATTTGGTATGATGCACCTCACAAAGTTGGGATTAGTATTACGTAGAGTAACCATCAGTTTAGAAAGTTGCTCCTTATAGAGTTGACTGACAGTTCTAAACATTCCTTTCCTAGTTCTGGCACCAAACGTAGTATCACCTAAAGTTGCTACTCCCATTCCAACAATATCAGCTGAAATAAAAAATAATCCAATTTAAAATGTTGGGTAACTAACTCGAATATTGCAGACAGTTTTTAAAAAGGATATCAAATTTAAAAACTTATATTTTACAGAAGTTTCTAAATGTATAATAGTTATTAATTATTATACAGTGTAATTAATTACGATACAGTTACATTTAACTATAATTACAATACTTAATAGCTAATACAGGATCCATAGACAAATCTCTCAACAAAAAATAAGCACCTTTAAAGTACTTTTTAAGCACTCAAAAAATAGTTTTAAGCACTATATACATTAACAAAATATAAAATAGTTTTCAAAGACTTTACATGATCATGATAAAATAACTAGTTTCTGACAAAGGATTCTCTTCCTGATTGTATTAGCCACGATGAAAAGATAGAGAATTTTCGGTTCAATTTCAGAGGGTGGAAAATGAAGTCTGAAATTGAGAATATTTTGCAAAATGCAGCAGAGTTGCATATGAGAGTGCAAGAATCTCACCGAACCCAGCTCAGTAGACGCAAATGCAGACTCCCAAGTATTTCATCAAACATGTAACATGAATGGGGTGCTATCATATGTTGCGGACCAATGGCACACCGAACTGGATTCGGGTTGAAGGATTTGCGGAAACGTTGAATAGAACAAAGTGAAAACCATGCTTTTGCATAATATGAAAATAGACACGGTGAAGGAAAAAATCTCATTTTCAAAAAGGAAAAATTAAGTACTTTGTAAAAACACCATGAAAAAAGCACCTTTAAAGGCTTTTAAAAAACGAAAATAAAAAATGAGTCCCCTTAAGCACATTTTAAAAATGCTACGCACCATGCAATAATAATAATGCAAATGTAATTAATTATTTTTAATTAATTAACTTTGAATTTTTATCACCCATATCAGATGTGCACTATTTCAATTTTCAACTCTGTAACCTCATATTTTTGAACACAACCCAAAGACAAAGTAACTCTGTGATCAAGCATTAAAATGAAGTCAAATCCTGGGAAGAAATTTTAAGTAAAAGCAATTTCTTTTGTTACATAGAGAAGGCAACCTTCCACTGTTAGCCAGATCACAAGAGGATTCTATGATTCACTAGAGGACCAACAATCTCTCTACTTCTGGGGATATTTTTCATCAGCACTGATAAGCCAACCCATAAATTAATTAGCAACTGTGTCAAGATTTAAATCTAGGTTACCCCATTGGGAGGGAAACACTTGATTCCCCACAGTCATCTTGTCAATAAATGGATATTTTTAAAAATGAATTAAAATTAATATTAAATTCCATAAATTATCTTTCTTAAGATTTAAACTTAAAAAATTCTTTTTTAGATTGATTATCAAAAGTATACGTCTTTATAAAAAATGCAAAAAGAAAATTACAAAAATAGTTAAGCATACCATCTTTCCATATTTGCACGACAAATGGATCTTGAGAAGCTTGTAATAAGGATACAACATTATCATTCAAAGGATCCATATTCTTCATTAACCACTGATTTGCAAGGTAATTCACCTGTATAAAAAGAAATAGAAAACAACTTGTACTCAAGACATTTTTTCATCTCTAAAACAAAGGGATAGTAATTAGAATTTTACAATTTGAATCATCTTTAAGAATATTATTTGCAAATTGATTCATGAAGACATAAACAGGGGTGATTGTGAGCCCAAGTCAAAACTCCGGAAAATTTCTTGAGTTAAAAAAAAAGTTTAAATTGAAAAATTAGAAGTATTTAAAATTTACAAATATGTCTTTCTTTCTCGAGTTCATGATTATAACAACTATTTACTGATAAAAAATTAATATTAATCATGAATATAAGCTTATAAAGTATCTCTCTGGCTCTTCCTTACAAACAAATAAAATAAACTGTGTTTTTAAGTTCCACCTTTGAAAATTTGATTTAAGGAAACTTCCGGATCACTGTTAGCGAAAATTCCTGAAATCCGGATTTTTTTTACGGAGCACAAACAGCCCTGCATAAAGAATTTATTTGCTCTTAGTAACAGAAAATAAATATTCATAAAAAAAAAGTCATTTACACACATTTTGATTTACGGTAAAATTTAAAAGCACATAAAAAGAATCCTAATATAAACCAGGGATGCAGGGGAGAGTCAAAAAAAAATTTGCTCAACTTATATCAAAATTAGGTCATATAGGTTAAAATCTTAATAAACAATAAATTTTGATAAACTTCTTTAAAATTTTCAAAAGAATTTTTTTTTTAAAAGAATTAAGTAATATTGCATACATTGTGACTATCATTACATTTATTAAATCATTTATTTTATAAACTTAATCATGTTGTAATAAAAATTTAATATTAAATGAAAATTCTTTTTTAGACATACAGAAAAAATAGAAATATGTAATTTGAAGTCAACTTTCACTTAGTAATTAAAATTCTTTTTCAGACATTTGTGAAAAATTTACCGAAAAATAATAAATTTGTTCAAAATTTTAAAAATATCTTGTCCTGTATTTTTTTAAATCACAAAACACATGTAAATGAATCTACAATTATTTGAAATTTTCAAGAATAAGAAAACTAAACTATTAGATATAATTCAACATTTTCATAACATACATTATAATTTTTTAAGATAATAAATTTATTTGCAGTAGAATATGCAGCTGTCATGTCAAATACAAATTTTTTTTTAAATAAACTATTCATTTCTTATTAATGTCTTTTTAAATAAATACATATTAAATTTCGTGTTTCTACACATTATAATTAATGTTATAAATGTGTGTAGCATAAATCTTAATCTATCTGAAATATAACTGAGGTAATTAAATATTTTATACAACAGAATAGAAAAGCATTTTCCTGGCACTAGAATGAACAAGTTGTTCATTTAAGCATGAATTATAAAAAACTCATTCCTATGTAAACAATTATTTGCATAGATCTTAATTTGTTAAAAAGAAAATTGATTCAATTAAAAATATTATGAAGAAAAAAAAAAGAATGACTAAGTTATTTAATGAAGAATAAAAAATATAAATAATTCAGATCCATTTATTATCATTCTAAAATAATTACTAGTGAAAAAAAATTTTTTTGAACTACAAAAATTTCAGGCCAATTTAGAAAAAAAAGTAACAGCTTTTAAAGGAAAAAAACCATACATACTTTTCCAGCATAATGAATGATGCTAAAATCACAGTTGCCTCGGAAATCAGACTTAACAAATTTAGGGTGCATGGCATGAGCACTTTCTAATTTATCAACAAAAGTTCTGTCAGTCGCTTTGGGGAACCAACACTCTTCATCAAGTAAAGCCAATATTCCCATAGGCTAAATATTATAAAAAAAAAGAAAGAAATATTACACACAGTAACAAATAAATATTTAAATCTAGTACAATCACAAAAAAATATCAAAAGCTTTCAACTTAGGTACACCATCCTATGAAAGAAATAGAATTCTTGAAAGTTCCATAGGAAACTGTATGTCATTTCTACTTATTTGATATCATACATGTGAATGTCAAGTATATGAATGTATCAATAGTTAAAAAGGTACAATTAATTCTATTACCAATATCTTATGTGGATAATCTGTGGTATATTTTCCAGCGGATATCTATAATCTGCAGTCGGATGACACTCACTGCTGTGTGCAATATATAAAGCATCTTGTTTAGTACAACAATCTATTTATATTTATGATGAAAATACCATAAATAGACAAATCCTTCCCATCAAGATAAACTAAGTCATGCGTGAGTGAATCTACATTATATATGTGAGTCAATGGGCTGAGGGAAACTGTCTAGCAGACACGCGATCATATTTACAGAACGGACATTCACGCTGGACCCGAAAGAGAACCAGATTGCAATTTTTTCGCATCCAGTGTGAATAGTCCCTTACACTATCATGGCTTAGGAAAGTAGACAGGATAATTTGTGACGTATGGTGCTGAGAACATAATTTTGAGATCATATTTACAGGACAGACATTCACGCTGGACCCGAAAGAGAACCAGATTGCAATTTTTTCGCATCCAGTGTGAATAGTCCCTTACACTATCATGGCTTAGGAAAGTAGACAGGATAATTTGTGACGTATGGTGCTGAGAACATAATTTTGAGATCATATTTACAGGACAGACATTCACGCTGGACCCGAAAGAGAACCAGATTGCAATTTTTTCGCATCCAGTGTGAATAGTCCCTTACACTATCATGGCTTAGGAAAGTAGACAGGATAATTTGTGACGTATGGTGCTGAGAACATAATTTTGAGATCATATTTACAGGACAGACATTCACGCTGGACCCGAAAGAGAACCAGATTGCAATTTTTTCGCATCCAGTGTGAATAGTCCCTTACACTATCATGGCTTAGCAGGGTTGGCAGGTTTTTGACATGTGACAGTTTAAACCATGGTTTAAACCGTCACGTCAAAAACCTCACTGTCAAAAATGTCAAAAACCTATATTCATATGTGAAATTTAATTAATACATAAAATTTATATATTTTTAAAAGGATAGTGTTTCTAAATATGTTCTAGAAAAAATAAATTTAAAATTTTGAAAAAACACTTATATTTTGAATAGTAACCAAAATCTTGTACTTTTGAAAACTCACATCTTTTGTAATATTATGTATTCATTTTCATGTGTTATTGAAAATCTGCAGTGATATTATTAAGAAATTTATTTATAACCAAATTTAGTGTATAGTATAGATTATACTAAAAATTAGACATTTTTAAAGATAAACATTAGCAGTTTTGTACATTAGACATCTTTTAAAGAAAAATCTTTTTAATATTCTTTTAAATCTTCTTAATAATCTTTTTAACATAAGACAATACAAATTTAAGTGCTTTCTGTTAAATACACAGAGTAGTTAGTGTCGATTTACAGTATATTCAGCCTATTCATTTACTATGCTGAAAATTTAGTTTATCCAAATACTTGTGAATTTCATTTTGCTGAATACTATATAGTTTTGTTGAATATCTAAATATTCAGCTGTTGAATAATTACTTCTTGCTTTCAAGATATGCATTATTTGTATTCTTAATACAAGTGGAGAAAAAAAAATTAAGAGATAAAAATTGTTTTAAAATGATAAGTGTAATAATTATAAATAAATATAATAAACAATATGAATTATATTTATCATTATTCACAAATATAACTACTTTTAAATTCAAATTAACATACTGGATAATAAAGATATTCGGTATAACATTAAAAAAAAATTTTTATACACTTGTATCAAGTTTGTATTTATACAACATAACTTGTAAGTTCCTTATAAATATTAGTTATATGTTCCTTATATGTCAAAAATGCATAGTAATAAACTTTTAATTTTCTTAAGTATCAAAAAAAAAAAAAAAATTTTTAAATATAAATATTTAAACAATTTTTGTGCAAAATTTTTCTGCACATGCATTTGAATATAAATTTCTGAGATTTTAAATCTGTTATTTTACCTTAATTTTAATTAAAAAATATTTTAAAACCTGCTGATTACCTATAGTATAATTAAATTTCAATATAATGCATGGCAACTGTTGGTAGTTTTGAAGTTTATATATTTTCCTGTCAAACTTCAGTTTTTGACATTTTTGACGGGTTTTTGACGGTTTAAACCAGTATTATACCCTTGTCATGTCAAAAACCACTTTTTGACGTCAAAAACTCAACCCTGTGGCTTAGGAAAGTAGACAGGATAATTTGTGACGTATGGTGCTGAGAACATAATTTTGAGATCATATTTACAGGACAGACATTCACGCTGGACCCGAAAGAGAACCAGATTGCAATTTTTTCGCATCCAGTGTGAATAGTCCCTTACACTATCAATGCTTGGAAAGTAGACAGGATAATTTGTGACATATGATGCTGAGAAAATAATTTTGACAGATTATCAGCAATGAAAATGTTTATGTTTTAAAAAGGTAATCCATGGATTATATACACGAAATTAAGGCTGAATAAATCAATTATATTCCCGTTACTTAAACAATATTTTTAAACATTTGCATTCTTTTGCATACATTTAAAAAAAAAAATTTTTTTTAACAAACTACCTTTTCAATTAAGTCAATTGTAGGCTGCAAATCTAAGCCAAAATCAATGAACCGCCATTCAATACCCTCTCTTTGGTATTCTTCTTGCTCAAGTACAAACATTGTATGATTAAACAATTGTTGCAACTTTTCATTTGTGTAATTTATGCAAAGTTGTTCAAAGGAATTTAGCTGAAAAAAGAAAAGAAAAATTAAAACTAAAGAAATCAAATCAAACACAGGAAATTTTGATATCAATTTAGAGCTTAAATACCTCAAAAATTTCAAATCCAGCAATATCAAGTATACCAATGAAAGAAGCACCTTGTCTTTTTGTACGATCAAGAGACCTGTTGATTCTTGTCACCAACCACTTGAACATTTTCTCATAGCAGGCCTTACTAATAGCTTCCACAGCAAACTCAGCCTTTAAATAAATCAAATAAACTTCAATTTATGTTTCTTAAACATAAGGAATACATTAGAAAAATATAACTTAAATATTACAACAAGTTGAAGACAACTCAATATATGATATAAATGAGCACTTAAGCCTAAAGTTAAACGTAAATAAAAAGGTACAGGAGCTATAGCGAATATATTTAAAGTATGATTGTATTACAAATCAAAATCACAGTATTTAAAATACAAAATGATGATCCTCTACGCTACTAACTACTCTTAAATGTTTAAGAAAAAAATTTCAAATTGTCATGTCTAAAAGAGAAATAGCTTTCATAGTTTTTATAAACTGGTTTTCATAACAGGTTAAAATCCTAGCTTTCATAGTAATTAGCAAATAAAATAGTTATATATTTCCTTTGAATTGAACTTCATTTTTCTTTCAAAAAACATAGCTTCATTCTGAGGTTAATTTAATTTTCCTTTTTAGTGGTAAAATCGAGGCATTTACCAAAGAGTAGTTTTTCAAACCGATAGAAAACGTAAAGACTTTCAAATCTAGAACAAGTAAAAGCTAAAAGATTTGTCCCATACATCATAATTGTACAAAAAAAAAATCTATAAATATCCAATTTTCTTATATTATAAAACTTTAATTAGAAACAGAGTTTCAAAATATAGTCTTACCTGTTCCTTAGTCTGAGCTTTTGTGACATAGTCTCTTCCAACTTTAAGGCGAGGCTTCAGAAAAGCTTTTGTCATTTCAGTTACATTCAAACCTAGCAAATGGCTAAGTTTTTGAGCTACTGTGTTATCAGGCAATGTTGCTTGATCCGAGTTTCTTTCTTGTTTGAATTTCATGTTTCCAAATAACAATACGGCAGACACTACTTTGAATATTGCTAGAAAATATAAAATAAAAATTACTTTTCTATAATATGAGGGACTATAATGAACCCAAAGAACAAAAGAATCATTAGTAATGAAATGAAAAATTTCATATTATGTTTATAATTTTTTTTTAAAAAAAAACTCTAAATAATTTCCTACTGACAATGTTAAAAAAAAAAACATTTAAATTTTTATTAAAAAAATTAAATCTGTTATATAAACCAGAAAAAGACAAATGCAAATTTTTAAAAAAAATACTGCATACACTTTTTTTAACATTAAAAAAAAATATTTTTAATTACTTATGAAAATAAACCTGTTACATTGAGCCAAAAGGATTAAAATATATACAAATGACAAAGCAAAAGAATTACTAATGAAATGGAAAAAATGAAATTATTTATCTTTACAAAAATTTTCAAATATTAGACACTACTTAAAATATTTCTATAAAAATGCTTTAATTTATTCAATAAAATAAAAATAAAAAAATTCCGTAAAAATTTGTTTGTCTGTAAAAATAAGTCTCTTACATTAACACAATAGATATGTTGCAGACGAAAACAAAAAATTATAACTAATAAATTGATAACAATGACAGAAGACTATAAATACCGTTTAAATCTTCAGTATGTAGTCCCATGATAGACATGGCATTGCATGTGCTTCTAAATTCCGCAACCTCATCAAAACCTGGAACTGCTACGTGTCCATTTGATAAAAATGTGTAGTTCTTTGAATCCTCAAGAAGGAAGCTCTCTAAAAGAAAAAAAGTTTTAGCAATAATAGTTTTAATAAAAAATGTAAGTAATTGCTCCCCAATTAAATAATAAAATCAATGACAATTTTGAAGAGCTCTAAAAACAAACATTTATATTGAAATTTATATATTATTAAAACAGTAAAACCTCACATTATGGACACTTCTACATACAAAATGTATGCCTCTCATTACAAACATATTTTTTACTGCAGGCATATTTGAAAACTAATATTTAAGATTTATAAACATAACTTACAAGTTTGATAACAATGGTAAACCTACTTTTTTGCTCAGGTGTGGATCCTTGCAGCAACTGATAAAAAATATGAAAAGAACGTTCATCTTTTGCTTGACGAATGGCACGAGATTTCTCTAACAAATCTAAATTTTGAATTAAGGTACTTAACAATGAGAAAAAAATAATCTAAATTTAAGATTTTATAATCTAGTTAAATTTTTTAAAAATATTATTGAAATAAAATGTAGACCTTAAAAATTTCACGAGATATTGTTTAAATGTAATTTGAAAGGGAAAAAAAAAAATTTTTTTGTAAGTAAAGAATAAATTAAAATTTATAGTAATTAATCAAATTCTTTAAATATTCTTTTATAAATAAAACAAATATCAAAAATTTATATTACAGAATAATTAAAAATGAATATATTCTTTAGAATTTTAAAATATGAATTTTACAGATTAACTTAAAATTGAAATAGAATATTTTTTTAAAGTTAGACAAACCACAATTACATCAGAAATTCAACAACAAAAAAAATTTTTTTAATTTTTTAAAAAAAAGTAAAAGATACAAGTTTCAATATTAGCTCCAGCAATGAACCCAGATGCATCAAAGTTTATCCTAATAAACTTCCCCTAAAAGAAAAATAAACATTTTACCACACAATTTCTAAATTAAATTATTATTCTAATTACTTAAAAATAATAAACTGGCTTTTTGAATTTCTCATTAACATACATAATAAAACATGACAAAATAAAAAAGTAAATATATTCAAATTCATAAGGTGAAATACTTAGCATAACCTCAAAAATCATAACTAATTTTTTTAAGATTATAAATTTTTTAACCCTCCTAGCATTGAGTCCCCTGGGTAAAATTATACAGTAGTTTTCCCGCTATGTACTATTTTTCCATTCAATAACATATAGAAACCGTTCTTTTACAGCAGGAAAGCCCACATCTGAGAGTTCAGAAAAAGTCGACCAACAATCAAAGGGTTAACTGATTTAAGAATATCATTCCTCAAGAAGCTGTTATTAAAATATATTAAAAGAGTTGCGTAATTGAAAAATGGATAAGCTTGATAGTGGTAGAAACAAAGAAGTAAAAGGTAGAAAGATTGCATCGCAAATTGCATAAAGCTGATTATTATTAATTCATATGAGAGTATTTAAAGTTAATCTTAAGTCATGTTAATCGATGCATTCATAATAGAACAAAGTACAGCAGTGAACATAATTTTTAAAATTTAATGTTAAATTGTCACTGTTTACAGTAAGCACTGTTTAAGTTGAACATCAATGAATAAATGATGCAATATTGATGATATAAAGCAAAAAATTATGACTTTTGACATCTGCAGAGAACTCTGATAGAAAAAATGGTGCAATGTATTCTGCCACTATTCTATTCTGGATATATCCACCTTTAGTATGACTTTATACGCTCATTTCAAGAACAGATAAATTATATTCAGATTGAGAAACATTTCTCCTACCCTTCTTTAGAATCTCACATGGTGGCACTGCTATCGCTACTATATTTTTCATTCTATAACCACAAATGTCCATTTTTAATTAAGAAAAGCCTTAGATAAAAAATTTTACCATCTCTTTATTTAATAAATGTTTGAGACTCTTTTTAATAGTGTTGATAAATATATTTTAAAAGATAAATTTAATAAATTCAAAATTTTACTAAAATAAATAATTTAATTTCTAAAAAAATATAAACCAAAAATAATGTATCTGAACTTACAAATCTGGAAGAGTTGTCATTTTTTACAGTCTTGGCATTACCAAAAGCTTCAAGAATTGGATTAGCCTGTAGAAGCTGCTGCTCGAGTTCACCCTAAAATTGTAATGAAAAATTGTGTACAAGCAGAATAAAAGAAAAATTAAATAATAAAAGATTTATTATGCCTTATTTGAATAATCAGAATATTCACTTTTAAATGAGCCCCATATTCAAGTTCAGTTAAGTCATTCACATCCTTTTTTAAAACTAGTACAACTTTAGTGTTTAGTTTATTTCAACTTTTAAACAAGGCATAATGAATCAGGCATGAGATATGTACTTTGAATACACATGTACTTTAAATATTCATATCAAAACATCGAATTACTAAAACTTTCGCAATAAGTTGTACACCAAGGCTTATAAAATAAGCCAATCTATTTGGCCCATAATTACTAATAAGTAAAGCTGATAAGAGAAACTTTTTTAAATTATATAACTTTTCTAAACATACTCAAATTCAGTACATGCAAAATTATAGTAAAATAAATATTACACTTTGTCAGTAAAAATGGCTCACAAATCAATAATATAAAGCAATTAATTTTGGTATAAGCAACTATTTTTGTTCAAAACTTTATATTTTAGCCTTCTAATAGTTGTGATCCCGGGCAAAATTTTGGAACTTCAATTATTAGACTATAATATATCGAGTGAAATAAATTTTCCCCCCTATTTTTTAAACAACAAACTTAAATAGCAAATAAAAAAGTAATACAGTAGGGAACCGATTATCTGGAACGATCGGGACCATCGCTATTCCGGATAACTGATTTTTCCAATTTTCTGAATCCCTACAAAAAGCCGTTTTTTTTTTATTGTTAAACCCAACTAAAAAAAAAAAAAAATATTAGGATATAATCTTAAAAAGAAGAAAAAACGATGAAGTAATACAGTAATGATTATTTCTAAAATGATGGTATGGTAAACATCTTTCAAAGAAAGAAAAATCCTAAAATTTTATGAGGAAAAAAAAAAAAATTTAAAAATGGTGGGAAAATGTATCGAATTTCGTTCCGGTTTCTTGGTTTTCCGGTTTTCTGATTTCCGGATAACGGGTCCTGTACTGTATTCTGAATTGAATAGGAGCACTAAATTTTCTGAAGCTTACATGTTGCAAGCTACTCGGCAAAATTAGTAAACAATTAAAAGCGCAAAATAATGAAAATATTTTTGAACTCTTGAAACAGACATAGAATAAGCATAACTACAAATAAACTAAATAAACAGAAATATGACTGGTATCCTTTAACTTTTAACACACTAAAAAACAGAAAATCAAATTCATGCAACAGATTAGAAACACATTGACATGCGAGAAAAAAACACGAAAGTAACAAAAAAATGTACAAAATAAGTGCAGTAAGGACAAAAAATCCTCAATACCAAATATGAAAGTAAAAAAAATTAATACTCACAATTATATTAGGTGGGACATTATACTGCAATGAAGACAAAAAAAAGAAAGATAAATGCATGCAAAAACACAAAAGATAAACAAAAAAGATAGAACAAGACAAAGAACACAAAAGATGATAAATTTTAAACATGCACTGAGAAATAAACATAAAGGTAACACTAATCGCTTAAAATAGGCAGAATGTTTATAAAAAAATGCTTCACAAATTTTATATAATTATTTTCTTTATTATAAGATTCTTCTATCTCTTGCTTCTTTTCGCTAAAGGAGGTAACTACATAAACAGAATTGCATAAACAGGGAGGGAGAGCAGAAAGGTGTAATCTTTATATAAATTTCCCAGACAAACATGATTGACAAAGAAACAGGAACATATAAATTTCCCAGACATAATGATTGCTGTTTACTTCATAACATCTTTCAAAACAAAACAAAAAAATAAGATTGTTCGTATAATTAATAAATTTTAAGAAAGGGAAAGCAAAAAAATGGTACATAGAATTTTAGATTTTTCTTCACAAAAACAATAAAATTCAGCAATCATTTCCAAATGTGGAGTTTAATAAAAGTCTCTTTTGTAGTTTTTAAATGAACTTATTTTATGGGGTTGCTCACGTAAAATAATTTTTTAGTATCCAAATCAGTTTTTGTCAATTAAAATAGAAACCAAAGTAAATTTTAAGAATCTGTAATCAAACTAACTTATTAATAAATAATGTCTCATAAAAAAGAAAGCATTGTCTCATAAAAGAAAAGCAGGATTTACATGTATACAAATTCCCTATTTTAAGACACAAATTAATATTTTGGAAGGTTTTTGTTTAATTTTATCCATTAAAATGTTGTTAATGAACTTAGTTACCAAATTTCAATGTGCTACTTTATCAAAGCTATTATAGTAGCTTTGAATAAACTTTACAGAAATTTATAAAGCCTTAAAAATTAAAATTAAATAATTAAGCTTGATAAAAGACATTTCACTGAATAAAATGACCACAAAAAAACATTCCAAAATATCAATTTGTGAACTTACAAATCGGAAACTAGTATTGATATAAATCTCAACTAACTGTGCATGCTTTCAAGATTTCCCTCAAATTTTGTATTTTGCCTTTTAAAATTGCATTCTTTAAAATGATGTAAAAAATTAAATACCATAAAACTCTAAATATTTTAAACTACATTAAATAAATAAAAAATAACAAATATTTATTAAAAGTAATACTTTTCTTGGAATTATCTTTGGATAAACAAACTTTATAAGAGTGTGCAAAAATGCTTCAATTCACTTAAAAAAGTTCTAGATATTTGGTGAAATACACAAAAAGTATAATTAACATTAAGGAGTCAAAACTATGGACTGCTGTCCTGACGAAACTATTGGCACCATATTTTGATGGTCTGAAATCTGAATCAGCCAATAAAAAAGGTATGTATATTCAGAGAAAGATGTTTTGTGTCTGATTTCCTGCCTTTAAATATCGTCTGCAATAATTAGTTAGCCTATTTGAGGTCAACACTCTTGAACCATTAAGTTGAGAGCTAGAAAGTGAAGATCCAATCATTAGATCAGAAGTTATTTTAGGTGGTCCGTTTATTTTTTTGTGCACTGTACAGCACAAATTCTTAATGAGCTAATTAAAAAAAAAATTTAAAAATTCTGTTTAAATTAGTTGGTGTCCTTGCCTCAAACTCAAGAAAACTATACAAATTTTAACTTATTTTTAAAGTATCAAATTAGTAGGCTTTTAAAATATGGTCAAGCTTCATATATATATTGCAAGTATAGATTTAAATTAAATAATAATTTAGATTAAAATTCAGAAAAATTTAAATACAATATAACTCTCAGACAATTCAATTCACTTTGCTTACGGAATGAGAAGCAGATGAGGAACGAGGTTTTGATGAGGCAACAAAGGCAAGATATTGTATGACTTTCTTGGTATTTTCAGTTTTCCCAGCACCAGATTCTCCCCTGTAACATTAAATATACATTTAACATTAAACATTAAATAAACATTACGTAACATTAAATATACATTTAATATTTTATATATTTTTTGGTTCAGTTATTGCAATACATATAGTTTTCTTATTCTAGATACTATAGAATGGATTGAGAAATTTCTTGATTATGTAGAAAAGTTATAAAAACAAACATAATTATTTCTATATTGCCTAATTTAAGTAATAAAATTCAAAAATTTTGTTGAATTAAGAGAAAGTAAAAATATATGTTAAAAATAGGATTCAAATTTTCCTAGCTTTCAATACGGATCAGCGGTCCGTACGGACCAGCGGTAATATGCACATACGGATCAGCGGTCCAATAGGCCCAAATTAATATTTGGATGATTAAGGTTTCATATACAAGGTTCATCATAAATTCTATAACAATTTCGAATTTTAAGACATAATAATGATAAACTGGAATTATTAGCTATGACAAGAAAATATTTTTCAATGTTGAATAAAATAAAAATTTCCTATTAATAGCATATTAATAGCAAGCTATAACGGTTGTTTCATTTCACTTTTTTTTCTTTTGTTTTGCATATTTTCTTAAAAATAAAATTTTTAGTCATCACTACATTTTATTTATTTTAAAATGTTTGTTTGTTTGTTTGTTCATCTACGTCGCTCTAGAGCTGCACAATGGGCTAGTGGCGACGGTCTGGGAAACATCCCTGAGGATGATCCGAAGACATGCCATTACAATTTTGATCCTCTGCAGAGGGGATGGCACCCCCCCCCCCTTCGGTAGCCTGACGACCTGCACCAGAAGTCGAGCACTTTACGGTAGAACAGTTTAACGAGGACCAATACCGCACACCCTCGGCCCCTACGCAGGCTGATCCAAGTGGTCACCCACCCGCACACTGACCGAAGACAGTGATGCTTGACTTCGGTGATCTGCTGGGATCTTAACGATCAGTCCACTGCGGACTATTTTTTTTAAAAAATATCATTTATTAGTAAAGGATATTTTTTTTATTTAATATTCTTAAAGAAGACATTTGTATCACCCAAATCATTATTTTTTTTCAATTAAGACTTACAATGGTTCCAGTGGATCAAGACGCCATTAAAGAAGATCCACTGAGGTCATAAGTGTAGATTAAAGCCTCAAAAGAAATGTGTGAACTTTCCCACTTTTGAATTAACATTTTTGATGTGAATTAGATAATAGCAAATTTTTAAATAATCTGTAGCATAATATTTAGCATAAGCACATAATAAATAAATGAATTGAAATTTTTTTAATACAAATAATGGTTACTTACGTGCACAATATAGATTGATCCTCCCGATCTGCAAATAAAACCAAATTCAGAACGTGAAAAGTATAAGATAAAAGTCAAAGAAAAATTACATCAAAAATTCCTAAAATAGCAGTGAAGTTATTTAAAACATTAAAAGATTTAAATACAAAAAAAAAAGGTTCTACATAAATTGTTATACAAAAATCTCAACAGCTGCATTGAAAGATAACTGGATGAGTGAGATTTATTAAGAGTCCCTTTAATTATTCTATCAAAATAATAATTTTTAAATAGGACAATTATTTCTAAACATTGTATATTGTTGAATTACTTATTAAATTTAAATACTATCTCACAGTTAAAAAAAATTTTACCATACCTTTAACCATACTTAATTTTTAAGTTAATTGCAAATTAGTATAAGAGTCTAAATCACACAACGCTAACAAATAACTATGTTTCAAGATTTGTAAATATATTTTATTGGTCTGTGAAAGATCTAACTTGTGCTAGCTAATACTTCTAACCAGTATTTAAGGTAAATTGCATAGCTAAAATGTATAAATAAACTGCAAATTTAAGAACTGCAAATAAAATTTCTTAAAATGTAAAAAATGTGAAAGTATATTAATATTTTTTACACTCTTTAATAAATTATCTATTTAAATTATTCAATATTATTCTACAGAAAACTATTCAAAGTAATTCATAGGATTATATAAGCAACAATAACTGCTCTGAATACAATATTTACATCTTATGTTGCGAAAGAAATTTTTATAGAATGTTTAAAACATAACTGCTATACATATTGGTCAATAGAAGCTCAAAACGTGAAAGATGGGTCAAGCTGATAGTCATTTATCATTAAGCAAGAAAACAAAGGCTTAGCCTAAACTCCACTTAGAGCAAAAGCATATATATATAACTTAAATTAATGAATTTAAATTAGTCAGTATAAAGTTAAATTTATCTTTTAAAATTATATCAAGGGTCAGGAGGGCTCACGCTCAAAAAAAAAATAATAATAATAAATAAATAAATAAATATTTTTATTGTAACTTTTGATAAGATATTTCTTTAATTCACTTTATAAATAATATTAATTCTTAACTATAAACTTTGAATATAATTATTGTAAGATGCGTGTTATTTTCATGCATTATTCAGATAAATATCATTTCAACGAGGTAATTGCATACAATGTTTCAATTCAGTACCTTTTCATTGCAATTACAATACGGATATAAAAACTTCCCCATCACCTCTTCACCATCTTGTTCTTATTTCATATTATGATTTTAATAAGTCTCAGATAGGGCACACTTAAGTCTATCAGGATGCGTAGCCAAATTATTCAACAAAAAATAGGCACCTTTTCAAGCACTCAAAAAATATTTTTAAGCATTTCATCATAATTAAAAATATCATAATTAGGCAAGGTTGGAAAGTTTTTGATAATAAACGGTTTTCTCGTTTTAACCGTTATGCAAAAAAAAAAAAAATAAATAAAAAAAAAACCTTTTGGCATTGTTTTTGACAATTAACAAAATTCATGAAATTTTGAATTATGTAAAACGAATGGCGTTTTCATACGCTACGGACTGACAATACACCGAAATAGATTGGGGTTTAATTAATTGTGAAAACGTTGCATAGAGCAATGTGAACTGTGTCTTTTTGCATAATTCGAAGCGAAAATCAACATGGTAAAGGAAAAATCTCATTTCGAAAAGGGGAAAATTAAGCACTTTTTAAAAACACCCAATGAAAAAAGCACCTTTAAGGGCTTTTAAAAAACGAAAATCGAAAATTACCACCCTTAAAGCACTTTTTAAAAACCCTACGCACTCTGTCGTTGCAATTGCAAAACGGATATAAAAACTTCCCCATCACCTCTTCACCATCGTGTTCTTTTTTCATATTATGATTTTAATAAGTCTCAGAAAGGGCGCACTTATTAATTTTGTGGGAGGACGCACTTAAGTCTATGTAAGCCACGGTTAATATTATCATTTTAAGAAAAAATACACTTTTATGAAAAAAGAATTCTAGTTTATAAACGTTGAAAACTTTATCATAAAACTAAGCCATTGCACAAACCTCTGGATCTCCATATCAGATAATTCCAGAATTATTTATACCAGTGTAATTCAAAGGATATCATTTAACTTTCATAGAAGAATAAATCTATTACTTTCTGCTATTTAGAAAATAAAATCTTACTCATTGACATAAAATAACAAGTAAGCTCATTGCTAATCCTAGCCTAGCCACGAGCAAAAGATATGCTTAAAATAATCCCAGTTATGCATTCAGAATTCAGAAATTAAGATGTAGTTTGGAGTAATAGAAAATAGATTTATTTTAGAAACTAACTTATCACAATGTCTTCTTTTAATAATTAAGAAAATAGGATTTTAATTATAAAAAATATTTTTATACTTTTATTAGAACAAATATACAATTTAAAGTTAATTAGAAAAAATTGCCTTCATATTAAAAAAAATTTATTTAAATTCTCGCAACTTATAAAATAAACTTAAATAAACAGTCCACTTCAACTAAGTTTTCTAAAAGACATAAAGCGTTAGTAAGCAATTTAGAGAAATATTCCTCAAATAACGAAACAATTCAATCGAATTTTAATCACGACGAAGTTGGTTACAATAGAACGACTGAAGGGAGAAAAAAAAACTTAAAAATTTACATTGCGTCAATTATTCTTTTTTTATAATAAGCGATAACCCAATGTTGAAAAAATTCTATCATGCCGCCTCGACCTTGACATATGTGAACTAGTTAAATAGAATAAAGAGAAAAACTCGACACAGAGAAAGTCAATTTGAAGAAAGGAGAGGAATGGCGGGAAACTTGCATTACCGATAACATCGTTCACCTTGGCAAGGTCAACCACCTGTCATCAGACAGTGCTACATTCTTTTGGGTTTCTTTTTCTTGTGCGTTAATCTTTAAAAAAAGAAACCATGACTATATTTTGATAAAAACGGATTTGCCGTCACAAATTAAAGTTGAAAAGATCGAATTGTAGAAAAGGGAGGTCACTGCACTAAACGCCAACGCCTAGTGACAGGACAGATTTGAGGTCCCCCATAATTTCACCCACAACTATGTATGACATCATCATGAGTCACAATCAAGATAAAATAAATGTACCTTTATAATTTCTTTTTAAACATATCATGCAATAGGTTAACGAATCTTAAGTTTTTACCATAACACAAAGTTTAATTTACCAACTTCTTTGTCTTTATTTTATTCCTATTTATCCAAAGCCAATACCTTTTAATGAATTTAATTAAGTGCTTAGTGTAATTAAGTGCTTAGTTAAGGGAATTTCTGGACTCGGTATTGCAATATCAAAAAATTGCATTTATAAAAGTCGTATAAAAATTTAAAATTTAAAACTAACACTCCAAGTCTTATTCATCCGGGCAATATAGATAAGTACAATTTCAAGATCAGAGACTGCTGAATGCCCTGGTTGAAATCCATCAACAATTCTTTCTTTTAACTAAATTTTTTTTTTAAACAACTATTAAAGGTAAAAAAAATTTATGTAATATTCGACAGGTGCAAGTATATTAGCGGTTTTTATTTTATAATCGTCGTTGAACAGACTACCTAATTTTGGGTATACGACAACCAATGTTCAAATCTGTAGCCTCGTAATTTTGAACCCAATCCAGAAAACAAGGTAGCTACTGGATCAAATATTGGGAGAAATTTTTCTTGGCGGAGGACATTTTGATAGAACTAACTTGTATTTGCGTTACATGGAGAGGAAAACCAAAAAACCTCCCACGGTTAGCCTGACGGTAAAGGGACTAACCCAGGATCCGTCTAACACTGAGGATATTTTACGTCAGCACAGTGGTGGGTGCGAATCGACGCTGGGATTCGAACCCAGGTCACCTCATTGGAAGGCGAACGCTCTATCCGAGAGCCGCCACAGCTGATATTAATGGCTTGTAGTTTTTAAAACATTTTTTCCAGTATTTTATTATTCTTATGCTTTTTTTTAGTGATTTAAAATTAAACCAGCTTGCGTATGAGAGCAAAACCAGTAGGAATTTTTTTTTTTGTTTATATTACGTAACCTGTTGTTTTAATATTCTGATATGATACATACATATCTTGAGATGTATAATCATGATCCAAAAAAGTAAAATTTTTACAACACATATATTTCGTTAGTGGAATCAGATGTATCGAAATTTTTAGATTAAAATAGTTATTTTTAAAATAAATATATATACATCATAAAATTGCTTTTGAATCACAAAAGTTAAACGTTATCAATCATGATTCACAATTAAAATTGCGAATAAACAGGAAAAATAATAAGATAAAATTATAAATAAAAAAAATTCACTCTTCAATTTATTTATTCTCTTATTTTACCTTCTGTAAAAACAGTAAAATGTGGAGGCGCATTTATCAAACTTAAGGAAAGGAACACTTCACCTAATGTCAAACAGCACTTAATAGGATTGCAAGTTAGATACTAAAATTTGAAATATAATAACTTTTATCAGCCGAGCATGATTGAGAAATAAATTTTGGGAAAGTCCGGATCTGATATTAAATAGTGCAGCTCTTATCGAAAATTTATTGATGTTAGAAAAAACAGCGCTACCCTTGCGATTGAGATAGACGGGGAAAAACTTAAAATCGCGGAAAGATAATAGAACTTCTTATTTCAGTTCGAGACGTCAGACGCAACAATGTGGATATGACGATTTTTAGTTTAATGTAAAGATTTCATACAAAAGAAATTGCAAGAAAAAAAAATTTTTTTTTTTTTTTCAAATATTTCTGCGATATGTGCTCACTATTCCGATTTCTTTTCGACTGTGGAACCCCAAATGATCAACATTCCTTTGTCGGAACCCCAAATGATCAACATTTCTTTGTCGGAACCCCAAATGATCAACATTCCTTTGTCTGAACCCCAAATGATCAACATTCCTTTGTCGGAACCCCAAATGATCAACATTCAGCAGTCGGAACCCCAAATGATCAACATTCCTTTGTCGGAACCCCGTGACTTAATAAATAAATTTTATTAGCAATTGTAGAATATATTAATTATTAACGAAATACAATTAATTATTATAAATTGTACCATCTAAATTTTAATAATTATTTTGAAAATATCTAGTGACTGAATGGTGAATGAAATTTTTTTTCATCATATCGTTTTACCAAAATTAGTGTAGGAATTAAATTTATGTCAGGCAGTTGAATTAACAGATATGAAGCGGTATCTAGTCCAGTTCTTAGTTTGATTTTAGTGTATGTATAACAGAAAATGAATTTTAATTGAAACATTTTGATTAAATAATTTCATACAAATAACGGAGTTATTAAATAAAAAATAAATAATTAATTGGATTTAAATTCAACACCAAGTTTTAAAAATCCTAACTGGCTTTTAAAAAAAAAAAAGGGAAAAAAAGTCCTAACTCTCGGAACTCTTGTCACCCTTCCACAGAACCCTAAGGTTCCACGGAACACCATTTGGGAAACGCTGCACTATTATTAGAATTAGAAACAATTTTTGAAAAACTTACCCCTGTAAAAGTTACTTTTCACGGATTATAGTCAATAGGCAGGAAAGCCAAACTTACAATGAAACCGTTGATGCACGGGTTATACCACTTCAAGTAGTAAAAGGGAGAAGAAAAAAAAATTTAGATAAAATTAACTTGTTAATTGGATAATATACGAACTACTACTACAATGGGCATGGCATTTTTTGTCTTGGGAAATTACTCAAGGGGTTATGATATTACTTATAACTAAGAAGAAAAATTGTGAAACGAGTTGAACAATTTATTCAGCGGCTAGCAGGTTAAGATTAATAGGCAAATAATTTTAAATTTAAAAAATAATAATGAAACCAATTGAAATTTTGTGATTTAATGGTTACAGCTATTGTGGTCGGTTTGCTGTTAAAAACATTAGTACAGAATACAAAACTGTCTGAACAAGTCTAATGTTTAACAAGAACTTCACTCAAGGAACAGAAATAATATGTATTGTTTTGTAACAGCGTTTTGGTAATTAAAAATTTTCAGCAGGCATTCGAGAAAATTATACTAATAATAAATTTTTAATTACAATTATTTATTTAATTAATAATGATAATTACAATAACTATCGGTGATTAAATTATTACCATTTTTTAAATTACGTAACATGTGGAAAAATTTGTGTTGCATTTATACAAATATTTAATATTGCTTAATTCGGGTGAGGAGATTTCAAATCTAATTTTGATCCTAAAGCTAATTTTTTTCCGTTTAAATGACAATTTTAATCTATTTTTTGTTGAATTGTTTAAGTTTAAAAACGTTATATGTAAAAAAAAAAAAAAAAAAAAAANAAACTCTGTCTCAAAAAAAAAAAAAAAAAAAAAAAGGGGGGGGGGCAATAATGTTGCAACAAACTCGTATAGCATTTAGTACTTATCATGAGGATCAACAGTTCATAATAGTTGGAGCGCCCCTAACGGCATAAGACGGCATTTTCGGCTTGGGTGCTACACAATTTTAATCACGATGATGTGACCTAACTAGAGATTGGTTACAACATTTAAGCAATCGCCTGTTGATTTTTCTTTTAAAAAAATTTTTTTCTAGCGTAATATTTGCCAAAATAGTTGAGCTTTAAAAATAACGAAAAAGCTCAAAGTTAAAAATAAATAATAATAACGACAGAAAAAGTAATAATATATAAATAAATTTCTCACAAATAACAATCAATAGATTTAAAACAATTTACAGCCAGGCCGGATCTGCGATCGTATCACCACGGCGTAAACTATAAGTATTATCGCGGCAATTGCGATCGTACTTTAATATTTGAGTTTATTATTTATATTTGAGTAGAAAAATAAAAATTACTAAAAGAAATTTCTATTTTCTTTTAAGTAAATAATAATCTTCATTTATCATTTGCTACAAAATATGATCATACAAGAGAAAATTGGTAGGAGGGGAATTTTTCGACATCATTTGCACCAAAAATAAATTTATATGCAACGTACGTCTCAGTTTTGGGCACGTTAACTTAGTCTAAATATGATCGACTTTTATTGGGTTTTATTTAATACGCTTTATCTCAGATATCAATGGAGATCCATAAACTATTTGTCTAATTGTGTATTTAAGAAATTTAAAATTAAATTAATAAAATAACTCACCTTGTAGCATACTTCTGTATGCTCCATCGGTAACAGCAAATATGTGAGGCGGTACTTCATGACGCTTTTTGCCTTTGTAAAGCTCTATTACTTTTTCAGTGTAGATGGGCAGTTTTTTATATGGATTTACAACTACGCAGAAAAGTCCAGAATACGTCTGCAAATAAACAAGTTATCATAAATAAATATTAATTATAATATTAAGAAAATAAAATTTAAAATTTTTTTTTTAAGAAATACACGCTTTTCAAAGTACATAAAAGTTGTTTTTACCTAAAAACTAAGACCAAAGCAGAAGTAAAAGCGTTAAGTACTAATTAAAAAAGCAATTACTAAATTAGATTATCGCATTTTCTTCAGCTTTTTTTTTTTTCACTGTTGGGCAATTAAAATGCACACAGAAAAGAAGATTATATTTATTTTTAGAAGTTTATACCTTTCAGATCACAATCGGTAAGCAGGGGTCTGTCCAGGTATTTTGTGAAAGGTCCGGTTTTTTTTTAAAAATTTTGAAAAAATTGCTCGTAATTTGTAAATATAAAATAAGCGTTAAATCACATTCTTTCAACCAGGGTCTTGCTTTTGTGAATTTGTGCAAATAAGGTCCGGTTATTGCAGAAAATGTTTTCAAGCAGTATTTAAATTGCAAATAGATAACAAGATTATGCTCAGCACTGTAAAATTATAATTAAAAAAATAAAATTTTCAAAAATAAATTGCAATTGATGCTTCAAAATTAGAGATGCAACACACAAATATTTGGTATTTAGCCTATACTGCTGAACGCAGAATATTCATTTC
This sequence comes from Parasteatoda tepidariorum, assembly GCF_043381705.1. NCBI lineage: Eukaryota > Metazoa > Arthropoda > Arachnida > Araneae > Theridiidae > Parasteatoda > Parasteatoda tepidariorum. Next base: position 51,747,449 of record NC_092213.1, on the reverse strand, counting down.
AGACAAATAATGGAAGAAGCGTCTGTGGAAGACAAAACTTAATTCGTTTACATCAAACTTTCTTGTTTTCCCCTCTGGGAAGGGTTTATTCGATTAACAAAACAATAATGAAAATAAACAAATTTGTGAAGGGTCCGATTAAAAGAAAAATCATTTTGTGAAGGTCCGTTTTTAGTTAAAATATTTTGTGTAGAGTCCGTTTTTATGAAAAGATATTTTGTGAAGGGTCCGTTAACGCACCCAAATTTCTTCTAAACAGACCCCTGAAAATGCACGCAGAAAATAAGTTTATGTTTATCTTAGAAGTTTATACCTTTCAAATCACAACTGGTAAAACTTATTATTATTATTATTATTTTTTTTTTTTTTGACAGTTGGTAGAGGAAAAGTCCTAAATTGTNTTTTTTTTTTTTTTTTTTTTTTTTTTTTTTTTTTTTTTTTTTGAAAAGGCAATTCATTATTTTACTCCTTACTAAATAATAAAAAAATTAAAAAACAGTAACTAAAACTTAACGTGGGGGCAAATAAATTCCTACGAATTTGACAAGAATAAAATAATATTGCGAACGTAGTTTCTTACACTTGCCAAGACATAAGAAAATCCACGTCGACATTAGAACGTAATATGCATCAATACATCAGTGCTAAACATGTAAACAGTCAATTAACTTCGAAACTTTTCGTTTCAATTTTTAAATTAAAGTTTATTTCCGAAAATGATGGGGTAGAGTACTTAAAGAAACATCAATCTTAAAAAAGAAGGCACTATCTCGGAAAGAAAGAAAAAAATTTAAAATTTCTAATTCGTGCGTAGGCCATTAACTACAAGCGCCCTAATTTATCAGCCTTAATGATCAGTTACAACGTTAACAGCACTTCGTTCTTTAAGTTTTAAAGGCAAAAATACAAGAGATTAATATGAGTAATTAAAATCTTTGCAAGTGTGAAAAAAATGCCACAAAGACTTCATGAAAATTACAGAAGTTCAAGAACTGGCGTGTTTAACCACCATTAAATAATGTTTCGGTATTTAGAGGGAGAGTTGGTTTAATAATGATAAAATGATGCAAAAAACTTTACAAAAACTGTGCAGAATTTGTAGAAATTATACAGAAAGAGGAAGGAAAAAAAACATCCTACCAAGCATATAATTACAGATAAAAGATTTTGTTTCCGGAAATAATTGTATTTTAAGAATTTTTATTCTAAAATAATCGATTTCGATCAACTACAGAATGAAAAATAACAATATCTATATTTTATAGTGAGTTGAATTTTCTTTTCCAAGCAATAAGTAACTTTAAAAACTTGTTTCAAAAAGTTTTTTTTTTTGTTCAATTGAAAAGAAATTCCATGTATTGACATTTATATTCATGAAGTTAATAAAATTTAAAAAGAAAAAAAAAGCCATTATGATAAAAATCAAAGGTGAAAGTTGAAAACGGGCAATAGAACTTGCAAACATAAAATACTTCAATTTCCGAAAGAAAAGAATAAAAAATAGCTACATCAGAGCATAGAGTTTAGAAAATTACTAAATCGCTAACTCGAAATCTCTAATTTTCATACCATTTTTAATCTCTATTTATACAGATATATTACTAATTAGTTTTATACCATCGACCTTAAGGCCTACCACCAATTTTGCCCTTCTCGGTTTTCCTCTTTATTAGGTTCATATTATTAGGTTATACTTTATTATTCCTCTTTATTAGGTTCATATTATTAGGTTATACTTTATTATTCCTCCTTATTAGGTTATATGTACTTTAAATAAAGAATCGCAAGAAACTTGATTCAAAACTTCATTCGCTACAAAAATATAAATTTGAAGCTATTAAGTTTTTAATCATGTAATAACTTACAATACTTGTTGTTAAAAATATCCTAAGTACGTATCCAAAGCAACATGGCTCGAATTTTCGTAAACTCCAGTTTTTATAGGGTATCATATGCTTATAAATGATTATAAAAGCTAATAACTTATCATACCCAATAACAGTGATCGGAGTAGTTTAACAAGTAATGAAACTAATGTAATAGCTACTTTTTTTGTAGTTTGTAGTCTAGTGTGATATATATATATATATATTTTTAAAAAAAAGTTGCGAAGTGCGAGGTGTGATACAAAAAAAAAAAAAAATTAAAACGATTTCTGTCAATTACTTTTAACGTTAGTTTAGAAAAGAAGCACAGTTCTAAAGCAACAAATTTTTCGAATTTGATGGGTACAAATCTATGAAAATGATTGACAAAATGATTCTGTGGCTGCAGCTGAGCGTTAACAGAAATTACGTATTTAAAATCACGTTATATCTAACATTTAAACTAGCCATTTCGAAAAATAGATAATCACTTTGGTTACACTTTCACACCCGAATGCACATGCGTGAAACATTGATGTTATTTCAAAGGAAGAGAGCGTATTTTCGATGTACTTAATTTCTTAGAGGAAATAAAAGAGCATTAAGCAATTAAAAAATTGCAAGTATTTGATAATTTTGCATTTCTTAAATTAAAATATTCGCTGTCAGAAAAGGTATAAAATAAAATTGAAGGCTAAATGAAAAACGGAAAATAAAAATTTTGGAATAACAAACTGGCTCATTTAAAACATGAATAAATATTTCTTAATTATTCCCTTATACTTAATGCAAGGCAATTTGTTTTTCAAAACCGTTTTGAGCATAGGTGTAAATTAAGTTCACCATAAAAGTTAAAAGTTAGTCTCCTTTAAGTAGTGAACAACTTACTACAATTCCAAAGCAGTTTTGTAGTTAACTAAACTTGTAACAAAGTAGCTGCAGTAAACTAAAAAAAATGTTTTTCAGAGTACTGCCTTATAATTATGATAAACATTACGAACGTAATAAAGTTGTCTTCTGCAATGGTGACTTTTCGCTTAGGGCAATATAGTTAGTGATTTGAAATCAGTATTGTTAAAAAAAATTTCCCAGATCAATAAATAAAAAAAAAACATTTAATAATTACACTCGGACAAACAGCTCTCTCTCCATTTGCAAGGGTAATGAAGAATGCAAATCTACAAAATTTAAATAATATTTCAATTACTTATTGTTTTCACCTATAGCAAAAAGGTGTATGACAATTCAAAATTGTTAAAATGATTCAGAAGGGAAAAAGGTACCCAGTAAGAACTAATCCGATACTAATATAATTTAAATGGAACGCATCACTTAACAACTTCAACTCGCAATCCGAAGGATCATCATTAGAATAAACGAAGTAATTTTATTTATTCGGAAAAAATATATAACTTCCAATCAAGTTGAAATTATTCCCACTATAAAACCACGATTTTATGGGCTACGGGATGTTGAGCATTTTTATTTACAAGCCATCTAAGTCGTCAACAGAGAAGAAAAAAAAAAAGTTCCATCGATTACGTCACAGACACCTGCCACTCAAAACTTCGAACCATCTTAAGATGTAGAAGATGCCAGTGACCATATATGGATCAAAATGCTTATTACGAAGTGATCCACTTTCGCCAAAAAAACAACTGATGCTCTTTCACAACACTGTTAATTTACCGCCAAAAAAAAAAAAAAAAAAGAATGCAGTGATTTATTTAGTCGCAACGCTTAGAATTCGAAATTTGAAACCCTTAGAAAGCGTTCTCAACTGCACTTATGGTGTTATAATTTTTTTTTTTTTTTAAAGTCTGGGTTCCATGTATGGAGAAGACAAAAACGCGTTAATTAATGAAGTGTTATGATTCTGACCCAGAAAAATTATTTCGGTAATAAAATATCTAGTTTACGTAGTTGTTTATATTTTAAGTAACTAATTCATCCTTTTACAACACATCTTGCGATTGCAAAGCACATATACAATAAAAATAATACTAAACGTAACTCTTAGACTCGTAACTCAATTTCCATTAATTGGTGATGATATATTTCGATCATAATTTATACAGAATTGACATTAAGGCGATCAAATATACTTTATTTGTCTAGTTTCTCTACGAAATGCTGTTTTAAAAATTTTGTCTGAGATTAATTCTGTTGCATTTACGTTGAAATAGGAGGGCACAACTTGTTACGCTTGTCAATTGCAAAATATGAACAATTTCGGTGGAATCGGTAAGTTAACAAATTTTAAAAAGTCGTACATTTAAAACTTGATTTTTGAAAATTATTCGATCAATTTCGTTCGCATTTTCAATTTATTATTTAAAATTATTATATTTTAAGAAGAAGAAACAAAAAATTCAGTTCAAAAATTTTTTGGATATTATTAAAGTAGTAAAAGAAATTATTGAAAATTATTTTTTGCACGGAATTATATGGATTTTATAATCGTGTGAAAAAAATTTTCGATTCACTCATGAAATTCTGAGCGGCTTCTTGTCTCCAACCAAAAATGAATAAAAAGAAGAAAAACTTCACAAACCATTAAGAAATCTTATTGTTCTTCAAACTAATTTCAATAAACTTGTTCAAGAAGTTATTTAAATATTAAAGATGTGAGTATAATTTATTTACAGTAAAAAGAACAGTAAATGAAAAATTTCCTACGAGAAAGGCAAAAAAAAATTATTACAATTCTTATACAACTCAAATATCAATTGATATAAAAATTTAATAATTTTACGGCTTCTTGAGTCCTAAAACATTTTGCTGCCAGATTCCGAAAATATTGTGTCTTCTGATAATTACGGCGATTATAATAAGGACAGTCAAATTAAAAGCATCAGTGGCACCTGTGTCTAAATTCTCTAAAAAAGGCGATAAACATTTTCAGTGATAGATTGGGTCAAAATTACATTACCCCTAAAAAAGATTATTGACGAAGTTCTTGTATTCGAATCTTTCGGGCGCAACTTATCACTAAAACTTTTTATCGCCAGATCAGAGAATTTTTTAAGTATTTCTAAAATGAAACGCAAGACAGTTATTTTATGTTCGTATCAAGATAGACAGACCAACGTCAAAGGCTTAACATTGAAAGATTTAATTTAATTAACTTAAATCCTGTAAATCAACGAAATCGCTAAGATCTTACAGTTAAATTTGAATGAAAATTTACTGTTAAATTTGAATTATTATTTTGAATGAAGATTCCTACGATTCGCTATTCAAAGTTTCGAATATTTGTCTGAAAATGCACCAATCATGCATTAAAAAAAAACTTTCTAAACAAAGAAAAATTAGAGTTCTTATTTTTACTAGAGAGCTACCATTAACCATTTAAAACCAGAGAGCTACCATTAACCATTTAAAACCAGAGAGCTATCAAAAAGATTTAGTGCTAATCCTATCCCTTTACAAAAATAAAATAACAGAAAACCTATCTATTTTACGAGCTCAAAACTCCATTTTAAATTGACAATTAGTTCTAAATCAAAGTAGATTTAATTTCTTCTTTAAAAAAATACACCATTTTATAAATCACTTGTGATTCGACCATAGCTTGAAAAGCAAACTAGCTTCTTAAAGAATTATTGCAAGCAGGTTCAGTGATACGTGACGATTAACTGATAATGCGACTTCAATGTTCGATAAAAAGACAAGATGGACAATCAAACAGTAAAACTGGACAATTTGGTATGCATTTCATGTCATAGTAAGGTGATAGAGAACTCTGCGATCTCGCACGAACACATTTAAAGTGATTTAACGATACAGGTAAGTAATATATATATATCGTACTCATGACTCAACTAAAACATTTTAAGTGATCCTGATTGCTGATGATTGAGCACTAGTAGTCACTGAATAGTCAGTGATTGGTGCATCTTTTAACAACTATCCCATTAAGATTTTAAATTGAAGTGAACTAACGCCAAATCGTTGAATAGATTGGAAAATTTTTAGAAGAAATATTTATTTCAATTATATCAACAGGACCGGGGAAAAAATAGAATATTTAAATTTTTTACCATGCTTCAATTTATTATGTACAAGTCTATCTCACTAATCAAAGTGGAGATATCATGGTTAACGCAATCGCTGTTCCATTGCGAGTAATAAAATAGAATAAATTCATTTTTTACCCTTTTGATGGTACTAAGTTTAAAAATCTTAGTTTTAGAAAGTGGAATTTAGCCATTTTTGACAAAATTCTGAGTTTACGACTATCAATATTCAACTCCATTACCTTGTAATTTTGCACCCAACCCAGAAAACAAGGAAACTTCTGAATTTAGCAATGGGACAAACTAGCCTTTATGGAGGACATTTTGATGGAACCTAAGCGAATTTGCGTTACATGGAGAGAAAAAACACGGTTAGCCCGACGGCAAAGAGATTCTAACATATGATCCGTCGATCACTGAGGATATTTTACGTCAGCACTGTGGTCTAAGCGAACTGAGAGCAGAATTCGTATCAAACAGCCACAACTGGGGTTTGAATCTGGGTCACCTCATTGAGAAGCGAACGCTCTATCTCCTTAAAAACCACGGCTCAGCCATTTTTTTTATTGCAGTTGCTCACGACAAAAAGAATGATTTTATGAATTTAGAAGTGTTTAGATCATACGATTTCTCATACTTATCGATGACGTTTACAGGTTTCAGAAGTTTGAGCCTCAAACTTTGAGGGACCGACAATAAATTACAAACGGAAAAAAGTGTTTTTGAAAACTATGCCGAAAATGTAACTTATAACAATTATTTTGGTCTTTATATACAACAGTTGCACGAAATTTCGTAAAACTTAAATATTTAAGGAGATATGGATATTTTTATTTAAAAAAAAATTTATTACGTTTTTTTGCAATAACTTTAAAAATGTTCAATAAAATTAAACAAAATTTTGGAGCAATTTAAAGTTAATTACAAAACTATTGCAAAAATTTTAAACCATAATATTTTTAATAGAAAAAAAAACTTAGATTTACCACCTACACAAAATTGCACATTGTAAATTACCATAATACGAACGAAGAATTTTTACTCGCAGTCTCTCAAAAGAGCATCAAAATCCATCAATTTTTCCATTTTCAAAAAACGTTCAAGTATACATGGCTATTTAATTTATAAATATAAACATTAAATCAAAATACATATTTAATGAAATGTGTTTAACCAAATAAGCATCTCCCATGAAATCGACATTTCTATTTTTGAAATATTTTTCAAAGCAACACCAAGTTGGTTAGAATGAATGATGATCGTTATCATTTCCTCGGTAAAAATAGAATATTCAAGCACTTTAAAAAGAAGTAAATAAGCATAACAGCGTTTCCTGAAGTTCGCAAAAATTACAAAATGCCACCAGAAAGTTTCTATTTAAACTCCTGTTTGAAAGAGTTAAATTAGGTCAACCAACAGGCATCTTTTTTTATTTTGGAACAATATTTATTTTAAACTCCTGTTTTTAAGAAAATATTTCAACAAAAGGCAATATATCAATCATTTTTATTGCCCGCAATATATTTAACTTTGTAAAAGAATCGAACAGCGATCGGAAACAAATTCTATTGGCAACCAGTTGAGATTAAAATTTCACTCAACAGAAAACAATGAAAGTTCGATTTGATTAAATAAATTATTTCTTTTTCATCCAAGGCCCCATAAAACGCCTTACAGAATCGACAAAAGATTCCGACCATTAAATAAGAAAAATGGAACGTTCAACAACAAATGTTATAAAAATTTATGCTTGCAGCCTGACACAGTCATCCCAAACAAGCTGTTTTATCTGCACAAAAATCTTTTACTTATTCCCCCTACATTTACAGAGTGATTCAATAAAAGGGAATTGACCTTATCCTGGAAATGATTCACATATGAAAATGGTTTCTCATTTGCAATGTAAACGTATTGTCAAAGGAATATAAAGAAATTCACAAAAATAGTAAAAGAAATTAAATTGAAAAATAAATTCTGACTTAAGAAGGATCTCGGAAATTCGCCATGGTTGAAAAACAATCGCACTGCTTAAGTGAAGCGTAAATAGAAATTGGAACTCGTTAGTTTTTTTTTTTAAAGTATCACTCTCAGAAATAAAACACAATTTTGACGATTCAGCTATTCTTAAACTGTATTTTGTTAATTTTGAGAATCAATTCGTCACGAAATCACGTTTTCAGCGAAAATTTTTCAACTCAAACCTCATCTTAGAGCTTTGTGGGAAATTAACTAGAATGAAAAAAAAACTAAGATGAAGACTACGCGATCGAAAATAAAATGACAAAATAATGCAGTATGGTGATCAAAGCGTTGGCCTTAGACCAGAAAGATCCTTGGTACAAATCCCGCGTCGGACATGGGTGTAATTTTGCCTCTGTTTTATCCTTAGAGAATATGGAAACAATACTCATAATAAGAAGAGTTAGATACATTAGGCGGTACATTTTTTTTCTTCTTTTTTTTCTGGAAAAAAATGAAATAACGAAATTAAAATAATTAATTCTAATCAAATAATTAATCAAATAATTAATCTTTACTTTAAACAAAATTAGCTTCCCTGAAGAAGCGAAGATAGTTATTTTGTCACTTTGACAAAATGTTCGCTCGCAAGATACGTTCATCAATAATAAAGTTTCGCGAATCTTCAATAGGGGTCTGTCCAGATATTTTGTGAAAGGTCCTGTTTTTGTAAAATTGTGAAAAAATTACTCACATTCTTTGAACCAGGGTCCTGCTTTTATGAATTTGTGCAAATAGGGTCCAGTTATTGCAAAAACATTTTTCAAGGGGTTTTTAAATTGTAAATAGATACAAGGTTATGCTCAGCATCGTAAAATTATAATTAAAAAAATTAAATTTTCAAAAATAAACAGCAATTGCTGCTTCTAAATTAGCGATGCAACATACAAATATTTGGTACTAGCCGCTAAAGGCGGCCAGCTGTCCGCCACGCTAACGGTTTTCACAAATAAAGCTTTTTAAAACATAGCAGGAAATCTGAAAATTAGTGGACAATTAAAGTGTTCCTGTCCTGCAATTTTGTCTTCATATCCAGTTCTGTTGCAGATGTGTTATAGCTCTTGAGGATGTTTGAAGATGTAACTTTGGTATGGTAACATAAGGCCTATGGTAACCTAAGGCCTATGGTAATCTAACCTATAATATAAATATCAGGTGGAGACTTGATTTTTTTAAATTTTTTTTTAAAAAGGCCTCAGAAATTGTAAAAGCATAATACAAAAGTTGCTTTCGAAATCATCATTAGGTGAAAACCTCTTCTAATCTTTGACGTTTCTCTGATACTTCTTGGGCTCTAGAATTGCTTGTCGAAATTCGGTCATGTTCCATCCTTCTTCGACGTTCCACAGATGTTTCTTGGGCCCTTCTTCTTCTTTGAGAATCTCTTAATATCCTTTTCTTTGACAAAATACAAAGTTTTTTGGAAGGCGATTCTGCCATGTCATGTCAGTAATCGGGTTTTTAAGAAGTCAACGAATACTTTAGAACATACTATGAAAGCAAATCATGAAACTTCAGTATTAAAATCTAAGTGCTTACCTGCAAACTGAAACTTTCTGAAATAACTAATTACATTTAATAAAAACTGTTAAAATAAAGAATAGAAAAACCAAAGAGATCCAAGGTAAGTGTGATCGTTCCTTCAAAAACANATTACTGATGAATTTGAGTTGTAGTATAGATACGAGATTCTAAAAAGAGTTTCAGAATTATGTTCTGTCTAACCACAATGATTTTAAATCATTCAAAAAGTTTGTATTAAAAGGAAATTTGATAAACAGTAGATTTACGAACGTATTACCGTAACATCGTAATCCTCGTGGCAGAATTGCGGCGACACGGCGATATTGTCGCAGAACGTTAGAGTTTTTGCAGAGATTTTTCATTCGGGAAGGGGAAATTTTTGATTTTCCTTGCTGCATAATTTTTCGAAAAGAGTTTTTTTTTTCTACAGAAATTTTTTCAAAGATGCCTTTCTTGCGCATCAGAGAGAAAAGATATAACCGTGTGATTTTTCTATTCTCATTTCAGATTTTTAAAAAAAATCGGTAATGACTGGCTTCAGCTAGAATTTCAAATTAATAATATAAAATAAAAAAATCAGAAATCGCGAAACTTTTAAAAGATAGTTCGCACTAGAAGCGATGTTCTTTCATTTTTTTCCTTTCCTTTAAAGAACACTATATTTTACATACACTTATTTGACTACCTATCTTTTTTTTAGTCCTATTCGTGCTATTCTTGATTTTTATTTTGGAAGTTACTGCACGGATTTCATGATTTTTAATTTATGTACGAATTTTAATTTATTATCGTTTAATTTATTTAAGATCTTTAATTTGAGTAGTGAATTTCAAAATTCGAAAAAGAGGAAATAATTGGTGCATTTTTCTGCCTACGAAATGCGAAAATATGGTCTATAATATTAAAATTTAAAAAAAAAAGTTACTTTTGCATTAAAGTTTTTTTATACATTTTTATTCTATACTTTCTTCTGTAAACACAACGTTTCTGTTACTTTAAATTAGTAATTGTTGTAATTAAAAATATCTTAAATCAAAATATGTTAGTGCAAGGGAAGTTAGTCGCAGAAAACCAGAAAAAAAAAATCTACCACAGTGTTCGTAATAGAGATAAAGGAAAATTAATCAGGAGGAAAGTGATGAAATGGAAACAGACTTACACAAGAAAAATAGCATCTACGTTGTTAAAAAATGTGAATAATAAAAAGTTATGTATAAAAAATAATATGTTTGTCTGTTGCCTAATGCAGTGAAATTCTGACAGTGGGTGAAAGAGGCCATTTCTGCCTCCAATCCTAAAAATCAACTAGTCTGTTTGAAGGAGACGTTTGAAAAATAAAATTTTCTCATAAGCTTTAAGTTGGGTTATCAGGGGTCTGTCTAAACATTTTATGAAAGGTCCTGTTTTTGTAAAATTGTGAAACAATTAGTCGTAATTTGAGAATGTAAAATAAACTTAAGTCACATTCCTTCAACCAGGGTCCTGCTTTTGCTAATTTGTGCAAATAGGGTCCTGTCATTGCAAAAAACTTTTTCAAGGAGTTTTTAAATTGTAAATAGATACAAGATTATGCTCAACACGGTAAAATTATAATTAAAAAAATCTAAATTTTCAAAACTGAACAGCAATTACTGCTTCTAAATTAGAGATGCAAAATGCAAATATTTGGTATTTAGCCTATACTGCTGAACGCAGAATATTCATTTCGGATGAATAATGGAAGAATCGCCTGCCGAAGACAAAACTTAATTCGTTTACACCTGTCTTTCTCTTCCCCCCCCCCGGGAAGGGTTTATTCGATTAACAAAACAATAATGAAGATAAACAAATTTGTGAAGGGTTCAATTAAAAGAAAAATCATTATGTGAAGGGTCCGTTTTTAAGTTAAAATATTTTGGGAAGGGTCCGTTAACGGACCCAAATTTCTTCCAAACAGACCCCTGTGGAATATCCATTTTTTACAGTGTTCTCGCTTATAAACATACATGCAGCACGTAAAATTTAAAGCGATGACTAGACACTCAACAAAAAAATATTAAAAAATAAATGCAGCCTAAAATAGTCATGCAAACAACAAACTATCTTAACTTATTCTTCTACTTTTTCAAACTTGATTTAGTAAAAGGAAATCAACCTTACTCTGAGAATGATTCATATATGATGGTAATGATTTCATTTGAAATGAAAATGTATTCGTGAAAGAATGATAAAAAAAGAAATTTTCAAAGAAATTGAGTCGAAAAATAAATTTCCTTAATAAAAGATGTTGGAAATTTGAACTCGATTGAAAGACAACGCGTTGTTTGTGAAGCGGAAGTAGAAATAAAAAAAAAAACTAAAAAATAGTAACTGTTTATGATTGAAAACATAAGTATTAAATCAAAATGAAATGCTAACCAATGCACACTTTACATAAATTTAAATATGACAGTTAGGGAAGTATTTGATAATTTTAGAATCTTACTTCTACAAAAACATAAAATCTCTATAATAATAAAATAACAAGCTATCGGCGTTCTTTAAATTAAGGATTTCCAATTTTTCTTCTTCCTGGAACCCAAAATCAACGGAACAGTTAATAATGAAAATTAATCAACAGTCAATAATGAAAATAACAGTTCTCTATAACAGCGAATTCCAAATAATGGTGTTCCGTGTATCTCTAGGATTTAAGCGGCTCTGAGAGTTAAGACTTTTTTTTTAAAAAAACATTTTTTTTTTTAATTTTTTTAAAATTCAAAATTATATTCAACAATTATAAAAAATTATAAAAAGGCCATGCATTTATAAAAACATGCAAATGTATTTTTACATAGAGCTTTTCAAATCAAAATAAAATAACTGAATTCTTTAATAAAGAAATATGTTTCCCTAATAATGATTTTAAACATTCGTAACAGTTTTTTATAGCAAAATAAAAACTAATTTCTAGTTAGATTAGATTAATCTTTAAGACTGCGAATTCAACTAACGAACATAAAACAACCTAATTTAAGGTTAACGATAAATAAAAAAATCTCATTCATATTATTAAGTAAAAAATCTAAAAGTCAAAATAAAGTAATCTTTTAATGGTAAATATGTACACAATTATGAAGTCGGGGTTCCGTTGGAAGAAACTTGACTACTTAGGGTTCCGCAGCCATTAAAAATTTTAAATAGCTGCTCTATAATAGAATTGATATAAACTATTTTTTTTCTTAAAGAAATTTATTTCTATTTTTGCATAAAAATTTGGCGACACGCCTTCAAAGAACTCCCAAGTTCAAAGAATCAGAGCACCAAATTAGAGTAGAGAGACCCATACATTTAGATACACCTACCACTGCAGAAAGCATCGTAAAACCCAAAGTTTAAAAATAAAACGCAAACAAGTAAATAAAAATAACATCCGTGCCCATACTTATAATCATGCATTTTTCGGTGATAGTTTCCGTAACACCCATGGAATTATCAGCTAATAGACCTCACGCATATCGCACGTAACTCAAGTCTATTTAGGCATTCAGTTCGAATAGCTTTCAATAAATGCAACAGCATGAAGTACCGTGTAAAAAATCGCCTACAGACCACGCTATCCCAGTAAATAAGTACGCAACAGCGTTAAAAAATTTGATATTAATTCAAATTGGTAGAAAGAAGTAGCTTTTAAAAGGCATCCACTCCTTTTCTAACAACCCACATACACCAGCGCAACCATTTGGGTGTACTAGCTTGTCATAAAAGCAAGTACTTAAAGAAAGCATATTAGCATACAAATGAAATTTTATTTTTTGTTGTTTTAATAGTGCTAATTGGAATTATGCAACAATGCTGTTTCGTTTAATAAAATTTTATTTTTTCATTTTTGGTTTACCCAGGGGTCTGTTTAGAAGAAATTTGGGTCCGTTAACGAACCCTTCACAAATTATCTTTCCGTAAAAACGGACCCTTCACAATTCTGTCTTCGGAAGACACTTCTTCATTTATTCGTCCGAAATGAATATTCTGAGTTCAGCAGTATTGGCTAAATACCAAATATTTATAGGTTGCATCGCTAATTTAGTAGCTGCAATTGCTGTTTATTTTTTTAAATTTATTTTTTTAATTATAATTATACAGTAATCTTGTATGTCTTTACAATTTAAAAACTCTTTGAAAAAGTTTTTTTGCAATAAAGGACCCTATTTGCACAAATTCACAAAAGCGGACCCTGGTTGAAAGAATGTGACTAAACGTTTTTTATATTCACAAATTACGAGTAATTTTTTAACAATTTTACAAAAACGGACCTTGTCTAGACAGACCCCTGGTTTACCCCAACCGATACATTTTTCAATAAACATAATTTCATCTAGCTTTCTTTTTCATGCATAAAATATTAGCGAAAACCATAATAATAGCAAACATTTTTGTATGCAGAAAGAACTGAAAAGGATAAATATTTTTTATGAATTATGCAGAAGATTACAACAGTGTGCAAAATAGATAACGAATAACCCTGAATAACTTTTAATCTAATGATCGGATTTTCCCATTCTAGGACTCAATCTTAAAGGTTCAAAAAGTGACCTCAAATATGATTAATTAGGGCAGACGATATTTTAAATTATAAAATAAGGAGCAAAAGCATACTTTCTCTAAATAATCATTTTTTTCCCAGACAAATTCGGATTTTTGACCCCCAAAATACCGGGGTAGCAATGTGGGAAATATGGTCCCAATAGTTTGATCAGGAGGACGGTTCCATTAATGTCAACTTTACTTTTTGCGTATTTCATCATATATCGAAAAGATTCTAAGCGAATTCAAAATTTCTGCACACAATTATAAAATTCGTTTATCCAAAGATAATTTCATGCAAAATATAACTTTTAGTACATATTTATTATTTTGTTCAATAACAATCGAAAAAATTTTGAATTGTAAGGCATACAGTTTTTTACATTATTCTAAAGAACACAATTTTTAATTTCAAAGTACAAAATTTGAGCGATATAGGTTGAAGAGTTTGTGAGAAATCAAATTTTACATTTTGCCTTTTAAAAATAAATTCTTTAAAATAATGTAAAAAATTGTTTACCTTACAATTCAAAAATTTTTCGACTATTATTGAATAAAATAATAAATACTCACTAACATTTATTTTTTGCATGGAATTATCCTTGGCTAAACAAATTTTATAATTGGGTATAATATGAAAAAAGCACAACTACTTCCACTTACTAGGAATAACATTTACCTTTTAGTTTAATTAATAAACTGAGTTTTAAATATGCTTACTAAATTCATAAACTTTGATAAAACAACAATATAAATTATTTCCAAAGGAACTAGACTAATACAATTCCAACCTGGCGAGTAGCGACTTATAACACGACACTTCGTTTGATGCTTTTACTTGTTGCTAGAAATCAGGTTCGCAGAAAATGCTGTTTACTAGTTCAGGGTTCCCACTCTATGATGAGATTGAAATTCAAGGACTTTCCAGGACTTTTCAAGGACCTCAACAAAATTTTCAAGGACCTTAATCTAAGACCAATTTTAAAAATTATTCTCTTCTATTTTACTAGAAGCAACAATGCTTGTTGTGGCAATAATTAATTTCAAATATAATACCTAAATGCTTTGCCTATATAGAGAGAAGAGAGTATATGTATTATGGACTAAAATTTATATTTTTTTAAAAACAACCCTACTGGTTTTACATATTAATTCACAAAATCATTTTCAGCACAATCTATAACTAATGGTAATGAGGTGTTAATGGTGAAATCCTTTAATCCTGTGTATTTCCATGTGAAGGCTGCATGAAAGACAGAGCTAAATCTTAGGTATTCCATATTCCATGACTATTCCATAACCCCCTCCTCTCCTCTATTAAACATCGTTTCTGAAATTATTCATCCATAATTTACACAACCTTCTCTAAATGTTATGCAGCAACAATTCTTTCTGAAAATAAAAATTAGAAGGAACATATCCCATTTTCACCATGTTTAAAAGCATTATTCGTTATGTGTAATCCACAACTGCCAATGAATATGACCTGGTGGGAATATTTCTCTTTTAATTCACACTGAAGCTTCTAATAGAATTTCCAATTGACATAGGGTCCATCCATGGATAATTGAAGTATTTTAGAGAGCTTTTAACCATCATCCATGCATTTGTAAAAAGAGGACAAAATATTTTCTGCAGTTCCATGACCCATAAATTGGGAGGTAAGATACTTAGTGCAAACTTTATTATCAATTCCTTACCATAATGTCCATCTGCTTAGATTGTAGAGACTGATTTAACGTCTCATCAAAGAGTACAGTGTAGCAATCAACATTCTTCAGCTCATTTATAAGAATCCCTTTGAAGTATAGTGCCAATCCAAAGGAGCCCAAATAGGCTCACTTTGTGGCACTACAAAAAAATTGTCTCGCTATACAGCTATCAGCAAACATTTTGGAGAACAATTTACTAATCCCTTCACAGGAGTTACATGAATAATTACTAGTGATGCACTTCAGACTCCAGAGAATTTCAGCATCAAGCACATTCCTTTTGACCAGATAAGAAGACAATGTTACCTCGGCCACTAAAGTTTCTGTTTCACATGGGGCACACGATGTTGAAGGAGTATTTACACCAGATGAATTAGATGTTGATGTCTTTGGAAAAAGAGAACTCAGGGCATGAGACTGCTTTTTTGTTTTACCTTTCTTTGATGTGTGATTTCAGAGCAGATTCTTCCATTTTCGCGATATCGATCTCCTTCATGCATAATCGGCACTTGGCTCTGAACTTCTTTTCGGGCATCGATAAAATCCATTCTTTATAAGCTTGATTATCCATCCATTGGGGATTAAAATAGCACTTCCCAGGCATAACTAGTCTAAACTACATAACACAAATACGAAGCCGTGCCTTTGCGAATACGCTTTACAATAAAGTTTTGAAATGACGCAAACGTAAGGACAAGTGCGGATGGTAAAACGGCAAATTTATTGAAAACTACAAGGTACATATTGTTACGAAATTCGAGAGTATTCCAGTTTCGATAAGAAAAAAGAAGATCTAAGCATATGCGACAGAAGATGAAGTGGAGTCTCGCCCCGAACGCATTGATTGTCTGCTGTGCTCCGCGCGCTTGGCAGACACCAAGACGCTAGGCCCGGTTAGAAACGGTGGCGTTAAAAACCACGTGAGAGAGCTCGGGAACAAAACAGAAAGAACGAGAAAGATCCGCGGGTGTTTTATAAAAAGGGCCGCCGGCAGTATTGGACAAATTCAAGGACCTATCAAGTTTTTCAAGGACCTAAGACGTTTTTCAAGCACTTTCAAGGACCTAAATTTAGCAAAAAAAAATTCAAGGACTTTCAAGGACTCTCAAGGACCGTGGGAACCCTGTAGTTAAATTTAGTAGGATTAACACGATCTGTGACGTAGGCTATAGTATACCCAATTGTGTGCAAAAAATATTTCAATCCGCTTAAAATGTTTCGTGATATGGCGAAATGCGCACAAAGTAAAATTAAAATTATGGAGACTAAACGTGGGACCGTTCTCCTGACCAAACTATAGGGACCATATTTCTCAGATTGCGGATATCCCCTACATTTTGTGGCAATCATGAATCCGTCGAGAAAGAACGAATTCAGAGAAAAAACGTTTTTGTGTCAAAAATTGCAATTTAAAATATCGTCTGCACTCATTAATTAGCATATTTATGGTCCCCAGCCCTCGAACCATTAAGATTTATTCCTAGAACGTGAAGATGATTAGATCATAAGTTATTCAGGATGGTCCAAAACCAGCGTTGAACAGCCGACCTAATTCTGAGTTCACGACTATCAATGCTCAACTCCGTAGCCTTGTGATTTTGAACCCATCCCAGAAGACAAGGGAACTCCTGGATCAAGCATTGGATAAACTAGCCTTCGTGGAACTTTTTGATGGAACTAACCCGCATTAATGTTAACCAAGCAAACCTTCCACGATTAGATTATCGGCAAGGGGATTCTAACCCATGATCCGCCTACCACTGAGGATATCTTATGTTAGTAATGTGGGTAAGTGCGAGCCGGAAGCAGAATTCGTATCAATAAGCCATCGCTAGGATTCGAACAAGAGTCACCTCATTGGGACAAACGCTCTATACCCTAAGCCTCATAATTTGACACTTGTAGAGAAATAAAATAAAAAAAATGCAACTTAAAATTTTTAGTTTTATAAATTAAGGATACTTGCTCATTTCATCACAGCAGCCGATTACGTCGCCAATGCAAAGTCACTGTGCGCCGCAAGTTATTTAATTTTTTTTTTTTTAAGAGTAACGGACATTTAATATATATACAGGGTTATTCATAATTCCCTCCGGGTTTTCGAAGCGTTATCGTAAAAAAACAAAGACGAATATGACAAAAAAGAACATATGAAATTATTCCGAAAGTATTAAAGTTTTAATTTAAGCAGTTGTCGGTAGATGGCAGAAACATGTACCACTGAAGCCAGTTGTAGTAATGAAAAATGGCGTTTACAGGCGGAGGAAATTATGAATAACCCTGTATAATAGAATTAACTTGCGCCGGCGAAATGGAAAAGTACCAAATTAAGGATCATAATTCGAAGCGAACTTAAAATAATTATTTTTAAGGAACTAGTGAGTACTGCAAGTTATGCAAAATTAACAAAAATATATTTCTTTTTTCTAATGGCAGCTGTATTTCTTTTAGAAAATACCTAAACAATTTGAAAAATCCTAACATTCCTCCAATATCACATAGCCGATCAAAGAGAGTAAGCAGTTCTTAAGATATTCAAATGAGACCGATAGAAATGCCTTTTCCATATATGGTCTGACTGGATTCCTTTTTATAATGAGCAGCAAACATTCACTAACCAGGACAGCTGAACAGACAAACGGAAGTTAAAAAGATAGGACATGACGAAGCGATGGGAAATTTCCGGTTTCGGAATTTGAGAATTGTTTTCCTCTTCTTTCTTCACCTTCAACAAATTTACGGCGAATCCCTAGCTTTTTGAAATGAAATTTATTGTTATAGTTTCACCACGCTTTTCATTTTATTGCGCCAAAGGTCATACTCAATGGATTATTCTGCTCAATGCACGCAATGGAATGTCGGATTCCTCTACAGGTTTCTAGGAAAGTTTTTAAAAAAACTATTTGGTGTTAAATAGAAAACTATTTTCCATTGCCAAGGTGAAACGCAAGAATTTAAGTAGGACAGGGATTCCCTAATTTGACTCATTTACGGAACAGGATTAGCGGTTTTTTTTTTTATCATCTTCGAACGTCTTACGTCAAGAAAAAAATTAATAAGCCACAGTTTGAGTGCTTAACCTGTTGACGCAGATGGGACTCCGTCCGATGTTCCTTTTTATAAATTTTTCTTTTAACTTTCTAATTACAAGTAAAAATATATGCCAGTATTTTTTTTATTATAAAAGAACATTCTAAAAGTTTCTAAAAAAAATCTGTTATATAATTGGAATTATATTTGTACTAAAATATAAAGTCTAAAAAAGTACTCTGAAAAAAAAAATTTTTTTTCCATTCATATTCAAAAATTTATTAATAGCTGATAAAAAAAAATAAAACATAAAAATTAAAAAAATTATAATAAAATTTTAAAAAAAAAGACGAAATTTCAATGATGAACGTTTCTCAATAAGTGCAAATTTGAAAAATTATTGTTCGAAAACGAGCCGTGTTTGGACGCTTTTACCCTTAACGGAGAAAAAATGACACCGGTGTTTCATGCTGTATTTCATAACCATAAAATAAATTTTATTTTTTAACTATATATATTATCCTGCTGATAAAAATTGTCTGGATCTCCAATAAATAGCCTAAATACTTCTTTAAATAAATCGCCAATTGCGGACGATTTTTCTACATACATGAAAATTCTTAAAATCAATGAACGATTCTCAATTTCACATAGTTATTCCATATGAAAGAAACTTTACGTACCTTGCAACTTGGACGTGATCGATTCAATGTAGTCAAAACTTGAACTTCACGAGTTAAAAAAATACATTTAGTTTTGGTAAAAACAAATTAATTTTATTATTCAAGGTCCAATGCACAAATACCCTTTATGTCCTATACTTCCACCTTTTTAAATCTTATGTTTTATGTTAAATTTGAATCGGATATTCAACAAATGAGGCTTTCAAATCCTTTATTATATTTCAGTGTAGAGCTTCATGATCATATGAAGTAATAAAATCGAATTAGTATTTTATCACACATTGAATTTCGTTAAATGACATGGACGCATTATATTCAAGTGGGAAACTTCAATATGGCATTTAGGATGCATGCTATCTTAAGTTAAACGTGGACATGGCACTAAGGGACGCAATCCTTGCTCTACTAAGTCCGACTGACATTATAAATTTGCCGTAGCTGTCTTATGTGTGTCCGATATAGGACCGCTGATTATTTCTGTTATAGTTTAGTTATTGTGCTTTATTTCTGTTAAATTAACGTGTGTTAACAAGGAGTTAAACTTATGTCTAGTAGATATAATTATTTTTAACCGATAAACATAACCATATTTTTAACCGATCTTGGTAATTATTTGACAATTTCAATCTTTTTGAAACTAAAATACACAGATTAATATGGAATACTGGTAAACAAGATAACTTCAGTTTTAAAACTTATAAAATCTGGGAATTATTTTAATATATATGTATACCTAGTTAAAATCTAGCAGATTTGATTTATAAGAAATGCCCGTAAAAAATTTTCAAAAAGAAAATAATAATAATAAATAAATAAATGTTGAGGTATATTAGGAAATATGAAATTTTTAAGATTCGACATTAATTTAACTAAGTTAGAAAACTATACACATTACTCCAAAAACATCTGTAAAATCTCAATTAAAACAAAAAGAGAAACAGGGAGACAAATCTAGCACCGCAAAACGAACTAGCTGTCTGACATTTTCGCCCACTATTTTTTGTACGTTTATAAAAAGAAATAAACAAAAATAAAACTTCACTTAAAATAAAGAAAAACAAACGTAAACACGCGATTGGGTACAACAGATTTCCAGAAGAAAAAAAACACTCGTCAAAGCTTCTTTTTTTTCTTTACTTAACGAGTTGCTTTTTAAAATGGATGTATGAATTAAAAAAATGTCGATCAAAAGCTGTTATCACTGAAGTTGAAAGGAGGCAAAGACGTGGAGAACATTATTCGATGAAAGTAAAAGTAACAAATCCATTTATTTATTTAAGTAAGTTTTTAACTTTCTTTTCTGGCAATTCCAACATTCATAAAAGACACTTCCTGCTTTGCACTAATATGTTTAAAGATATCAACAATTTTGATTATGTTTTTGGCCTTACGCCAAACTAAATGAAGTTCCTTTTTTTTTTTTAAGAAGTTAAAAATTGCATGCTAAAAACACCAGTATTAAAACACTTACGAAAACCCCAAAACTGTTACAAAGAAGAAAAATTTAAATCTAGTGCAGGTGTAAAACACTTACGCATCCGGTTGAAGACTACTTTTTCCGTTGCAAACACGCTTCGTTAAACGCCTTGTCAAAGTTGGAAGAGCGGTTGTTGCTTTTATTGCGTAATATCTATTTCCTTGACTTCAAAAAAAAATTTTTTTTTTAGACAAGGAATTCAACTTTGACTCTTCGTCAAATATTTACAATGGTTATATTAAAAAGGTATTTGTTACACTGACACTTAATGGTTGGAACATTTAATTGAATTCAGAATGGAAAATTCGCACGCCCTGTATAATATATTTTTTAAAAAAAATATCTAGAATGAAAAAAAAAAGTCAAATAATTATTTTTTTTATTTAAAATGGGAAAAAGAAATTTGTCAATCGATATGATTGGAAGCATTTTTGTATTTATAATGAACAAAGTATTTTAAGAGAACAAATATCTTGAAAAAAATTTTTAAAATAGGAATTTTTTTCTAAATCGTGTGTTAACCTGCAATTACTAAACGAATCATTATCTACTTCGACAATATAATGGGGATGACGATCTTTAAATATAACTTTTTTTTTCTTTGCCTAAAATTATTTGCGGTTTGAATTAGGTTTGTTCCAAAACACAACTAATAATTAAATCATCCATTAATATCGGATGCAAATGGCGGAGATTCTTGTTTAACAATGAATGCAAACTTTTCAAATCACTCTTTTTTAAAAATCGTTTGCAGATAACTAGAATCATTCCAAACGTCAACTAATTATTAATGGCATCTCATACATAATATTTAAGATATGTTGAAACATTCAGCAAACATTAAACTATATTCTCGTAAATAAAAACAAATGGAATGTGTCAAGAAATGAATGCTGTTATTTCTCTTAACATGAGACA
>NC_092213.1:51711802-51725160 GCF_043381705.1 Parasteatoda tepidariorum | reverse complement strand
CATTTTCGGGGGCTATCTTCGCATAGCTTTTGCAATGGCTCCTTTAAATATATGTATATTGAAAACACATTTTTTCGAAGTTCCGTTATCCCAGCTAAACACTGAATTAAAATACTTAGTATAGATATTTTTTAAGTGTATAGTACGCGAAAATAATAATAGTAAACGGATTACCTTGAATAACTTTTGATCCTAATGATTGGGTTTTCACGTTATGGGACTCAATCGTAATGATTGAAAGGGGTGACTTCAAATGTACCAATTAATTAGTGCAGACGATATGTCAAGTTACAATATCAGATACAAAAGTATATTTTCTCTGAATAAACATACCTTTTTTTCGACGAATTAGGATTTCTTATCCTTAAACTATAAAGGGTAGCCGCAATCTGGGAAATATGGTCCAATAGTTTGGTGAGGAAAGCGGTTAAAAGTTTGGATAATTTTACTTTTTGCGTATTTCACCATATCTCGAGAACTTCTAAAGCGAATTGAAAATTTTTTGCACACAATTATAAAATTTGTTTATCCAAAAATAAAATTGAATGTAAAATATAACTTTTAGCACATATTTTTTTTTTATTATTTTATTAAATAGACGAAAAAATTATGAATTGTTAAGGTACACAAATTACATCATTTCATAGAATGTAATTTTACATGGCAAAATACAAAATTTGAGTAAAATCGATCAAACAGTTCCTAACAATCAAATTTTAAAAAAGTCATAATTTTTAAAATAAAAAAAAAATAATAATAACTGAAAAATACTAACTTTTTATACATTTATTACTTTAGTAAAAACAAATCCTGGTCTACACTATGAATATATAATCAGGGTGTTAGCAACCAATAATACCAAATAAGTCGAACATTTTTTTTCTACTCATTTCCTACAATCAATCCCCTATTAAACTCTGCCCTGACCGCTAAGATCTTTAAATTTAACTATGCAAAATGTATCCATATAAGGTAGTATATATTAATAAACACCATATCTATAAGATCGGGACCGTAGAAGGAGATGGTCAATCTTCTCTGTTAAACAGGTCGTAAGTCATATTCATATAACCAGTTATGGCGATTTAAAAGGTCCAAGAACACAAACTAACGGGTGGATGGGCCGCAAACCTCTTTTGCTCTTTTTTTTATTGCTGTAAGCAGACATTGTTCTTAATGTCTGTAAAAAGGTGTGGCAGGGCCTGCATAACTCGAAGTCTTAATGTTGTGCATGGTTTCTCTAATCTTAATGTTTTGTGAAGATTGAGGTTAGCGAGTGTTTTTGTAATCCATTTAAGGATAAGAGATTTGAGGAATTTAAATGTCAAAATTTGACAGCTAGTAAAAACAGATTAATTTCTTGTTAGCAAGTAACCAAAACATATATTTACCTGTACATAATATAGCTCGACAAATTTTAATTTGGAATTTTTTTTTTATACAAAAATTATTTCTCAGTATCGAATTTATTTTGATAGTAGAAAAAAGGTAAAATTGTTAAAATTTATGCTAATTTTTAATCGTTATTATGCATTATAAATATAATGAATAAGTAAAAAAAAAAATTATGCACAAAAGTAACACAGATTTACAATGGTTTTGAGTGCTTTAGAAAGTGATTACTGAAATACGAGATTTCCATTTCGTAATATAATATTAAAAGTTCGATATAATTGTAGCCAAATTAAAAAGGAGGTAAATATGTCACATTGATTAAATAATTCTTCTGATACAAATCGGAATTTGTAACAAAATTGTTACTCATTAAAATATAAGTTTAAAATAAATTAGAAAAACACCATTTTTTCTAGCGAATTCTCTTTTAAATGTTTACCATTTCGGAATTTTTTTTAACATAATCAATTTTATACTTTTGCGTTTCCCTCAGTAATTTGTTAATTCTAGCTTAAGTTATTATGGAATTTCTTTTTTTCTCGAAATTTATCCGAAGATACGTTTTTCTCTAACAAATCAGCGTAAAAAAAGTCATTATTGCTTCTGAATGAGAACTTAGAAGAAAAAAATTATTGAATAAATGCCTCGTTAACGAGATTTTGCCTAAATAACTGAAATTAAATTTTAGATCAGCGGAGCTTTGAGAAAATTTTGTCGGAATTACTGGTTCGCGGAATAATCACATGCCTGTTGCAAATAAATATGTTAATTTATTAACCTACAATTTCTGGTATGGCAAACGATTATGTGAGATTTGGTATTTTCACGTAGCATAACTTAAGGTTCAAGTATCGTCTGCGCAACGAAATTACTACAGAATGATCTTGATGTTCTACACAATTTGCGATCAAATATACGTACGTTGAATATCCGGAAAGCTACGAGAATGTGCTAAATCTCTCAAATTTTATAGTCGACTGTCATGCCATAAATTATAGGTCTATAAATTAATATATATATTTCAAAAATGATTTGTGCCTGATTCAATCATTTTCTTCCTTAACTCACTCGCCGTATCAAAAACAATGCATAGTGATTAGTGATGGTTACCATAGTGATGCACTAAATAGAAATAATAATAATCAAAATAAAAATTTCGTCTTCTGACAAACAAAATTTGTTGATTCGATTATAAGGAACCGAATTCAAATCAAGTAATTTGTTTCACCGATTCTCGAAAGCTTATTCATTTCATTAGAATCACTTTTAAGATTCGTTTTGCTCAATCACTGAACCTGTTTCCACGCGATCAAAAGTTTTTAGCCGGCAACTACAACTTTACAAAAGCAATAATTCAACAAATGAAGATTGTACTACCTCGTTGCACAAACTAGTTTTACCCCGCACGGCCATTTGTTATACACGAAAAAAAAATTTCCACCTTGAACAATAAATAAAGACGATAAATCATATTTCCCGAACAATAGCCTCCATGATATTAAATCAATACAACTTAATAAACATTCAACACGTTGTTACACCACAGTGTCACTTTAATTAAACCCTTTAAGAATACGTATAAACGTAAACACATCAATCACTATTAGTTGTTCCACTATGATAATGAATCCAAAAAAATATATATCCAATATAACACAAAACGCGGTTTTAATAATCAACGTTACATTAAAATTTATGAAAATTATTTTTTATTTTTGCGAAGACGTTAAATTTAGATTAAAAAATTAAGGAATTTAACATTAAATCAATACAACTTAATAAACATTCAACACGTTTTTACACCAGCGTCACTTTAATTAAACCCTTTAAGAATATGTAAAAGCGTAAACACATCCATCACTATTAGTTGTTCCACTATGGTAATGAATAAAAAAAAAATTTCAATATAACACAAAACGCGGGGTTAATTGGTTTAATAGTCAACGTTATAACAAAATTTATGAGAATTATTTTTAATTTTATTGCGAAGACGTTAAATTTAGATTAAAATAAGGAATTTAACATATCTTTTTTTATACCCATTTATATCACTCTCGTTTAGCACCCATATTAGAGTTCAATTTAGTAGCCTTGCAATTTTGAACTCTTCCCAGAAGACACGGCTGGTCCTGGATCATTGGGACAAACTAGCTTTCGTCTTGGATTTGCTACTCGCTATCGGTGTAGTCATGACTTTTTGAAAAAGGTCTTGTGCATGTGAAATTTTAGAAAATCTATTCATTTAAAAAATTACTTAAAAAAGAAAATAAATAAAAAAAATAGGGTCCTGTTTTTGTGATTCACAAAAAAACAGAGGCCAATCCAGAGAAACAGGTTAAAAAAAAATGACAAAAAATCAAGTATTTCTAGCCAGTTTTTTTTTTTTTTTTTTTTTTTTTTTTTTAAATCACAAGTAAAAGGCCTTTTAAGGAGTTGAATAAAAATTAGGACTCTGCGTCAAAAATGAAAAACATTGTGAAGAGAACTGACTGATATTAGGATTAAAAAAAAAATTTAATCAGGAAACAAGATAAGCATGAAAACCAAATTTTATATGCAGTTTAAAAAATAAAAACAAAAAGTTTAAAATTGCGACTTTTGAAAAATTACTTGAAAGAGCTTTTTTTTTTTTTTTAAATATTTATATTAATTTAAACAGATTAATCCAATCAAACTATGAAATTGATTTATGCAAATTTTAAGAAGAAAAAAAATTAAGAAAAATCTTTAAAATAGTAAGTCAAAATAGAAAAGCGCTAAAAGAAGCTAAAAACCAAATTTGTCTAACGTAAACAACTTAAATAAAAAGTTATAAACCAAAAACAAGCAAAAACGAAATTCCAAAAGATATGTATGTAACAATATATGTATGTTATAGCAAAAACAGCAGTTCATCAGGGGACACACTGTCTGCTAAATTAGTTTATCCATTATGGGGTCTCTGGGCACAGTCAGTTTTTTTCGTTAAACCACAACAGAAAGGCTCAAGTGTGTTAGTAGACAGTGTGTCCCCCAATGAAGTGCTGTTTTGGAATCTAGAATTTCGTTTTTGCTTGTTTTTGGTTTATAACTTTTTATTTAAATTGTTTAAACTGATTAATTAAGGTTTAAATTCTGAAAAATGCAACTGTTGAGAAACAATTTTAATCAAGTGCACTTTACTATAGGTAAGGGATAAATGATTATCTTACTATTGCAAAAAAAGATTTCAGCATAGCGTACAGTTTAATTTTATCACATTGATTCTTATTAAAGCAAAACAGTCTTAGAACGTTTTATACAGTCAAGTGCGTAAGTAATATATTGAGTGCTACATTAATAAAATATTATTTATCAATAAAAATTTAGAAATGGCAATAAATTATTTAAATTAGCTAATTAAGTAAATTGTATAGTTTAAATTGGCGATCAAAATAAGAGATTAAGTGTCAAGTGATATTTATGGTCATGAATAAAAATTAAAATCAAACGTTGCAAACAATGAATAAAGATAAATCATTATCTTACTAAAAAAGCCTTCATAAAAATAAACTTCAGCAAAAATTTATTTTTGCATTTTGTCTGCTATTTATCACAACATATTTAACAAGTTTTTAATTTCCACTACCAACAGAAACCATAAACCTTTGAAGTTTTACCTTAAGTTCCATAATGAGAAGAAGAAACAAATCAATAAAATTTAGCAGATAAACACGGATGCCATGTATATTTAAAAGAAAAATAATTTTTCGAAATGAGTCACATGAAAATTAATCTAACGACAGAGCATTTTGAATATTGTTCTGATATACACAGTGTTCCGTTAAAACCACCCTTACTATATATATTTTTGAAATTCATGCACCAAAAATAAAGTTAAAAAAGTACACACATTGGGGATAAAATTAATTTTTAAGCAGAGAAAAACAAAAGCCATCGAAATCCAGCAAATCACCATTGTGGAAGGAATGCTTTACATCAAATGATTTGGTTGGACATCAAAACCTGTTTCATTGCCAGAAGAGAGCGAGACGTTAAATGACTTATTAGAAACACCTTAAAGGTAATCAGATTTTGATACTTAGAAAACCAGCTTTCCTTAATAATGATGCCAGATTTCTGAAAAATTTATTTTTTATCTCTTATATCAGGGATCTGTTTAGAGAGAAATTTGGTTCCGTTAACGGACCTTTCACAAAATATCTTTTCATAAAAACGGACCCTTCACAAAATAATTTAACTTAAAAACGGACCCTTCACAAAATAATTTATCTTTTAATCAGACCCTTCACAAATTTGTTTATCTTCATTATTGTTTTGTTAATCGAATAAACCCTTCCCAGAAAGAGGGGCAGGGGGAGAAAGACAGATGTAAACAAACTAAGTTCTGTCTTCGGCAGACGCTTCTTCCTTTATTCGTCCGAAATGAATATTCTGCGTTCAGCAGTATAGGCTAAATACCAAATATTTGTATGTTGCATCTCTAATTTAGTAGCAGCAATTGTTGTTTATTTTGAAATTTTAATTTTTTTTTAATTACAATTTTACAGTGTTGAGCATAATCTTGTATCTCTTTACAATTTAAAAACTCATTGAAAAAGTTTTTTGCGGTAACAGGACCTTATTTGCACAAATTCACAAAAGCAGGACCCTGGTTGAAAGAATGTGACATAACGTTTATTTTATATTCACAAATTACCAGTAATTTTTACACAATTTTACAAAAACAGACCCTTCTCAAAATGTCTGGACACACCCCTGTATACATTTAACACTAAAATTTAAATAATGAGTTGAGAAACATCGAGGGAAACCTTTTTCAGATACAATGTTGTTTTTTTGAAGTATTTTATATTTATGGTATACCGATCTGAAAACATTCTTAAATCAAGCTCAAAGAATATCTGCAAATACAAGTAGGATCCCACTACCCTCTTGTATCTCCCAGTACTTCTGACTCTTGTGTCCCCAGCAAGAGCTCACAGTCAGTTTCCGCCCCACGTTGAACGTGAAAGAATTCGCGATAGCATTCGAAAAATAAAAAATATATAAGGCCAAAATATACAGTTCAGGTCACGCACCTGCCTACTGCTTTGGGATTATCAGATATATTCTAAAAAAATATGAGCCCAAGATTTCTGCAGTAAGTTTTCGAGAAAGTTCCTACCACCTACAAAAAGAATTTTATATTTGCTGTAAAGAATTGATGTGAAAGCCAACTCTACACGCGTGGAACTGTAGTTAAAACAAAATATTTGGAAGGGGAAAAAAAAATACTAAAGCTAGATACACATAATATTCAAAATAAATTCACCAACATCGCATTCAATGTTCTTAAATCTATTTTGCATAATTTTATATAATACGATAGAATTTTAAATAAACTGCTATTACTATGAATTTACGAAAATTGCAGAACAGATAAGAGCACGATTTACCAAAATAATTGTAGAGCAGATTAGAGCACGATTTACGAAAATAATTCCACACAGCAGAGATGGCAAATCAATGGCACGCGTGCTACTAGAAGACACGAGGCAAATATTTTGGTGGCAAGCAATGAGTACATATTAAATTACTTTTACTCACTGATATTCACTAATAAAATAAAAAATCCAAAATTACCCTCCATTGATAGTCGTAAATTCAAAATTGGGAACACTGTTCAACGCCGGTTATAAAATAAAATAAAGAGTGCTTAAATATCTAAATGGATATTAACTAAGTAGTAACTTGAAAAAACATTTAAAACTTCCACACAAAAAACACTTAAAAGATTTTTTTTTAAAAATTCAATTGTCATTGGTAAGTAAGTGATAACATTTTATCCACACCGACAGCGAAGATCAGAAAGGAAACAGCTTCTCTAAATATTTGATTGCACATAACAGAATTCTTCTTAATAGGTCACTGATCCGGAAATTGAACCTCAAAAAAAAAATTACATTGCATCTTGTAATTTGCACCGCAAATCAACAGTTAAAGGGAAATTCACACAATTGAGCTGACTATGGAAGTGGTTCCCAAACAGCGTGTCGCGACGTACAAAAATGTCGCCTTACTTCGCCAAGTGTGCTGCGACCATACTACAATTAAGAAAACCCAAAAAAAAATGAGAAAGTGGTGGCAAATTTATTCTGATTGCGGTGGGCAATCGCTTCAGATACGAGATCAATTTTTAAAACTTATCAAGAATATCAAACACACAGCATAGAAATACAGAAAATGAAGAATTTGTGGTAATCTATGCAATTGAATAAATCTTTCTATTGAAATAAATCTTTCAATTCAAAAATTACTCCTAAACAAACTAAAATATTCACTTTTCAAATAATTACATTGTTATGAATGCAGTAAAACTCCTCAAAATCAGTCGAATAGTTCCTGAATAACCGATTTTTTTTTCTAAAGTATTTAAAAACTATTCTCAGGAACTATTCGACCAATTCGTTCAAATATTGTTTTTTGCCATGAAAAAATACATTCTTAAAATGATGTAAGAGTTTGTTTACCTTACATTTAAAAAAAATTGTCGACTATATAATATACTTTGCATGGATTTTTTAGATTAACAAATTGTGTGTAAAAAGCTTTTTATTCGCTTAAAACGTTCTCGAAATATTGTAAAATAGGCAAAAAATAACAAATTTTTACCCCTCTCTCGACCATACTATTGGGACCATATTTTCCAAAAACGGCTACCCCTATATTATAAGGGTTAGCTTCCGTCTAGAGAAAAAGTACGTTTGTTCAGAGAAAGTACGTTTTTGTTTTTGATTATTAAAATATCGTCTGGACTTATTACTTATCATATTAGAGCTGTTAGAATTGAGGCCTTTAAGCAATTAGAATTGAGTCCTAGAACGTGAAGATCTGATTACTAGATTAAAAGTTATTCTGGGTAATCCGTTAATTTTTTTTTATATATATAAATTTTTATTTATTTATTTATTTATTTTTTTATTTTTTTTTTTTTTTTTGCACTGTACATAATTTAATGTCACAAGAACTTGAAGCCATTTACATGAAGGTAAACCCCTGAAGAAGTGCATTGTTAGAAGAAAACCCGGACTGATGATGGTGCTAGTTGTAATTTAAGATGCCACCCACCCCCCAAAAAAATCACGTTTTAATGAATGGTACTCCTAAGAAAGGTTAAACTTCGTAAAATTAGAGAAATGTTATTTTATTTTTGTCCATTAAATAATCTTACCTTTGTTGCAATGTATTGCTTTTAGTGCAAGTAATAATTTTTCTCCCCCAAGAAAAAAAAATGCGTAAAATTACTAATGTTTGAAAGGATAGAAGTGAAAAAATCTTTTACTGCTATTATTCTGCTTTGGCGGAGGAATAAATCAAAAGATAGGCCATTTAAGACAAGTCTAAAATCAATATTACGATAGTGTCGTAATTTTATCAGCACTCCATCATTCCTATTAGTCACTCTTAAGAAATTTTTTTAAGAAACTCTTGATACATTTACGCTGATAAGGCACATACTTCATCGATGAAAGTTCACAACATCTTTCCATGTCAAATAAATAAAAAAATTATAATAACAACGAAATGATCTACATATTACGCACGAACACCCTATCGACTTGTGTCTTTCATCATGTCGTGTAAAACGTTGCCTGAAATAATTCTCCAGTAAGAAAATTTTTGCTCCGCTTTCAACTGATAAAATTCTAATTTGGTTTGCTGCTTTACCAGACGTTTGGACAGAAATAATTCATAATCTTGAAATTATAATAAGTTCGTATGAGGTGCCAATAATATCAAACGATAAATATAAGAATTAAGTTAATGCTCATATTTATCGTTTGATATTCTTAATATCGTTTGATATTCTTAATATCGTTTGATATTCTTAATATCGTTTGATATTCTTTAATGCCATTAACAATATGCAGTTTGGCTCGTCATTTTGGATCCACTTCAGAGGGATCAGGCTTTCATAACTAGTAGTTCATTAAGGATTTAAACAGAAACTAGAAAGATTTAAATTATGTAATCTCTTAATAAGTAATTTATTTTTACCTAAAGTTTATTTGAATCGAATTCGTCTAAAGTACAAAATATCATTCTTAATGCATCAACCAAAATCGCAACTTAAGAGCCTTGAGTATGTTAAGCAAATTTCTAGTGAACTTCAAAAAATCAGCTTCAAAATGCAGAGAAAAGCTGAAAGACTGTTGAAAACATAACTGTTCGTGTGGTAATTGCCCTACAAGCAGGGTAGTTGACGATCTTGAGTTATAGACGGTTTTAGTTTGCTCTTAAATCTAAAAAAAGTAGTGTTTTCAAATTATAGCTTTATTTTACTAAAATATTAGACTAATGTACATTTACATTTGTCGAATTGATTTCATTTAAATTCAAAACTTTCCAGAAAAAAAATTTATCTATCTATATATACACTGTAAATCAGGGGTGACCAAACTATAGCGAGTGCAAAGCGTGGCAGAGAGGATGATTACAAGTGGCGGTCCAGTCTCAGTTCTGATAATACGAGAATCCTATCTCATTTTTTAAAAGTAAATTTACCGATCGAAAGCCACAGTTAATTGTGTATGTTAATTAAGATGCAAAAAATAATATTGAACATTGGTAATTTTAAAAAAGTAGTCTAAGAAACGTGGTCATTGAAAAAAAAATTCAGACGAAGTCAAGCATTTAAAAAATATTTTCAAACATAAATGCATACAAAAATTCATTTTATCGTGAAAATTAGATAAACATATTTTCTTTAATATTGAATAACATTGTAATCCCTCAATAGTTCTATTGAATACAGAATATAAGTATTAAAAAATATAACCCATCCGCCAACTACGTTCCTTAATTATTTACCAAGGCTAAGAATTTATAACGTTCGAATATGGCTAAATTAATGGAATCTTAAAGACATTTCAGCTATATCGGCATATATTTTTTTAAAAAAAAATCATTACTTCAAGATGGTGACATAAATACGGCTTATCAATTAAAATAATTATTACATCTTAAAACTATGAATTGAAATAACTATTACGAGTTAAACTGTGTCCACGTGTTCAGTGTTTACTCACAAAAAAAACTTGGCATTTCACATTTGCACTTATAATACAGCCCTTCCTTAAAAATAAATAACAGAGTCAAATAAAGATCTCTATTACGATTTCAACAGAATTGCAAGTCACCTCACAACTTGTTCGAAGTAAATGCACCTCAATTCAAATGAATTCAGGAAGAAATGACCTTTGTCCATATTAGGTATGTGGGCGGACATCAAGATTTTGGAAGGAAGAAAAAAAAAAAGGGATGTTCTCTCTTCCATTAAAAGGCAACGGTCTCCTACTTTACACAATACATCATCGCCGCTCCACTTTAGCTAAAAAAAAGATCACACTATTTTATTTATTAATCTCTAGAGTGGAAGGCGCCAAACCTATCGGTCGAAGCGGAGCTTATTTTATAACTAAATGGCTAAAAAAAAAATAATAATAATAGAGTCAAAGCACTTAAAAGCTGGTTGCGATTTCAATTCTGAAA
The DNA here is from genome assembly GCF_043381705.1 of Parasteatoda tepidariorum. NCBI lineage: Eukaryota > Metazoa > Arthropoda > Arachnida > Araneae > Theridiidae > Parasteatoda > Parasteatoda tepidariorum. Next base: position 51,714,252 of record NC_092213.1, on the reverse strand, counting down.
AACTCTTAGTTAGATACTTTCCGTACCAAATAGATATTTAAGACATAGCGTTTTAGTTCTTTCAATTAAAAATAAATATTTTAATCGCATTTAATTAAACACACACTTAAGAGTTCACATTACTTTACGGAAGAGCAAAAATTGATTGGAATTCTTTTTATCTTCCCGAAGTTAACACAAAAAATATTTATAATAAATTCAGTTAGAAAAATCATGTCATGAGTATTCTCAGTTAGATAGAGTTGATTCGCTGTTAAATCTAATGGAATAAAAGCTGAAAGCAACTATACTGAGCGAAGCTCACATGAATTTAAGCATTTAAAGCAGTGTTTCCCAAAGTGTGGTACGCGTACCCCCAGGGGTACGGGAACAGTTTAGCGGGGATACGCGTTCTTATGCGAAATATCTTGCAACAAACGAAAATTTCAAAATTTTTTATTTAAAAACAAAGCTATCCATGAAAATTTACGATTACGTATTTTTCTATTGGCTATTTTTTGCTGAGTCTTTTTTTATAGTAAAAAATACACTCTTTTTATTAGTGGTACACAGCGTTACGAAATATTTGGAAAGGGTACCCAAAAGTCATAAGTTTGGGAAACACTTATTTAAGGTAACGAAATCAAACGATGCCATTAGCAAGAACAGACTTTACAGTGCTCAATGGATTTTTTTTTTTTTTTTAACCTTAGACAAATTATAACAATAAATAAATCGCATCTCAACTTTAACCCGTAAATGTGTATATCTTATTCGTCAATAAGTATGTACTACTCTTTTTAAGTGGAAGAAAAAAAAGTTAGTAAGAATTTACTTTCTATTTTCAATCTCCTCTTTATAAGGAAGCCGGAAACAGTCCAGCAATGGCAGTAGGCGCTGCAGATTATTAATAGCATTTGCAGATTTTCATTTAAATTTTCTTTTCACTTTTAAAAAAACAAACAATAAGAAAGAAATTGTTGAAACTCGTTTTTTCGAACATCTCTGAGCTTATTTCGAAGAAAAATTTAAAAAATGGATTGAGATGAAAGAACAAAAGGTAAACACGCAAAGAAAGAAAAATTAAAGAATTTCTTTTTTCTGTTACTTGATTACAGGTTTTATTGTAACGAAATTTTTCGTTTTTTTCCGTCCTTTTTTTGATTCAATGTACAAAATTTAACTTAGGTTTAAACAATAAGTTTTTATGTACAATTTTAAGAACTTTACATTTGCAAAAGTTGCTAATTGCATGTAAAGCTGGATTTATATTATAATAATAATTATAATAGCCTCTGTCTAACTGCGTTAATGTCGCAGACAAATTTTGATTTATGAAGTAGCAATGCAAATCCACTAAGTGAATTCAGCTGACGAGTGTAGAACAAATGAAATTAACGCAAGCAGAACTATTTAAAAACAAAGCTAGAAGGAGCGTAAAAAATCGCATCAAAAATTAAAGTAAGAATGATATCCTCGTATTTGCCTTTAAAATGTAAACTTACGCAATTTTAATATAATTCTTACATGAATTTTTATTTAACATGAACTTTTATAGCACTTAATAAAACAGCGCATGAATTAATATTACTTTGAAAACAATCTTAAATTATATATTTCTTAACTTTAAAAGAAATGCTAAAAAACATTCGAAAATCGGTTTTATTTAAGAACTAATAAAAACAACACTACACGAGTTTGAGAGCAATTTCATGCTAGAAAGTCTATTTATGTGAAGGATATTGGTACATCCAAGACGGATTAGCATTACTGCGGTGATCACATGACTAGTTGCATCAAAGAATTTTCAATGTAATCTTAAGCATCCCTTTCTACTTGCTTAATATTTTCACGGAATCTCAGATCTAATTCGTCAATCATACTCTATTATTACAGAGAAAGTTACTAGCTCGATTAAATACACCAAGTTACTTATACGGAACTTTTGTTTACAGTGAAGCATTGTACAAAATTACCCTATCATAAACAACTTTCCATCGTAGATTCCATAGTTGTGAATCACAAGGGAGAAAGAAAGAAAAAAACACGTAAACCGTGTGTGTTAACACAGCTGTTCAGCAAAGACGGGGCTATATTGAATTTGTCTTACTGCAACAGCAAATATATTCTGCAACATCAAATATTAAAGTTACAAGACTCACTGTTATAATATGAAAATCGACATTAAAATGTAAAATTCCTACTAAATTCAGCTGTATTCAGACAAATTCATCTCTATAGATATTTCTGACATCGTGGTTTAGTAAGAAATTTGAAATCTTGAAATCCGAAGAAACAATTGAGAAACTAAATTCGAAAATTTCAAGAGGTAATCATTTCTAAAATTGATATAATTTAACCAAAATCTGGTATATGTGTTGAATAGTTTGCCAAGTGGGATTTTATCCTAAAATAACACTTTGCTTACTCTCTCTCTCTCTCTAATATATATATATATATATATTTATATA
>NC_092213.1:51627480-51711236 GCF_043381705.1 Parasteatoda tepidariorum | reverse complement strand
TGTTTTCTCGCCCAGGTTTTCATGGTTTCTCACTCAGGAACAATGTTTTCATGGGGCACATTAGGACCCATAATCCCCATTATATATATATATATATATATATCCCTTTACAAATTTGTCTATTTTCATTATTGTTTTTTTAATCGAATAAACCCTTCCCGGGGGGGGGGAGAAAGACGGTTGGAGACAAACTAAATTTGCCGAAGTTTAAATTCCAAATGTAGTATTTTTAGAAAATATGTCTACTTTTACAAACATCGTGCACGCATTCTTATTAATATTAAATCATTTTTTTTTTGTAAATTAATAATTGATCAATTTATATGCATTTATTGCATATAAATTGATATGCATTTATTTATTTGCATTTACTTATTAATTTATATTACTTTTGCATTTTACTTATTGCATTTATTTATATGCATTTTAATTTATATGCATTATTATTCATAAAATTATTTAATAGAATATTATGCAAATAAAAATTAATTTTTGGCAATTTTTTAAATAAAATATAAATTTGGGAATTGTTTAAGTTTACTTAATGCGCATAACACATTGAAAGTGATACATTACTAAGTTGTGTTATTTAAAATATGTCAATTGAAATTATTAAAAATGTGCGTGATTTTGCTTCCATTATTCGTCCGAAATGAATATTCTGTGTCGAGCAGTATAGGCTAAATACCAAATAACAGGACCCTATTTGCACAAATTCACAAAAGCAGGACCCCGGTTGAAAGAATAAGACTTAGCGCTCATTTTATATTCACAAATTATGAATAGTTTTTTCACAATTTTACAAAAACAGGACCTTTCACAAATTGTCTGGACAGACCCCTGGAAACAAATTTTGAAACTTTCAAGAGGTAATGATTTCTAAAATATAAGTCGATTTTTATTATTTTAAAATAAATCAGAACTTGAAAATTAATTTGAGACTCTGTATGTGTATGAAAAAACTAAATAAAATAGTCACATTAAAATATTTGTTTACTGTCGATTTAAAAAAGTAAAATCCTCCAAACTTAATGCTTATAGCAATGAATCTTAAGTGAATAATGGATTTTATTCCCGACATGAGCTGTTTCAAGATTTTGCGTAATAGAATAATTACGTTGAAGCAGAATCTTATTCCTTTTTAGGGGTAGCAAAACTATTCATGAGATTTGACCTTGGAATTTACTGTTTCGGAACGATAAAAACGACATCGCTTGAATTTAAATTAGTGGGAGCGACAAAAGATCCTCTGTACTCCTTCAAAAAATGAAAAATATTAAGATTTAGTATTTTTATAGAAAACATAAATACGTTGCATAACTAGTAACTAGATGATTGAAATGTGCAATACACAAATAGAATACAGATCTTATTATAACAGTTAATACGTTATTGTCATCTATGAACAATCTATTCAAATAGACATGAGAACATAATACTCGCCTTTTTATCCTTACTCAAAAGACAAGGGAACTCTTAAAAATCTGGATAAAATCCCGTTCTCACTCTGAGAGGGATTAATCCGTATTTTTGGAAAGGAAAACTTTGAAAGTTTTCTATATAGGCTAATCTATATAATCCGTGTGCAGCTAAGAATAATTTATGCGAATTGAATGTAAAGTTTAAGCACAAGGTAAGCATCACCGGGATTCGAAACAGAATACTTATTTATAAATGAATTTAAACTATTAAAATTTAACTTAACAAGAAAAAAAATTACAACTTTCGAATGATATATTTTTGAAACAATACCCCAAATATTCTCTTAATAATAAATCAACAATAGTAAAGAAATCACAATATTCGGTACCCAAAAATTTGTTATAGACGTTAACGTTGTAATCAATTACAACGTATCGCAAATTTTAAATGTTTAATTGTAAAATAAATTAATTACATTTAATACATTACATAGTCAATACAGGACATAGTTAAAACATTTTATTTCCTAAAATAAGTTTAATAATTAAATGAAAAAAAAATTAATTTAAGAAAATCAATTTCTATAAACATGCAATGCTTTAAGTTAAGATCAGAAAATTAAAAAATAATAATAATGTTCCACGAAATAGCAAACAAAAAGTCAAACGATTCTTTAAAAAAAACTCAAAGCGGTTCATAAAAAAGTCAAACGAAATTAAACTACATTTATTTTTAATTGAAACTATAACTAATTGATCAGCCTTTATTACCCGAATCGAATCGTGTGTTTCATAAAACATGTCAATTGTCATAATGCATACGATCACTTTAAGCACAGGAAACTGCAACTTAGAACATTTTTACAGTCTTACAAAGAAAAACACTTCTATTTCTTCCCCTTTGCAACTCCAAACGTCAAATTTTTTACAGTTAACCGTTCCCATCGCAACCTATGAAATACTGTTATGAAAGATTTATTATCCTTGACACATCATATTAATCTCTCAAACATAACATCCATCGCTTAATACAAATAACTGAAACAGTGGAGCTAGAAGGAGAATATTGCGTTTAAAAAAAACGAAAGATGAATAATGAATGAAAAATACTAATGCAAGAAAGAAAAAAAAAAGCATTACTAGAAAGAACAGTTTCTTTATATAACACCAAGAACCGAAGTTCATTCAGAAATTTTATTCAAGACCCAGAGAGGGTCTAAGAATAGATATACCCTTACTCACATTCGTTTGTTTACATATGGAACATTCACGGTTCGAACTCAAGGGATTACCAAGGGCAAGGAACGAACATTTTCAACATACATATTTCAACATTTTTACTTCTCACTTAAAGTGAAGCTATAAATTTTCAGGAGAATTTGACGGTATGAAATAATTTATTTTTTAAACTTAAAACATGATAAAAATAAAAAATAGGGGAGGGGGGATTCCATTAAATAAAATTTAAATACAACATTAACTCTCTTATGGCTTTATTTGAAAATAAAAAATTAACATAAGAAATAAGTTTTAAATCTGAAATTAGTATCTTACATTAAAAACTAATTATAATATAGCATGCATCAGAAATCGGTAAAAAACCATGAAAAACTTGGGATAATTTTCTTTAATTCATCATGTATATGAATTTTTATTAATTTATATAAAACATTAAATTAAGGTATGGATAAATAAAATATTAACTTATAAACAAATGTTAATATATTATTATCAATGATCAGAGTACAAATTACTATTTTGTGCAAGAAAGAAAGATTTTATATATACATATTTAATTGCTTCATCTAATCTGAAAGCTGTCATCCTCTCAAAGTTTTAAACAGACTGAATGAAATCTTAATTTAGCGCTATTAGTTTCCAGATTACTTAAAAAATGTTCTTTGTTTGAAGAGCTGGAATTGGTTATACTGCGATAAATTTACACAATATTACTAACTCAAAGTAAAATAAAAAAAATCTAATTTTATTATAAACTTACTTGGATATCTCATATACATTTTAGCATCAAATTTAAATGTATTAAAAAATTCAAATTTATAGCACAAAATTTAAAGAATATAATAGTAATAATACCATGTCCTCAGAGTTTTAAAAATAATTCTAAATACTGTATAATGCTGATAATAGTTCTTTGAGATATGACTATTGAAAAAAAAAAATTCACAAATAGTAAAACCAGTAGCTTTTGTGCTAAAACAAATTATAATAAGCGATATTTGGTGGCATTGTATAGATTTAAAAAGACATTCAACATCGCTTAAGCGACAAAAAAATAAAAATGATTATGAATTAAATATATTGGCATGAAGATTTTTCAAATTTAATGAAACTGATAATGCCTAAGTATTTATGAAAGTTTTATATTACAAACACATAGATTACAGTTAAAATACATATACTCAACTTCCGCTTAAAAAAATAAAAGTAAAAAATTTTAACAAAATCATTAAAATAACTCTAAAAATAAGCTTTTTTTTAATAAATAAACCAAGTTTTAAAATTATTACTGTGATAATAAACCTTAAAATAATATCGCTATCTATATAAATTTATTGAATAGAATTGGAAATAGAACTATTCCAATGATAGTCATAATTTTAAACTTTTGGAGGTTTTTGACCTTTCATTTCAACAAAATTCTTTATTTGCCATATTTTTTAGCAAAAATAAGAAATCCATACTTTTACTGAGTATTTCTTTTTTTTTTTTTTTTTTTTNAAAGGCCATGTGTGTCCCTGTTTTTTTTTTTTTTTTTTTTTTTAACAAATTACACTCTAAATATTGCAAGTCTTCCATCCTTTTAAACATTTTTACATCTTTAAAGATTCTTAGGTAATACACACATTATACTATTTAAATGAAACATTCTGTCGTGTATTGTAGATGGAGCATTGAAATAGGAGATTGAAATATCATTGCCAAAGCTAGATAATGCAATTATATAATAAAGACTTCATTTAAAAATATAAACAATAACCAATATTAAAAATGTCTTCTTTTTAATCAAGCTAATTTGTCATTCTTAAAAACTTAAACTAGCATTAAAACTTAAGCAACTAATTTCAGAGAATAAAAACTTACAAACTTTGAGAATGAATACTAATTTACTGTTTAATGCATGACAATACTTAGCAAGACTATTATGGTGAACGTCAAAAAACATATTCTGTATTTTTTTATAATTTTTTTTATTTAGATAAAATTTTAGAAATGCAAGAAAAATTTCGCAAAAAAATTTACATATTTTTTAAATTGTATATTTAACCTTCAGTCTAATAAATAACATACCTACTAAAAAATTAACTAAAAAAGATAAAAAAATTCTTGAAATTTATAAATTAATATAATAAATACAAACTAGCAGTTAGTATTTAGGTGTGGTTAAATACATATTAAATCTTTATTAAAAGAATGTTTTTCATTAAACCATTCATTATTGTAAGCGTTAATGATTACAATATGACAAACTAAACAATGAAGTTATGACATCTGAAAATTTAATGATCTAAAGATGTTATATTTGCAATATTTTGTTAGAACCTGTAATTATACATTAAGTTCACATATGAGCAATTTAAGTTTCAAGCTTTGCATCAAGATGGATTTAGGAGCATTAAAGGCAAAGAATTAACTTTTAAATTGACATCACTGTTTCACTTCCCCCAAAATTATATAAAATGACATAACAAATGAATGTATTGTTTTTTTTCAGTAGATATCATTTTTCTAGAAGTTCACATTACTAAAAGCAGTCACCTTATATTATGAAGGTGGTATATAAAAAAAAATAATTTATCATATACAATAATGCATTTTTAAAATTAACAATAATTTTTTTTCTTTTTAAAATTATTAACATAGATTTAATAAATTGGGCATAGCAGTTACCAGTACAGTTTTATATCATTTTTGATCAACAGCAACAATTAGCTATTAAAAATTGATTCATTGTTATATGGTGTAAACAAAATGATATATCTAATTCTAATTTAATCATAAACTTGCAAAATGTGTTGCATCTTTTTTTAGAATTAAAGACTAACTTATCATTTAACAATTTTACATAAATAATCAATTTATCGCAACAATTTTGACAGTTTGAAATAATTAATTTATCCTAAATATATATTTTTAAAATAGACGTGTGTTTTTACACGTTTTTTTCCATTACATACTTCAATATTTATTATAGTGAACAAAACAGACATTGAAAATTTGACGGCTTGAGATTGTTTACTTAACATTAGAAGAAATAGAATATCAAACTTTGCAGCAAGGAAGATCTATATTAATCATTTAAATCTTTATTATTTTTTCGAAACTGATAAACTATTATGAGTAACATAAAAAAAAATCGATAGATTTATGCCTGACACAGAGCAAAGGGTCTACTTACATATATGAGTCCAGAATAGTATCGGTCCTTCAAGTTGTACAAAACTGATGCCTCATTCAGACAGGTCAATTCAGCCATATCTTCAACTTTATTAAATCTTGGTGGATTCATTTTTTGAACATCATCTTTATTCACTAACATTCTTTTCCCAGTTTCAGCTACCTCAACTTCCAGCTCGTCCTTTTTTTCGGCCGCAATACTCGCCGCAACAAATCCTTGAGATTCGTGGGGTACCCATATCAATTTTTTCGATGTCCACTCTGCCTGTTTCGATGGGTCATTGACAAAATTCCTATCCACAATCAGATATTTTAACTCTGGATTTGCTTGGACATCCAGCATGCTTGCCGAATCCGCCATCTTGAGCCGGTGGTTGAAAACACAAAATTCAAAAAATTACAATATTTACTTAATTCTGCAGTTTTTAAATGGAACAGAAATACAACTTAGGTGGCCAACGAACAATGCATGTCGTTACCTAAAGATGACAGATATGTTGAAGGAGTACAATAGACTAAAAAAATTACTGTTACAGACCCCGCGAACTAACCACTCCAAACTCTGATGTTTGATTGGTGCGAAAGCTGAAAAAGCGGTTTTCCATCTAAAGCCTCTCATGAATAGGGTTGCAGCCAACCGGGCGTGTTTCCGCCGCCAATTGCGCTTAAAAGTGAAGCCAAAACTAATGAAAAATAGGTTTCTTTTCAACTTTCGCTTTATTTGTTTTGAAATGCTTAGAGTGCCTTATAGGGTTGTGTGTTACTTGAAAGTTATTAGCATAAGTAAAAAACAAGTGTGTTTCTGTTTTAGTTGGTAATATTGAGTAATGTTGTATTTTCGAAATCCTGTTTTTTGTAAATGCAATTTATCATTGGTATAAGAATTTATCTTAAAAATAGTTGAGTGTATGTTAAAAAATTTCTGCTCTTTTTAAAAAAAAAAAAAAAAAGATAATAGAAAAGTTAATTTATTTTTTACAATTATAGTTATAGTTTTTATCACTTATATTTCACATAGTAATTTTTTTACTCAGTGCAAAACTTTATTAATTTTATTATTAATGTAACTAAGCGAGTTAACAAACTTTGTTATATAATTATTTTCAGTAAATGTTATAATTCTTAAATTAATCACACCAATTTAGTTTAACTAATTTATTTTCGTTCATTCTAAATTGTTTTAAGAAAGATTAACAATTGCCGAGATGAGAAAAAAGAAATAATTTTCAATAATCGACATTATTTACAAAATTTTCAATAATTTTTTTTTTCCAATCGATTTTATTAGTGGTGATGGTATTATTAGTTAAATGTTATCTCACCACATGTACTTTATCACTTGTATGCATTTATATATATCATATTATGGAAAAATATTTCTGCTATACAAAGACTATTTAATTAATATTGTTATTGCTACTTGCTACTACCGTTATTGTAACAACAATATAAAATCAATTGTTTGAGCTTTTCACAGCCACGGCATACTAGAAAAAGTAATAGTTTATAATTTTGGAATAATATATTTCCTGTTTTTGTTTCTTCATTTTTTTTCAATTATTTTTATTCCATTTTTATTATAAAACTCAGTGGCCCCCATCCTCCCCAAGCTCTTGGGCGCGTTCTTGGGCAAATTCTAAATCCCCCCCAAAACTATTCGTTTTATTTAGTGTAAAAATTCTCCCCCCAAGCTTTAAGTGGGCGCGTCGTGCGCCCACCGTCCCCCCTGATAAAACTAGTGGCTTTCTGCTAATTTCTGATCCAGCAATATTAACTTGTATTCAGCATCATTGCTCCTGAATGAGCCTGAGCTCTGCCTCATAAACTCGCCGCTTTTCTCCTCCCTATTGACCATCGATGAAGGGAAAAATATTGCAGTTAACAATCGAAATATCAGGAAAAAAATATACTGTGCTTGCATAATCACATTTTAATAATTAAAAACTAACAAATTCTTACCTGAACTCTGAAGATGTGCTTGATACAAAATCACACAATCTTAAAATTACCATTTTAAACAATTAAAAATTAAAATCATTTGATCAACATCGCTTTTGAAGCAAATTGAGGAAAAATTTGCACACAATATCGAAAGATAATTCTCTGAAAAAAACAGCTTTTAGTAAATATTTATTTATTTATTATTATTATTATTATTCCATACAATATTAGTCTAAAAAATTTTGAATAATTAGGTATACAATTTTTTGCATCATCGTAAAGAATGCAACTTTATATGGCAAAATACAAAATTTGAGCAAAATCAGTTAAATAGTTCCTGAGAAATCGAATTTTAAAAATACGACCTTTTCAAAATCTGATTTCTCAGGAACTATTCGACCGATTTCGCTCATATTTTTTATTTTGCCATATAAATTTGTTCTTCAAGATGATGCAAAAAATTGAATACCTTACTATTCAGAATTTTTTCGATTATAATTATATAATAACAAAAAATTAAAAATATTTACTAAAAGTTATATTTTACATGGAATTATTTGCATCATCTGTGCTGAAAGAACTGAATAACTGAGTGCAAAAATTTTTCAATTCGTTTAAAAATTTCTCGAGATATGGTAAAATACGCAAAAAGTAAAATTATCTATAAGGGGTCTAAACTTTTGACCGCTCTTCTGACAAAACTATTGGGACCATATTATCACGATTGCGGCTACTCCTTATTATTGTTTGAGGGTCAGAAATCCGAATTCAGCAACAACAACAAAAGGTATGTTCATTCGGAGAAAATATGTTAGTGTGTCTGATTTCGTAACTTAAAATATTGTTTGCACTAATAAGCATATTTGAGGTCATCCTCTTGAACCATTAAGATTGAGTCATAGAACGTGAAAATCCGATCAATAGATCAAAAATTATTCGGTATGGTCCGGTTACTTATTTTTATTTATTTATTTATTTTCGTTCAGTGTACATTAAGGAGGAAATCTGCCTATTTTCAAGTAAAATTCTGTAGTCGTGAGTTCCACTGTTTGTCTAGAAATTGACAAATAGGTAAAAACACAAAGATTTTCATTTTGTTATTTATTTTCATTTATTTATTTATTTATTTTTATTCATTTTTGACTTATTTTTATTTATTTTTCATTTATTTTTATTTATTTATTTATTTATTTGAAAAAGGTTTCTAAGTGCATTCAGCTTCCTGCTCTTTTGAATTCATTACTATTGTTTTACTGCCTTCCGTAACAGTGCTTTCAGTTTTCGTTCTATATAAAATATATAAGTACTATATACAGAAACTAATATTAATACAAAAAAAAAAGTACTATACTTTTGAAATCCTATTTCAGAAATTTAAAACTATATAAAGTCCTTGGAAATACCAGCACTAGTCTAAATAAATTATGACTAAATTGGAATGGTCATTTTAAAAAGCAAAAAATAAAATAATTTGCATTTGAACTACCACAATAGTCTAATGTTAGATGTATAAATGATTTAAAGCTGAAAATTATAAAAAAAAAATTAAAAAGTGGCTGAGAGGTGCCTAAACAAGGCTCCACATATTTCTTCATGTTAAATTTTACAACCGTTTATCCAATCAAACTGCAAATCATACCAACACTCGCACGGAGATTCTTTATTTTATTGCCTACAAGTAGCTCAGCCCTCACAGCACTTTAACATTATAGTTCAAAAGGCCCATTCCTCCAACACGGGCTCAGCCTTTTGCTATTCCCATTGCTAACTTTAAAGTTCTTTTGTAGTTTTGATATGCAATCAAACTACATCAGTAATTTTTACAGTCACTACTTTTGCAGAAAATTTTTACATTCGTAAAGGAAATCATCTTCATCTAAAATATAAAAATAGTGAAATGTTGGCCCTGTGGCAAAATCTGAAAACTATAGAAGTCGCAATAAGAAAAGTTAATCAAAAATTCGAAAATCGGGATACGAGATGCACAAACAGAGGTTCACATGTTATTATGAAATTTTGAGACTGTAAGCGCTACCAATTGCTCAAAAATCGACAATCAGGTGCACGCAAGTCATGGTGGCTCGGGAGATAGAACATTCCTCCCAATGAGGTGAATCAGGTTTGAATCAAAGCGGTGGCTGATTGATACGCTTCTGCTCGCGAACCACAATATTGATGTAAAATAACTTTAGTGGTAGGCGGATCGTGGGTTGGATTCCTCTTGCCTTCGGGCTAACCATGGGAGGTTTTCATGGCTTTCCTTACCATGTAATGCAAATGTGGGTTAGTTCCATCAAAAAGACCACCACGAAAGTTAGTTCGCTCCAAATCTTGATCCAGGAGTTCTTTTGTCTACTGGGTTGGGTTCAAAGGCTACGGGGCTGAACATTGATAGTCGTAAACTCAGAACTTGGTTGGCTGTTCAACATCGGTTATGAAATAAAATCAGATGTACGCATATACAAATTCTATATTTTTTCGTACGTGAAGGTGTGCGTGGATATGTAGAGAAATTTCAAAAATTTTGAAAAACGTTTTAGAACTTAATGTACAATGAGACAACTGAGCACACTGCTTTCTTTCTTTCTTTTTTTTTTCTTTTTTTTTAATGTGCGTGTTCAAGAAAATTTACGCCAGGCTTAAAGTAGTGGAATATAAATAACTTGAACAAAACTGTTTGAAAATGTATTTCGGACATATTATTATAACAGATGGAAAAACCTGAAAAATATGTCTCATTATTTCTGTAAAGGAAAAACACTAACTTTGCTGCAGTTTCTAAAAAAAATCTCTTCTGCCAACATCCTTTTTCCTCTTCCTAACCACTGATAAAAACAAATTTTATGACAAAAATAATCTAAAACCTTCCGTGGGTAGGATTTTCCAACAACTTACAAACTAGCACACAACTCTCTAATATAATAATAATAAATTAAAAGATTTTGAAACATGTTCAATAGCTAAATTTCGTCCCTAATTGAAAGAACTTTTGAAGGGTTTCTAATTTTGTATGAATTATTTCAAAAATTCATATAAAGAAAAATTACCTGTAGATTAATATTGAAAAATGAAGGAATAAATTTTTAACGATCTTAAGTCACGTAATTAAATAAACAAAGGGGGGGGGGATAATAGTATCTTAATTACAAAGTCTGCAAGAGATATTAAATTCTTTTCTAAAAGTTTTTTAGTTGTATTAAACCGCAAACTGATGTACTATTTTTTCCTGCCGGAAATTTGAAAACTCGTAAGATTTTTTAATTATGTATGCTATTTTCTAATCACTTAGTGAAGTGGATGATAACAGTTTTAATTATACCAAAACATATAAATTTTCAGTTTAACAAATATTTGCATTATTCAATTGTGAACATTTCGTTAACATATTTTATTTCTTTTTAATTAATTTATTCATTTATTTTATTTAGTGACGAAAAACACGCACTACAAATAAAAAATCCAGATATAGTGGTGTACTACAATGACAGAGAAAAAAAAAGAACTTCATTGCAACAATTAAAACATTTAAACATAATTTTTTAACCATTTTCTCTTTCTTTTTAAATAATTTATTTACTTTATTTATTTATTTTATTTCACTTATTTTAGACATATTAAAAATATCAAGGCATATATAGAAATCAAAGATACAGTAAAAATATCAAGACCTTTAGCAAGTTCGTTTAAAAATGCTGTGAAATTTTTTCTTTCTCTTTAAATAATTTATTTACTTTATTTTTTTTACTTTATTTTACTTATTTTAGACATATTAAAAATATCAAGGCTTATAAAAGTAAAAGATACACTAAAAATATTAAGACTTTTAGCAAGTTCGCTAAAAATGTTGTGAAATTTTTTCTTTCGTTTTAAATAATTTATTTACTTTATTTTTTTTAAATCCTATTTGACTTATTTTTAGACATGTTAAAAATACCATGGCATATATAAAAGTAAGAGAAACATTTAAAATATTAAGACTTTTAGCAAGTTCATTAAAAATGTTCTGAAATCTGCATAAAGAAATGTTTTTACATAACTAAGTAATTTAAGAATTTGTATAATTATTTTTACAGACTAAAAATAATTTTTCATTTAGTACAATGCAACTTTTTACTGATAACTGAATCATACTTAAATCATCAGTGCAGCCAATCAAATTATTTAATTTAAACTCTCACATTTAGTTATTAGTGTGCAATCAAAGATACTTAAAGGGAAGATAAATTAACAGCAATTCGCAAAGGAAGTTTTTTTTAAAGAATGTCGTAAAATTACATTTTGCAATATGAATTCTCAATTAAATTACGATCAAAATTACTTAAGGGATAGATTAATTAACGATTACCAATTTTTAAATGAAATTTTTGAAGGAAGACGTAAAATTAAATTTTGCAATATGAATGCTCAATTAAATTACGATCAAAGATACTTAAAGGAAAGATTAATTAACGATTATCAATTTGTAAATGAAATTTTTGAAGAAAGACGTAAAGTTAAATATTGCAGTATGAATGCTCAATTAAATTACGATCAAAGATACTTAATGGAAAGATTAATTAACGATTACCAATTTGTAAATGAAATTTCTGAAGAAAGATCGACGTAAAGTTAAATATTGCAAAATGAATGCTCTATTAAATTATGATCAAAGATACTTAAAGGAAAGATTAATTAACGATTACCAATTTGTAAATGAAATTTTTGAAGAAAGACGTAACATTAAATTTTGCAATATGAATGCTCAATTAAATTACGATCAAAGATACTTAAAGGAAAGATTAATTAACGATTTCCAATTTTTTAAATGAAATTTTTGAAGGAAGACGTAAAATTAAATTTCGCAATATGAATGCTCTATTAAATTACGATCAAAGATACTTAAAGGAAAGATTAATTAACGATTACCAATTTTTAAATGAAATTTTTGAAGAAAGACGTAAAGTTAAATTTTGCAATATGAATGTTCAATGAAACTACATTTTGTAAATAAAATGCTTAATGCGTGTAAGTTTCGTAAGAATTTGAGTGATTCCCAGTGGATATAAGGATAGTAAACATGTTGAGGTGAGTTCCACTTTATTTAAAAAATGCGGGCGGAACTGCTGATTAAACAAAAGCAGCTGATTCTCTTCACCAGCTGAATATGAAACAGCAAACGCTGATGACTATTTCCCTCATTTCTAAGAATAGCGATTATATGAAGCTGTAATACATTTGCTTGACTACATCTTCAATGTATACGGAATGGGACATGGACAAATATGATGTATTAGCCAATATAAAAATATTTATTTTTTATTGTTTGCCATATCTTTCCATTTTAAATTGCGTAAATAAAATTTAGAACATTGTAGAATTCACTGCAGAATTTTTGCAATCTAAATTTTTCTTTAATAAGATGCATACACTAGTTCATATGCTCTGTACCTGAATTTCCACTTACATTTTCCAGATCTTTGCAAACAATTTACATGTTCTGCAGTTAATTGACATTAAAGAATTGAATGTTGTATATATGCATAGATGCATTATATGCATTGTTGTTGCATTATGCATTCTTATATATGCATATGCTTAAGAGTAGAAACCAGGTATTCTACAGATTACACTAGGGAACAATTTTTTTTTATCGCATTTATAAAAGTACTCGATTTTGAGCAGTGATGGAGCGTTCGCCTTCCAATGAGGTGAGCCGGGTTTGATCCCATCGATGACTGGTCAATACGAATTCCGCATCCGGCTTACACCGACCACAGTGCTGATGTAAGATATCCTCAGTGGTAGACTGATCACAGGTTAGAGTCCCCTTGCCGTCAGGCTAACCATTTGAGGTTTTCCTCTCCATGTAACGCAAATGCGGTTTAGTCCCATTAAAAAGTCCTCCATGAAGGCAAATTTCTCTTAATACTTGATCCAGGATTTCCTTTGTCTTCTGGATTGGGTTCAAAATTACAAGACTACGGAGTTAAACATTGGAAGACATAAACCCAAAAAATTAGGTCAGCTGTTCCTCAACGACGGTTACAAAAAACAAAAACAAAAATACTTGATCTTGCCTAATTTGAATTTGGGAGATTTCAATTATGAAATTAGTTTTGCTCTTAAAGTTACAGATAGTTTTTGAAAAGACATTTTTAGTCTATTTTTGCCGAAATATATAAGATTAAGAACATTATTGCAACAGGATGTCACATAAGTATTGCGACTAACTTCTGGGGCAATTAGGGTACATTATCAGGATTGAAATTGCATGGGAACCTATACGCGGAAATGTGGTACGCGAATAGGGCGTATGACGCCCTTTCGGGCATGGGTTCCGTATTTCTGATGTTTCCCGTTTAATCCTGATGATGTGTCCCATCTTACCTTTGAAATTTGTTCAACATTAATGCGACTCCCTGTCATAATGTCCTTAAGTCTACACATTTCTTTAAAAAATAAACTAAAAATGTCATTTAAAAAAACTGCAGCTACGAGAAGGAAACCAATTGCAGATTTGAAATCAGCGATACGAAAGTATTTAAAAACTGTTTAAAAAAAATCTCATGCAACAAAAAATAAACAAACAAAAAAGTTTCTAAAATTCAAAAAACAAATCAGCTGACGGAATGAAGGCAACAAGTTTTTGAACTTGAACCATACGGAGATCGTAAATGCACGAATTCCTAGGTAAATTGTGAAAAACTCATTTCGCATTTTAACGAAATACTTTAATAATTCTGTAGATTAGCCTGGTAATCTGTATATTAACGGCTTTTGAGTTTTAACGGTTGTTGTTGTTGTCGTCGGCCATTAAGGCAGAGGGGATGCGATTATTCTTGTTTTCTAGTGGCGCCATCTATGGCTGAAATTTCGACTTACCCATACGTCACACCCGTTTATAGTGCGGACTTATTCATACATCCATTCATTCCTCCACAGATCGTAATTTTGACCTGAATGAGAGAACGAGCAATCTCCTATTCAGTGACCCCAGAGGTATTGATTTGTTATGGGAACATGGAGGACTTTGTGACCCGACAGATGTAACGTGTACCATCACCCTACTGTCTTCGGCCGACTGGATTCGAACTCCCGTTTTCACAAACATGAGTCCAGCGCTCTGCCAACCAGGCTATCCCTGCCTAGTTTTAACGGTAGCACGTACATTTACAGGTCTGTTCTCTACTGCAGTGCTGACTAACATTTTTATGATGCCACTTCTAAATTACTGAAAAATACATGTAAAATTTTTTTTTATAAAATTGGAGGAGGTGGGGGTGAGTATGATTATGGTATTTTTTATGTGAATAGCGCATATTTTTCATGTTTGTCTAAACAACGGTGATTTTAATAATAAATATGGTAAATAAAACAAAATTACAAATTTAGGTTTTATTATTAATAAACATTTTTAAAAATCAGATTTTAAAGGCTATGTATAAAATAAAAATGAATAACTTGAACATTTAATTCTAAAAGTTAGTAATCAATCCTTAAATAATTAATATGGAAATGAATAATGACAAATAAAACTTAATTTCTTTTCCCAAATGTTGGTAGTAAGAAGTAAAACTTCTTTTTTTTATTTAGTATCTGGCAACGGTTAAATTTAAGTAATATTCCGAAATTCCCATTAAAACAAATAAGTTATTTCTGCAATGAAATGTCTCTTACTTTTTAAGTAATATGCTTAAATGTTATATATAAATGTTATAAATAAAGATATTTAAATGAAACGTTATTCTGTTGTATAGAAACTTATACCATTTTTAAAATTTAAATTATTCCATTCATTTAAAAATGTATGAAATTTCAAACTAAAATAAAAAGTTGTATAAAGTTTTTGTGCATAATTTTTAACTACACTCCATAACAAAAAAATCGACGCACCAAGAAGGAGTTGTCCGATTGAAACGAAAATTGGTGGATAGGAAGACAATGTACAGAATAGTAAATGATTAAAATTTTAGAAAAATTTGAATAATTTATTGCAGAGTTACAGTAACAAGTTCAATAAGGTGTTGACCCGCCTCCAGCCTGGATACAAGCTGCCACACGGCGTGGCATAGCCCGATAATGCTCCCGGATGGTCTCTTGCGATATTTCCTGCCAAATTCGATCCAATTGTAGAACGAGGTGATCAATATTCCGTGCCAGATGCAATCGCCTTCCCATCATATCCCAGACATGCTCGATGGGAGAGAGATCTGGTGATCTGGCAGGCCAAGGTAGAGTTTGACAAGCTTGCAGACAGTTCATAGCAACACGTGCCGTATGTGGTCTGGCATTGTCCTGCTGAAAAGCCAGCCCAGGGCGCTGCAAAAGGAACGGTAGCAAAACAGGTCTAGGATATCGTCGACGTACCGCTGAGCAGTAAGTGTACCTCTAATGACGACCAAATGGCTGTCAAAGGAAATGGCACCCCAGACCATAATGCCTTGTTGAGGGCGGGTGTGGCGTGCAATAGTGAAGGCATGATCCTCCCTCTGCCCTGTGCGTCTCCAAACACGTCTCGATGATCGTCAGGACACAGTTGGAAGCGGGATTCGTAGCTAAAGATTATCCGTCCCCAGTCGGCATCATTCCAGCCTGATCTGTTCAAAACATTCATGCATACGAAATTTCAAAGCAATCGGATGATTGCTTCTTGGTGCGTCGATTTTTTTGTTATAGAATGTACTTTATAGTGCTAGCATTGCTGTAGAAATGTTAGATTTAGCCTACTTTTAACAATGATAGCCTCTTTCTTTTTTGTACATAATTTTTAGTGCTAACATTGCTGCACTCATGTTAGATTAAGCGTACGTTTATAACGATAGCCTCTATCTGATTATGTTACGGTCACAGACAAATTTTAATTCACGAAGATTCTGCTGCAGATTTACTCTGTAAATTCTACTACCGGGCTTATGCCCTATTGTCAAAACTTTAAATTGTTTGAAATTGCTGTTTTAAACTAATACCCCAATTTTGATTAATTTTCTCTATTAAACAACAATTTCATAATCAGAACATATAAAATTGACGATGAAAAAAAATTTGTTCACAGTGATTTTAGTTTTATCTCATTCCTAATTTTACTCTAACAATAAAATCCTTCTCCAATAAAAATTAAGCTGTTCAATCTTTTACATTTACAGAAACAGTGCCTTACTGTAAAAGTCACTGACGCCTTATCGTCAAAACTATAGATAGGTTGAAGTTATGGTTTTAAATTAATAGCTAATTTTGACTTGTTTTCTTCAAACAATCTATAATTTTATGGTTTGAATACACAAATTTATCTTTTCCTATTGGGGAAAATTACTTCGTAGTGAAATGTTCATTTAGTGAATTTTAGTTTTTAATTCATTTCATTTAAATTCTAACAATAAAATTGTTTCCCAACGAAAATAAAATTGTCTAATTTTTCTCGATGACAAAGCGTGCGCACCGCCTCCCTGACGCCGCAACCGTTTATGCCTCCAATTCCATATGAATCACGGCATTACATATCTCCCCCTTTTTGTTACCAGAGGAACAAGAACGAATGAAATGGTTGATTTAATCATTAAATGACGACTCTCCATCGCTGACTCGTAGCATCACCAAAACTTTCCCTGCATGAGTGACAGCAGATTTAAAAATTGCTACAAATTTAAAAACGCAGATAATGCGCCAAATCCAGTAACCCAGACACAGACACTACTCAGAAATGGTCACCGCCCGTCCACTGGATAGCCAGGCCAGTGTGTCACGTGACGCCGGTGGAGAATATGACGCACAGATAGGCAGACGGTCCCCCAACTTTTATGCTCATGAATGGAAACAAAATGACTCAACGCGGTGGAGACCGCAAATCATTACTCAATCTTTTTAAATTAAGTTCGAGTTCACGAACTTTGGAGCAATTATTTAAAATGCTTCGATTTGGCAGGGTGATGATGGAGGGTGGAGAAAAAGGGTGAAATCGTTCATATCGTTTGCTAGTTGTTTACGGAGCGGAGAAGAGAATGTTTTTATAACCTTATTAGTCCATTTAAATATGAAAGTGTTTAGTTTTTTCCTTGAGATATTAAAAAATTGGCACGGTAATTTAGAAATGTAGTACAATTTATTTTTTATTTTGTTCCACATTTTCGAAATTTCAGATTAGTTTATGCTTTTACAATACACTGATTTTTATAACAGCTATACTTTGTATATCAGAGCACTTTTTACTAATTTTTTAAAAATTATTTACATTTTTACTTTGTTTTTTTTTAGGTAACCGCATTACACTATATCTTATGCACATAAACTTTACTCCATTCATTATGTTCTGCGTAGATTTTTTTAGTGTAAATAGTAAATTTTTTTTAATCCACTTTTTTTTTCAATTTTGAATCAGTATATACTTTTATAATACTCTAATTTCTTATAAGCTGTACTTTTCGAGTTAGTGTACTTTTTGCAAATTTTTTTTATCGCTCCGCACATTACGCAAGAGTAGAAGCTTAAACGCCATACTCCATTATGTTTTGCGCAATTATATTTATTGTAAATGGCAATTTTTTTTTTTATATAGTTCCACATTTTCTTGATCGTGGATTAGTTTATATATTTACACACTGACTTCTAATTTCTATATAGGCTAATCTTTTCAAGCTAGCGCACTTTTTATTATTATTTTTAAGTACATTAATATTATTTTTCGCTTTTTTTAATAGGAAACCACACTGCACTGTATAAATAAATAAATAAATATAGGCCATTGTTTAGCGCGTTTTATTAATTTTAAACGTAAGAAATAAAAATTACAAATATTAAAAAAGTAATCTTAATAAAAAATTGTTTTCGGTGTGGTCAGTTAAATTCTCTATCAGATTCAAAAAATTTAATCTAATGTGCTTATTTGCTTAATATACTGAATATTTCCCCCCCTTTTTTTTTAAATGAAAAACTCCATCATTCATTTTGAAATAAAATGTGAATTTAGCGTGATAATTTATTTTCCATTTTTTCTATATTATTGAAATGAAGTTTCTATGTAATATATTTAAAAATAAATAAATAAAGAAGTAAGACAGCAAAAAACTATTTTAAAATCATTATGTTTGATATGCCAGCTCCCTCTTCTAGGAATAATATCTTTTCTTTTTTATTTTAAGCAAACTTTCCGACTTATTAAGTTGAAATTCGAAGTATCCAATATTTTTTATTGAAAGACAGAGCCTCTAACTACTAACAAATAAAAAAAAAAAAGAGAGAGAGAGAGAGAGAGAAAGAGAGTTATACTATCCATGTATTAACCATGCTCGGTTCGTTACGCAATCGTCCTTTTCTTGCAGAATAATCCCTTTTCCATCCCTCTCTAAGCCTTGTGAATGCATATTAGTGGCCAGAAAACAAAGTAATTGTTTAATTAAATTTCATTTTATAAAACAATAATTTAAAGAACCATACTGATAAAAGGGGTCGAAGAAATAAAAAAAAAAGTAACGCAAGCCTGTAATAGAAAAAAAAGCTGTTTAATCACCAATTTAAATTTTTTATAACGGCATCTAAAATACTAATAGATTTTTAGGTGATAGTTTTTTTAAAAAAAATAATGAAAAATTGTATCACCTTCCATTTTTCACAAATCGAAAATTTTTCTTAGGCAACTTGTCTGCTAAAGAAAAGGATAAACATCATAAGCCTGAAACTGGAGACATTTATTCGCAGCTTATATTTATTCGCAACACAGATAATTTAGCTTATGCTTATCTGTGTTGGGAATAAATAAAAACAAAATTATAAGTAATTGTATAAACATACACTACCCTGCAATAGTAAAAGAGACTCTTTCAGTTTTTAATTTTTTTTTTTTTTTAATTTAAGAAATTTGCTAAAAACTGCGCAAGATATGACTATTTAAAGTAGTTATTTTATACCGCGCATACGTTGAAAATTAAAATAATTTCCCAAAATGATAAGGGATTTCCCACAAATTTCATTTTAAACCATAAGACACAATTTAATAACGAATAATTTCTTACAATAACTGTCCGGACATCAAACTGTGATGGTATAAGGAAAGTAAACAGGCAAAAGAAAACATTCTTTAACATGGGATGATCCCCCACAATAGCGGTGTAATTTTTTAATTAAATCTTATTTAATAGTACAAAATGAAACTTGTGGAAAACCCCTTACATTTTGAGATTTCTTTTAAAAAGTACAAAAACTTGTATTTAGAAAATAGCTTGAAATTCTTTAAATTTTTAAGATATTCCAATCCGACTTTTTCCATTAGTTGCCAAATACGATTCACTACAAAATTATAAAAAAAGATTTTTTAAATTTTTTATTTAATAATAATACTAAAATAGTCATATCTTGCGCATTTTTCAACGATTTTTTTTTCAAAATTTGAAACAATAATTTTAGAATTTTAATTTTTTTGAATATTTTTAAAGTTATAGCAAAAAAACGTAAGACAAAATTAGTTTTTTTTTTATAAAAAATATCTATATCTGCATAAATATTTAAGCTGGGTTTATGAAATTTTATGCAGTCGTTGCAAATAACAACCAAAGTAATCAGTTTAAGTTAAAAGCTTATTTCTTGACTTTCGAGCATAGGGTGTTCAAAAATACTTTTTTTTTTTCATTTATTGTCGGTCCCTGAAACCTTAGAAAGTTTTAAACTTTATTCTGAGGTATGAAAGATAGCATGAACTAATTACCTTTAATGCTACAAAACAGTCCTAGTATTCCAGTATTTCTTGAGAAATTTGAGAAAAACTGAAAGTGTTCCATTAGTGTAGGGTAGTAACATATAAATTTTTTTTATATAGATTTTAGTCTAAAACAATTCTCATTCAAGGTTAGAAACTTATAGATAACTTTTGTCTAGGTGGAAATATTGTAAATGTTCTTATCTAGGCAAATTTGGTATTGCTTCGATTGTATTTTATTACGCTGAATTGAATCAGACTAATCCCAAATCGATAGGACTAATGGTTTAATAATAATTTATGTTTTATGTATAAAAAGTACAATTTGTACTCTTTTTGGCTTACACCTATTTACGTGCCTAATATAGTCACGTAGACACATAAATCATTGTTTTTTATGCATTTTTATGCTAAATTAATAAAATGAAAAGGATAAAACTAATTGTTCAGTATAATGAATGACATTTATAATTTCTTATTTATACCCTCTAGGCATAAAACTTTAAAAGAGTTGGGTTCTATTGATTCAATTTTTAATTTATTGGATATAGCACAAAAATGCATAAGAAATATTGTCTCCTTTGTTTATGGTGTTAGGTATAAGTACAAAATTATACCTTCATAAAAACTACTGTAATTTTTAAATTATAGTAGTTCCATCGGCTCTGATTTTATCTCATTCGACAGGGCTCAAAAGAATTCATAGGAAATGTGTGATTGAAAAAAAAAAAAATCCTTATGTGACTGAAAAAGAATCCTTATTTAACTGAAAATAATTCTTGTGTCTGAAAAAAAAAATCCTTTTGTGACTGAAAAAGAATCCTTATTTAACTTAAAATAATTCTTGTGTCTGAAAAAAAAACCTTATGTGACTGAAAAAGAATCCTTATTTAACTGAAAATAATTCTTGCGTCTGAAAAAAAAAATCCTTTTGTGACTGAAAAAGAATCCTTATTTAACTGAAAATAATTCTTGTGCCTGAAAAAAAAATCCTTATGTGACTGAAAAAGAATCCTTATTTAACTGAAAATAATTCTTGTGTCTGAAAAAAAATCCTTTTGTGACTGAAAAAAAATTCTTATGTGACTAACAAAAAAACTGATTAGGCAAATTAAAAAAAAAATCGAAATTTTACTGAAAAAAATGGATACCTTATTTAAAATTAACACACTATATAATATAAAAACCAATCATTACATTACAAACTTTTTTTTTTTTTTAGAATTTGCAGACCTGAGTAATTTATTTCGGCGTGCATTTTTATTGATTTTGCAGTCATCATGTTTTCGTTAAATAAAAGAATTTTACTTAGTTATTTCATTTCACTTTTTCAGTAACATTCTCACTTTTTTTTAGCAATATTTTGTGATTTTCAATGTTTTTTTTCTTCTTCTTTGTTTAGTTACTTTTTATATCAATAAAGATCAGAACGGGGGAAAAAATTTTGTAGTTTTGACATAAACAATTTAATTGTGCTTTTGGCCACAGTAGTAACTTTCAATGCGTTTAGTTAACATATTATACATTAAAAATATAAGATTTTAATGAATTATATGTAAAAAAAAGGCTTTTTAATGTCACACAAGGATTAACCTGTTTCTTTTACTAGATATAGCAGACATTTCTATGAATAACTATTGCGTACATTTTGATGCCACTATGATTTTTTTCCTCTTTTTTACGTTTTAGGGCACTTTTTTTTTTCCTTCTGAGGTATTTTTTTTCTTTCTTTCGTAACTTTAATTATCTAATATTTCAGCCTAATATCTATACCTAATACCTTCTAATATTTTAACCATTTTTTAGTAATTTCTCATTTAACATTTATTTTAAACTTTAATGAAAATTGCATATCGACGTTGATTAAAATGTAGCGTTTCAACACAATTACATAAACTTCAAAGAAAAAATGTTTCAGATTGAATATCTTGTTTAATAAGGTCATTTTTAGGTATTATTTAGGTTATAAAAAATCCGGAATCTATTAATAACTATTCAAAATTAAATGGCATCTTAAACTTCTTAGATTTAAAACTCCTTTGACCAAACAGAAAAGAAATAATAATAGTTGTATTCTAAATTTCAAGAAGAAAAAAAAACAAAATCGGTCAAGGTTCGTGCCACCGCATCAGATTACAAGCATTAAAAATGTGAACTATGCATTCTTCGAAAAAGATTAATGCCTCTGGTAAAAGAGCGTTATTATCTATCTATGGTCTGGTTAAAGGAGAAATTGGTTGCTTTTAAGTGGCTTCTTAACATGTGTAGCAACAAGTCATTAAGTTGTCAACAAAATCCTTCAACTTGAAATTTAGATTTCATAACCATATGTGGGTATCACCTTTTAACTCTCTTCTCACAAGAAATAATGACAAAAAGAGTTAAACATTATTATTATTATTTTCAAAAGTAATAGCTTGACTCAAACTATTACTTTTCAGCAGATTTCGTTGATTTAAATCACGATTAAAATCAAAATTTAAATCAACTGAATTTCATTTAAAAAATATCAGTGATTTAAACCGACTTAAAAAATAAAAAAAAAACAGAATTAAATGAAATTATTTTTTTACCTTAAGCTGAATTTAAATCGCAATTAAAATCAAAATTTAAATCAACTGATTTAAAAAAAAATCGTTGATGTAAACCAATAAAATCAATCAAATTTTAAAGAAGTAATTTTTAAAAATTTACTATATATTTTAGTAGAGATATTTTAAACTATTACTTTTCAGCAGAGTTCGTTGATTTAAATCACGATTAAAATCAAAATTTAAATCAACTGAATTTCATTTAAAAAATATCAGTGATTTAAACCAACTGACTTAAAAAAAAAAAAAAACAGAATTAAATGAAATTATTTTTTTACCTTAAGTTGAATTTAAATCGCAATTAAAATCAACTGATTTAAAAAAAAAATCGTTGATGTAAACCAATAAAATTTTAAAGAAGTAATTTTTAAAAATTTACTATATATTTTAGTAGAGATATTTTAAACTATTACTTTTCGGCAGAGTTCGTTGATTTAAATCACGATTAAATTCAAAATTTCATTCATTTCAAAATTCATAAAATCAAAATTTCATTTAAAAAATATTAGTGATTTAAACCAACTGACTTAAAAAAAAAAATCAGATTTAAATGAAATTATTTTTTAAACTTAAGTTGAATTTAAATCGCAATTAAAATCAAAATTTAAATCAACTGATTTTTTTTTAAATGATTGATGTAAATCAATAATAATTTAAAAAAGTATTTTTTAAAAATTTACTATGAATTTTAGTAGAGATATTTAAAAACATTATTGTATATATACTGCTGCGGTAATGAGCTTAAATTGCATTAGTACTTGGTGTGTAATAAGCTAAAGTACTTCTGAAATTATAATTTAAGAATCACATTATTTTTTAGAATGGAAACTAACAACAGAGTGCATTTTCTGATATATATTTTAATGTCTGTAAAAATTAATGAATCAATACGGATTTCTTCTTTAAAAAAATGATTGATCTAAAAAAAATGATTTTTTTGAAGAAAAAATTTTTAAAAATTTACTAGGCATTATAATAGAATTATTTTTAAGTTTTTAATAATTTTCATAGTTTTAAACATTGTTGTAAATACATTGCTTAAGTAATGAGTTTGTATTAACGAAATTACATCAGTAATTGGAGTGTTATAAGTTAGAGTACTTTAGAAATTACTATTTAAAAATCTTGTTATTTTTCAGAATGCAAACTAACAACCTAGTGCATTTTGTTATATATATCTATAAAAATTAAAAAATGTATATGAGTTTTTTCGAAAAAAAAGAATAGAAAAAACATGATGGTAAGGAAAATCCTACCCATCTTTAGTTTTGAAACACTATATTTAAAATTACAATATATTTTAATATTACAAATTTATTTCTTAAAAGTAACCTTATCTTTAAGTAAGATTTTTTTTTTATAGTTAAATTATTCAATACTAAATGTACTAAAAAGGTATGGTATAAATTGTATCAAAGAACACAATTTATTTTGGCACTTACATTAAAAATAAATATATAAATGCGAAATTAATTTCTTGAATTGATTGTTAGCCTCTTATTCAGTACTTAATTTCATTTCGATTCCATTTCCAATTGATTTGAATCGTGTATTTACATATTATGTATTACTAAAAAACAATTTTTAATGGAATAATATTGTTTGAAACGTTTGGTTATGATTTATTTTTAATGATATTAAACTTAAATTTTTGAAGTATCTCTAAAAAAATATCTGATTTATATATCAGAAAAAAAAATCTTATTCAAATCAGATAAGTGGGATTTTTTTTCTCACAAAAATTAGGAACTCTGCTTTTCAGTAAAATAAGAATAAATAAGTGATGGAAACATTTCATAATAAATATGCATGGATGTTATATAATATGCAAGTAATGAGAAGGGGGGGGGAAGAGCTAAAAGATTTTTATAAACACATATTAAACATTGATAAGTTTTTTTTCTTCAATAGATGTCCAGTAATAACATAGTCCCTAAGCAGGACTAGAATGAAATAAATATTTTTTTGCGATTTTGTTTAAAATCGCTTTTGCAACCTAACGTCTTACCATCGGTGCAGTTTTAAATTTATATAAATATCTTCTTTACATATTTAAATACTATGTGTAAAATTCGTATAACTTAGAATGAACAAATTACAGGACTCGTAGTGGGCTAAATTAAAAAAAAAAAAAAAATTGAACAGTATTTTTTAAAAACTCAGGTCATTTTTTGGAACAGTATTCACTTAAAAAGTTTAAATGACAAAACTGAAAAAAAGGTTAATTTGCTGAAGAATAAATAGGAAAGTTTTAACGTTTCCAGCATATAATCAATGGAACATGAAACAACTCATAATAGTTTGAAATCGGAGAAATTTTTTACATAAAGTACTATTGAGTTATAAAAATAACGAGAATCAATTAGTTGACACTCCTTTAAGCTGATATTTAATTAAAACTTATATTCGAGCTTAAGACTTATTTAAACAATTATAAAAAAAGGTTTCAATAATCTCCAAATGACAACAGTGAATATGCCATTTAACATTTTTGTGCAAAAGTAATTTAAGGGATGAACTCTCAATTCAATGAAATTACTAAACTCCACCCTACCAGACACATTACTCCATTTGATACCCCCCCCCCCCNNCCCCCCCCCCCCCGAATTCCTCACCATAAAAATTTGAGTCTACATAAATTTATGTTATTCACATTTTTTTAAAAGGTGATAACAATTAGTATATCTGAATTATTCACATAACTGGCTGATCATCGACGGATTAAAATGATTTTAAGTATTGAACTTACACAAACTTTGACTAAAATAAATAAATAATCTTCTAAGATTTATGAGACAGTCATATGCTGTAAGTTCATAAAAAAAAATTTATGATAAGCCACATTTTCCCTTTTAAGCAGATCGATTTCGATGAAAAATATTCAGATTTCCATGTAGGCAATATATTTTGTCTTATAAATTGGAAACTTCAGACACTTAAAGCACCTATCTGAAAATATAGTAAGCAACAGTTTGATGTAAAAATTCACCTTTTGAAAAGTGTAGCTAATCCGTCAACAGTCTTTCAGTTGTTCTTCGAGGAATAGACCTTGCTTTCTACAAAATGGTATGTCACATCAAGCCAAGCAATGCTAATTTTGTGCACAGTCTTATACACCTTCAAAGCAGTTTCAACAATAATAAAACAGTAAATTAATATCGATTTTTTAAGCATTTACAACCCAAAACGATAAAATTTTTGAAACAAAATTTCGTTACTTTAAAATGATATATCCTCCAATGGCTAATTACTATTACACAAAAAAATTTATCATATAATGTATGCAATTTTTTAATTATTTTGTTTTCCCATTTATTAACCAACATTAAAATTTAATATCAATTAAAATTTAATTATAATTTAAAGCTACCTCAATTTTTCAACAAAAATTAATTTTTTAGTTAGACTAGAACTACTTTGAAGAAAACCTTTAGCTTACCTTTTGGGAAGAGTTAATATCCATGACAATCAAGACTTTTCTAACATTTAGAAAGAAAATAATGATGAATAATTAAGCATATTTTACTCTTGTCAAAAATCAGTTCCCATGAAATGATTTTACTACCATTTTTTTTTTTTCTTCTTCAGGCATAAAGTTAATTGGAGCAACATTTATACTTCCACATACATTTTTTAGATTTTACTGATTTCAAATCTGAAAAACTACAATATTTTTGTGGTTTACAACTACTTTCAAAATTTAATAACTACTACTAAGGAGATAAAATATTTATTCATTCATGTTTACATAAGCCAGTTTGATATTCTAAAACTTTTTTTTTTAAAATTTGTTCAATTAACCTTAAACTTTCAAGCCTTTTCAAAAGCTAGTATTAGATTTAAAAAACTTAAGGAAATTATCAAGTACTTGCAATTTTGTTGAGTGTTAAATGCTCTTTTTCCTCTAAAAAATTATGCATATCGAAAATATGTACCCTTCCTTTGAAATAACATCTATATTTCACAAGGGTACATTTGCATAAGAAAGTGTGACTAAAGTGATAAATTATCTATTATTCGAAATGGCTAGTTTAAATATTAGTTATACGTAATTCATGTTAACTTTCAGACACAGCTATAGAGGCATTTTCATTGCCTCCATTGATGGACATGCAAAGATTTGTACCCATTAAATTTAAAAAAATTAGTTGCATTAGAACCTTGTTTCTTTACTAAACTGACGTTAAAAGCTGTTGTCAGGATTCGCTACTAACTGCAGTATTTCTGTATCGCGTCCCTCACTATGCTACTTTTTTTTTAAAAAAAAGTAGTACACTATACTACAAACTATGAAAAAAGTAGCAACTACAGTAGTTTCTTTACTTGTAGTGTGTTGCTTCCAAATACTGACTGATTTTGAAATTAATATATATTTTATTTAATATGTTTTAAAAACACAAAAAATCATATTTTCCTATTTATTTTAAGCAAAGTTTTTATGCATTAAAAGAAAAGAAAACTCACAGAATACTGTAGACAAATAAATAAAAAAAAACTAAGTCCAGTATATATATATTTATTTCCATACAAGCTCGCTCAATTTTAACTACAATTCTTTTCAAAAAAAGATAAAACTAAGACAAAAACAAGTAAAATACTTCATCGAATTAATCAGCATATAATTTTTAAAAACAAATCTATTTATAAAGCTCTTGAATACATATGAGCTATAAAAATTTATGTTCCTAAATTTTGTCTCAATATCAACATTACACACGTATTTGCATTAAAATAGAATGTGCAAAAATAAGGCAATTAAATGCACAGAATGAAATCCAACATTACAAAATAAAAATAGAGCAAAACTATTTCGTATAAAAGAGTCCTACGCAACTGCAACTAAAAAGTGACTAGTCCCCAAATTTAATAAATATAATTTTTATCCATTGCTTTTGCGTTAGAAAAAGACACATATACAAACAGATTTTAAAACTATGCAAAAATCACAAACAAAATTAATTTAACAACAGTAATTTAAATAACAAAAACTAAAAATATTTCAAAAGGTCAACATTTTTTTTTTGTAATAATCCTTAACCTTTCCAGGGAAAAAAATATTCAGGTTACAGATATGTCTATACTACAACTAGAACACACAATCTTTAATACAACATTTTTTTTTAATTAAAACTTTCATTTTACTTAAGTACTTTACTATTTCCACGAGCTCAGACAGAAATTTCATATTTAGATCGTACATATATACAGAACAGTAACAAGACTAAGGTTTCATCAAGGTTAATCAATAACGAACTTTTTTAAACTCTCAAAATATATTTAAAAAATTACAAACCAATTTTTTACAAGCCATAGAAAATATTTTTGCTTTGAGAGGAGGAATTGGCATTTGGTGAAAAGCACATAATTAGAAAAGAAGTTATTTAAATGATTTGTCTATACAAAAAAGCTAATCCCTCCAATATACGAAATCAGCAATATATTCAAGGGAGAAAATATAGCAGAGTACTTTCCCGTTCAAGAACTAGTTTTTTTCAGTTTCTTTTTTAATCTCTCTATCACTCCAATGAAATCCATACAAAACATCAGTTGCTGAATCAACTTGAGAAAAAAAAATCAATGAGCTGCAAGACAAATGTTGGGAAAATGTCACAAGCAACCTATCTTTCAAACAAAGCAATAACTTTACACCTAATTAATGTCATCTTTGGTTCCTTTCTTCTTCTTTTTTTCTGAATGATGTAAACGTTGCACCCTTATATTTTTTTCCATTCAACGATCTTCAGGACGGGCTTAGAATGCCTCATATCAATTTATATTTCAAAGAGAAAGAACAGAAGAAAGTTACAGTTATAAAGAAAGAATGAGTTCAAATCACACCACAGAAATCCAAGATTATTTCATACTTAACGACAGAAGGAAAAAATTTACAAGTAATATTGTAATAAATGCACAAATAGACTGATGAAGATATTTTGGTCAAAATTATTGACCGCTGGGGAGGGTTGCAATGGATTTCTTTCCTTTGTTTTTGACCAGTATGGGGGATAAGAAAGGGAATGTACCACTTCCTGCAGCATTGAGAAAGTGCTGTATGCAATCCATTTGATGCAGAAGTTTGGTAGAGGCAATACAATCCATTTGAGTACACTGGAATATGCAACAAAAATTAATTTCATGTTGAAATATAACAAAATAGTTTCAAAGCAGTTGGTATTTCATAACATAAAAACTTTAACCCAGTAATTGTCAGGCTATTTTGGTACATGTGCAAAACAATCAGAAACAAAGTGAAAAACTCTGAATATTACAATATTCAATTGATATTGTAATAATAAAAATATTGATATCAATAAAAAAATTGATATCAAGATATCAATTAACATACCATGTAAGTTTTGTATTTAAAATAATATTTTGAAATAAGATTTCTAATTAAATTACCGACCAATGAAGAATACCACACATTAAAAGAAAAATCCTAAACGTGTAAGTACGAATTGAGACATAGGATTTTTAAATAACGTGAGGATGAATTGCAACGTGTAACTTTTAAATTATGTCAATACAAAAATCGATGTGTGATATGCAAACCATGCAAATAAAAATCGCGATATTCAACATGGCAAAAATCCACTGAATCAAATTGGATTTCTACCCATTGGCCGAAGAATTGGCTGTATGTACCATCTCGTTAAAAGGAATGAGCGAAAGATTCAAAATTTGAAATTTTAGATTGCGGAATCCTGCGGAAATTTCATTGGATATTAAGTTTTTGATTAGCGAAAGTCTGAGAATAAATGGTCTCGAGAAATGCTGAGTTCCACAATATTCCCAGAAAAATCGCATGCTATTTAGACCCTTAAGGATAATACGAAAAACCTGGAATACAATCACCCCTGTTACACCTCTATCGCAATCTTTGCTTTTCCTAAACTGCATAGTCTTCAAAGAGATCAAAGGTTTTTCTATTCAATCGGCAACCATGGGAGAGTCATGTAGCATTCTAGTTTAACAGGGTTATAACGAAGCAAAGTATAACTAAGTTGATGATATTTCAACTGTTTGGCAATACATTTTTCTTTACAATTCTATGTAGCATGAATCCGAAATTTCGACACTAACTAGCATAATTTATCTCTATTTTTTTTTAAACAAACCAAAATATTTAAAGTTGTACTTAGTGACATAACTATATTTAAAAACTCAAAAAGTCTGGCACTAAGTAAGTAATTTAGTAATAAAATTTCCTAAATAAATAAACTATTTAATTTAATATGCATAGTCAAAGTGTTCTTTTTAAAAGGTTCTTATTTGTATCTTTACAAAAGATAACTTGTCTGATCTTTAAGGAATTTCGTCCACAACTCTGACTACCATGACAATGTGAAACTGCATGATTTTTATTATGTTATTCATGAAAAATGCTTATATATATTAACAATGAGTGACAATTTATTGGAAAAGGTTATCACTTTGTTAAAAATAGTTAATTTTATTTCTTTCGTAAATAGTTTTGTCCAAAAATCCACAAGTATGTAAGAGTCAAGAAATCAAATACCAAACAGAGAAGTTAATTAATCCAATTGTTCCCAAGCTTTATAAATGTACAAACATATACAGTGGTGGAAAAAAAAAAAGCTTGAGACCGCTTGAAAACTTTTTTGTTTTGTAAATAAAAATTAAGAAAAATATGAAATTTCTACTATATAATAAAATATGCTCATTTCATATTTTCAATTTATAATGTTTAAATATTTATGTCATGGCGAAAGACCGAAATCAGTGGTTGTTGACTTTCACCGGTGAATGTCGACAAACACCAAATACGTCGGTGAAAGATAGAATATTTCATTACATTCTTGTACATTCGGACCCTCACCGGTGTATGTCAACAATCACAGATATGCTTTGGTGAATGTCCGAAATATTTATTACATTCGATTTGATATGAATTTATTCGTGGATATAATTACATTTATTCGATATTTTAACCATACACTGATGTTTTTTAAAGGTCAAGTGCCATTGCCCGGTATGTATTTGCTCGATACTCCAAACACTGATGTTTCTTCTTATCTATCGTCAGTAAGTATTAAAATATAGAATAAATATAAATATATCAAATAAATATAATAATTTTTAACGAATAAATTAATATAAAATTGGATATAACAAATATTTTGGACATTCACCAAAGCGAATATGTGATTGTTGACATTCAAAAGTGAGAGTCAGAAATAAGGGTATTTAGCAAATATTTCGGACATACACGAAGCGACTACGTGAATGTTTACATTCACAGGTGAACGTTGACATTCTCCAGATTTCGGTGTTTCACCGTAACATTTATATACATAAAATAATTTTAAAAAAAAGTCTAAGATTAGAAAATAAAAATGCTTCTAAAACATAGTTTCATCAAATTACGTTTTTTGTCAAGTAACTAATGCATCATTTTGACTTAACTTCCAAAAGATGGTTTGGAAAGAACTTTACAATGAAGGTAATTTCAACCATAACTCTGTCTTATTTATTTCAACTTACAAATTGATTTTTATTGCTTTTTATTCGCATATAATTACTAACTAAAGCCTTATGAGTTTTTACTGAGTTTATAAAACTTGTTGCAGGAAACTGTTTTTTCATACTGTTCTCTGATAACCTTTTAGTTGTAGACAAAGATTTATGGATCGAAGCAATATCTTGCAAAAATATCAAAGTTTGGTTCATTGGTGTCGTCGAACAAATAAAGTTGTAGATGGTGAAGACAATTTCAGTTTTACCTCTCACGTTGGAACCAGTTTACATCACATCCTTGAGTTTGTTTCTTATTTCAAAACATGCCATTAATATCTTGACCTAACTGGCTTTTTTCCCCCCCTTAACCTACTGGTAATATCTTGACATACCCGATCAATTTTTTTTTTTTTTAAATTTCTACCACAAGTTTATTCCATAAATTAAGTTTAAAAACATTATGTTTTACCAACTATAGTTCCTGTTGAATGTGTCATTTTAGCAGGCATTAGTTCTTTTTTTAAATTTACAATCTTTTTAAAAAAATGATTGCAGTTTTTTTAAAACATGTTGTATTGTTCTAGATATAAATGGAAGTTCCAGTAAGTACGTAATTACTGCTGAAATTACATATTTTCTAAACAATGCTTTAACGCTGCGACATTGACTGTGAAAATCTAGTTTTGAGGAACATCTGCTCCTACTTTTATTCTTTTATTAAAATATAGACAGCAGTGTTAGACCTTCAGATTACAAGAGTAATTTGTTGTTCAGTAAAGCCTCACTCTATATTATCATAAATTTTTTATATTTACATCAATTAAATGTTTAAGAGAACAAGTTTGTTAATATAAGTTTATTATAACATAACACATTTGGTTGACTGCCTTCTAGATTGTTTTTAAATTTCAAAAAATTGATCTCAAGACTATTACCCAGATATTAACGTTAGTGGATTTAAATTAAATTTCTTATACACAGCAGAAAAAATTATTTCACTTTTTTCTATTTTATTAATATATTCTTAAATTACAATTCCAAAGCATGACATACTTTTTGCAATAATCATATTTACACAAACAATTATAAGGTAGTTTAACTCTTCTCCATCACTATGCTCAAAGGATGTAGTTTTGATAAAATTACAACGGTTTCGTTTCAAGAGTTTCTCCCACACTATGGCATAAACATTTCAGTACATTTGAGGGGTAATGTGTCATACACAACCAATAATTTTTTATTCCAAAGTAGCAATATTTTTTTGTCAATATTATACAGGTATAAGAAGAAAAAAACAATGAAAACGACAATATAAATACCCTTCATCTTTAAAAATATATATTTCTTTGAACTTACAATGACTTATGTGATATTACTTGAGTCTACTGTAGATACAAGGTCTGGCTATTAATTTCCAGGACTGAGGTAACTGTAGGAGAAAGAAAAGCCGGAATATGGCGCTAATGATTGCATATTGAAGAGTGTTTTCTTGCGCATGTGCAGTGCAATCGGCGCCATTCTGAA
This sequence comes from Parasteatoda tepidariorum, assembly GCF_043381705.1. Lineage (NCBI taxonomy): Eukaryota > Metazoa > Arthropoda > Arachnida > Araneae > Theridiidae > Parasteatoda > Parasteatoda tepidariorum. The sequence continues at coordinate 51,678,204 of NC_092213.1, read as the reverse complement.
GTGAGTGGTTCTCGTGGAAAGGCGCATTAAAACGGAGCTCTTAAATTCCTGTTGTCGAAGTGAAATGGAGCAAAGAATTAACATTAAATTTTGCTTCAAATTGGGCAAGACAGCTGCAGAAACCTACAAATTGTTAAAACAAGTTTATGGCAAGGAAGCATTATCTCGCTCAAGAACTTTTGAATGGGTTAAACGCTTTTGAACGCGAAAGCGTGGAAGATGATCCGAACACAGTTCGCACGTGAGCCGGAAGCAATTGAAAAAGTTTGCGTCCACACATTGCGTTTGCCTGTGAGGCGATTCTTAGCTCAGCATGGTGTCGTTGAGTCGCAGCATCCACCATACTCGCCAGACCTAGCACACACTTTTTCCTGTTTCTTAAGCAGAAAAATTCACTGAAAGAAACAAGATTTCAGGATGTCGAAGCCTTCACGAAGACTGAAACGTCACTAATAAAGAGCATTCCAAAAGAGGACTTTAAAACTTCTTTCCGAAATTTGTACAGCCGAGCACAGACGTGTATTACGGCTGATGGGGATTACTTCGAATAATATTAAATGGCTATGTGTTTAATTTTTTTTTCTTCTGAGTTATTCCATGAGTCCTGGAAATTAATAGCCAGACCTTGTAGAATTTTCTTATACTAAAAATATCCAATTACATTTCAGCAATATAACTTTATTAAATAATGAATAAAAAAAAACTAATTTTATAATATAAAATATATTAAATAAAACAGCACAAACATTGTAGCTATATATATTTAACTCCTGATAATAACTTTAAATTACCTGAATATTTGGCCAAATGAAAATTACACTGATAGTGAAATGAGGCTGTTGTAATGAGTCATGTTACGTTTCAAAATATCAGCACAAGGCCCAAGGATGCGCTCAAATCTTGCACGGTCAAGCTTGATGCATTTCAGAGGACCCTTTGCTTTAACTGTAGCAGCCCTTGGCCGATCTAAAAGTAGAGCTATTTCTCCTGAAAAACAAATTGATAATATTAACAAACGATTCAAAAAACAAAAATCTGAATTGTGTTACTTTTAAAACAGAAATGTTACTATGCATTACAGACAAGGATGCCAACTTGCAGAAATACCTTTTTGTTTTAGCACTTTATTTTACAGTAATAATAATGACAATTTTGCAAAGTACTTTTGGTAGTATCATTAGCATCAATACAAAAATGAATAGATATATAGATTAGTATTGCCTCTGAGTTAGTTCTTTGCGAATGAATCCTCCTACTTCTAATAATTAAGTAGTGGAATAATGAGTTGAAAAAATTAAGTCACTAAGAAGCGTTCCACTCAATTTGCGAAAAAAAAAATTCCCTGATTTTCCAGGTACAGTGGAACCCGCTTAAAAAGTTCCCTTTTAAGAAGTTTTCCCGCGTAAGAAGTTATTTTTTAAAAAAACCAATTACCATAATGTTAAATTTACTTTTATAAGAAGTTTTTTTCCCGTTTAAGAAGTTTCCACTCCTAATTTCAATTTTTTAAAATGTCTTATTTAGTTTTAACTTGCCCTTACAAACACATGTATGGGTACTGACCACTGACCTTCATCACTCCTTTGTTACAAAGAAAGGTGACTTATCAGGAACAGGTGTGAGCAAAGGAATGTGAACCTTTAGATGAACTATGAAACTGATAAGAATGTAGGGAATAGCTTTGTCATTGTGTTCACCTTAAATGAATAGCCTGGTGACTCACGAACTTCACTGCTGTCCACACCCATTCAATAACTGAAGAGAAAGATACATCTAAACATTTAGCAGCATTTCGTTGAAAATTTTCTTAGTGTAGGCGCTTATGTTATGTTAAAAATCATCGTAAAAAGTTTGATTTTTGTGGAAAATGTCCTGTAAAGGCATTAAGCGTAAAGCTCTATCTATTGATGACAAAGTAAAAATTTTAAAAGCTGTTGACAGCTATCCTCAATTAACACGAGTTCAAATAGCAAAAAATTTAGATCTTCCTGTTACTACGTTAAATGGCATTATTGCTAAGAAAGACATCATCTTAAACTCTTCTTGTTCCGGTGCATCCCAGAAAGTAAAAAAAGTGAAGAAAGGAAAATACGAAAATATTGAAGAGAAACTGATGATATGGTTTAAACAAGCAAGATCCGCCAACATACCTGTCAACGGAACTCTTCTTAGAGGAAAAGCATTAGAGATTGCGGAGAAATTGAATGTTGATTTTACGCCTTCCAATGGATGGATTGATCGGATGAAAAAAAGAGCTGGTCTAGTTTATAAAACAATTAAAGGAGATTGTAACAGCGTTGATTTACAAGAAGCTGAAGAATGGAAAGCTAAATTACCTGAAATTATTTCAGGGTATCAACCAAAGAACATTTTTAACATGGATGAATGTGGACTGTTTTTCAATCTTTTACCAGATAAAACTTTTGCCTTTAAAGGTGAACCCTGTCATGGCGGAAAAAACAGTAAAGAACGTTTGACAATTTTAGTTGGGGCCAGTATGAATGGTATAGAAAAATTACCGATTTTAGTTATCGGTAAATCGAAAAAACCAAGATGCTTTCGAAATGTTAAGTCACTGCCTTGTGATTATGACAGTAATCAAAAATCCTGGATGACAATTAAAATTTTTGAAACGTATTTGAAAAAATTAGACAGTAAGATGCGAAAAGAAAAACGAAACATCATAATCTTCGTAGACAACTGCGCTGCTCATTCCAAGGAGAATAAGTACACTAACATCAAGTTGCAGTTCTTACCACCAAATTCTACTTCTGTTCTACAACCAATGGATCAGGGAGTTATTAAGGTATTTAAGCAGCATTATAAAATGCGACTTGTGAAACGGATGCTGGAAGGACTTGAAAATACTGGAGAGCTAAAAAAAGTCAATATGTTAGAAGCGATTGAGTTAATTGTATCAGCATGGGAATTAATAACACCATCTGCCATTGCTAACTGTTTTCGGAAAGCTGGATTCTCTGACGGAGATACAACTGAAGAATATCTCTTAGAAGCTGAATATGAAATATCAGATGAAGACGAAGAAACAAACGTAAATTTTGTTAATGATTGGAAGTCATTCAAAAATAAACTTAATTTCACAGCATCGTTTGAAGAATATGTATCCGTTGACGACGAAATTTTACCTTGTGATATGCTGACATTAGAGGATATTTGTGATGTTACAAATGATACAGAAGAATTCAGTGAAACTGAAGAAGATATTGCTAAACCACCTAGCTTTTCTGATGCCAGGAAAGGGCTGGATACTTTTAGGAAATTTATTTACACTGTTGAAAATGTACCCCCGGAAATGTTTAAATTTTTACAGCAGTTGGACAATTTTCACTTAAAGGTAGGTGAGAAAAGACAAAAACAAACCACTTTACACGATTTTTTCTCACAGAAATCTAGTCAATTATTGTAACAACGTATATTACATTGTATGAAACAAAAAATAAAGTAGGTTACTTTGTTTTTATTTATTAGCAATTTTTTTTCTAAATGAATATTAAAATTCAATATTTATTTCATTAGGCTGAGAATTTAATATAAGTTACACAATTTCAAATTTTTTAGTTTTTTATTAATGCGTTTTTAAGTTTCACCGTTTAATAAGTCGTTTCTTTCCACTCCCTTGAAAAACTTCTTAAACGGGTTCTACTGTATATCAAGAAAATTTCAATGAAAATTGGGACGATATTTGCATCAGAAAACTTTGATTCTTTTATTTGTTATGTGAAATATTAGATTTTCTGAGCAAAAAAATATTATATGAGGAAACATTTCAGTTTGACTAAAATTTAAAATTTTAATAACAAATAATTGTAATAGATGTAAGAATTATTTAACTCAAATCTCAACAACAGATTACCGTAACTGAAAATTTTAAGACTGGCTATTTTCCAGGTATGATACAGGAACATTCCAGTTTTTTTTTTTTTTTTTTTTAAAAAAAATAACAACTTTCTCTGACTATTCCCCGATTTTTGGAGTTTAAATAAAATTCCAGGTTTTCCCCCTGTTCTCCCTGACCAAGATAATTTTTCGGGAAAGAAATTTTATAGATTTAAAAATTAATAATTCAAATACTTCAAACTTGCGAAGTAATGAAGCATCCGTAAAACCTTATATTGAACAAATAACTCATTCATTCTTTCATTTACATCAATTTAGCATATTTGAAAAGAATTAATCATTTCTTTTATGGTCTCTTTCATGCTCAGGTCTCATTCATATTATTTAGCAAAATTTGCATTTTTTTAACCCCTTCGCAAATAAACTTTTCAAGCATAGAAAATATTCTAGTCAGATTTCAAACAGAAAAATAAGGGAAATTTTAAATCAAAAAATATATTGATAAAATTAACAACAATGAGGAATGTCATTAAAATGAAAGTTAGTTTTAATTATTCATTTTTAACTTAAAAAGATCCTATTGTAAGACTTAGCTTGAAAATTTTTTTTCAGAAACACAAAAATATTATAAAGGAGGCATCTATTATGTACATTGCACATTAAAAATAAATAAATAAGAAATGAGAGCAAACATTTTCATAACTTTTATTCTAATGTCAGATTTTCACATACTAAAATACAGTTTGAGGACAAAATCTTAAATATGCTAATTAATTTGTGCAAACAATACTTTAATTACGAATTCAGGCAAAAAAAAAAAAAANAAAAAAAAAAAAAAAAAAAAAAAAAAAAAAAAAAAAAAAAAAAAAAAAAAAACGTATTTTCTCAGAATAAACAAAAATTATTTTTAATAAATTTGTATTTTTGACTATCAAAATATGGAGGGGGGAGCTGCATTCGAAAACTAAACTAGGGTTCCAATAGTTAAAGCAAGAGAGAGCGAAAGTTTGGACCCTTTAATATTAATTTCATATAATGTGTATTTCTCGGTATTAAAAGAAATTATACAGAAAACATTTCATTTCTCAACAGCTATTTGACCAATTCCCCTCAAATTTTGGATTTTATTATTTACAATTACATAGATTTAATTCGAGTAAAAATTTTTGCGCCTTATGTTTCAATTTTCTTTAATACCATAAGTAAAATAAATAATATATTAAAATAAAGTATTTTTTTACTTGGAATTATTTTCAAATGAACAAGTTTTACAATTATTTTTTGGATTAGTTTTATCAGTTCTGCAAAAAGTGACATTAGCATTAAGTGAGTCAAACTTTCTCTTATTTTTCATTCGCAACTATTGGAAACATAGCTTCCAGATTGTGGCTACCCTCATATTTCGAGGGTATCCAAATCAGTTGAAATAATGTATGTTTATTCCAACAAAGTATAGCGCGGCTTTGAGGAGAACTCCTCCAGACAAAAATCCTGAGGCTGTCAGCTGCTATGGTTACAAGCAAGAGCACATTTCTAATGGAGGTGCAATGAAGGCGTCGATCGGTTTACTCACACTGACCTATGCAAAGATCAAGACAAAACTATACACCCCTATTCAAAGTGACTTTTCTTTGTAACCATGGTACCCGCCACGACGAGAGACTGATGCCTGGAGGGTTCTCCTGAGAGCAGCACTATACTTATAGTAAGTAGTTATTGTTTACATAATTTATGAATCCCAGAACTCGAACATCCGATAATTAGATCAAAAGATATGAAGCTTCTTTTCTTTTTGCACTCAGTACAATGAAAACTTTTGTCATACATTATTTTTCGCTGTTTAATGAGAAACACATAAAAGATTTTGGCTATATAATGTTTATAGAAATGTAGAAGGCAAAGTACTTAATTCCCAGATTATCTTTAACAAAACAAATGAATTGATGTGATCATAATGATTAAAAAAATTACAACTTACCAAAGTAATCAGATGGACCTAAATGTCCTACTTCAACTTGCGGCTCATCTTCAGCTCGCCGTTGAAGTACAACTGCAGTACCCTTTGACAAATAATAAATACGAATAAATTATTACAATTTATTGAAAACATTATGTTAAGATGTGAGCAATTAGTTTTATCACTTAAATTTAGAAATAGAAATAAATGCAAACCACTTATTTCTCATTATTTATTCCTTGAAGCCTAACAGAAGTTATTTATATTTGTTATTAATTCTTAAAAAAATATTTCCACTTGACATTGAAGTTAATATAAGTAATGGGTATGGAAATAAGTTAATGAGTAAGAAATAATCAAAACAAATTAAATATTTTGGTGGATAGCAGAATACAGATGTAATGCAAACTTTTTTGCAGCTATTTATAGTTCATCTACATTAAATGTGAGAGTCACTTCCGGCTCAGTGTTTGAAACATTGGCTTATATTGAAATACTAAAAGCTAAAGTTTTTTTTTACATGAATGATTGATTGGGGCACATTTTACAATGATTACTAAATCAATATTTCATATAAAAATATTTTGAAAAACTTAATAGACTAACAATTTTTTAAACATAAATAAAATAAAAAGAGGAAAAAATTGTTTTTAGAAATTCATTTACTGATTCAACAAAAAGTTAGCATCAGAAATTTTATACATAAAAATTTGTTCTTATTCAATTATTAACTAAAAAAAACGAAGCCTGTTAAATTCCTTATCCTTATTAATTAGAACTATTGTCATAAAATTTCCTAACCTTTTCTGAATAATAAAATTTCTTTACTTTTTCCTGTTCTGTGTAAATTATGGTCAAAACTTGTTTAGAAGTTTAAATAAGTCTATTGTGTGACAATAAAATAAAAAAATAAAAAAAAAGCAGGAGAAACCCACATGCCAACATAAAACAAAATTATTTTACTCAATTACAGGAAATTCATTATGCTTTCTTGGTACTTTAAAATTGAAACGAAGTTAAAATCTTAAATATCGGAAAATACATTAAGTAAACATATAAAATTTGAAACAATAAACTTTTGGTAACTATCATTTAATTGCACAATTTCAATTTTCATTTTTTTAAAGGATCTAAATGTCACTTTTATTTCATCTTATAAAATATACGTATATTGATTTTTTTAAAACAATAATTAAATGGGTGAATTTTTCAAGAAATTTAACTGAAAACCAAAAATTTTTTTAAAGAGGAATTGTAACTTAAAACATACATATAATTTTGTTAAAAAAAATTAGCTTTCTATCACAACTTTTTTGTATCAGGCTTTAATCTAAAAAGACTTAAAGATGTTTTTTAAAGTTTTTTTTTTTTTTTTTTTTTTGCCGGGGAAAAAAAGCCTCATTTTGAATGCCTCCAAAGCAATAACTTTTAACTTGTTTTGCAATATTTTACAGAAAAGAATTTTGTGGGCTGTAAAGAGTATAAAGGGGTTAAATATAGCAATATATTCATAATTAGTAAAGAGGGAGCTAGTTCTAGATAGACAAAATTTAACCCAGCATTTTTGAAAACCTTATAAAACATTATAAGATATAAAAATAGTATATTAATCACAAAAAACTGTTATTTCAGATAGAGCCTTTCAAGAACAGCCATAAGTAAAAAATATCTTTAAAAAAAACTTGGGAAATTTTGATGTTTTTAAAAATTTCTAATTCCCCAGAAATTAAATATGAGGCACATACCTTGTAAAAGCAAAGTTCCAAATATAAACATAAATTTAATCAACATTTTATTATAAGAAGACATAAAATATTAATTTGTCTTCAAATAGAATGGTAAATAACAGAAGAAAATACAGCTTTTAGTCTTTTAAAATGACTGAGAAATTTTAATTTAAGAATTTTGTAAGTAATTAATAGAGACGATATGCAACTTTCATTATTCATTTTGTTCTCTATTCAGAGTTACTTTATATAAGCGTTTGGTATTGTTTGAAACAACTTTAAATTTTAAATCATTGTATATAACTAAATGCTAGAAGGAAATAAAATAATCACAGGACTGTCAGTAAAACCTACTTTTCAAATCCCTTACCATTATTATAATATTAAAATTATTCATTTATATATAGCAGATAAATACAAATGAAAGTAAACAAGGACTAACAACAACAAGTTTTTTTTAACATTAATTAGTGGCTCTTGGGTATTAACCTTATTCAATGCAAACATTATGAAAATAAACTTTTTTTTCCATCAAAAATAATTCAATCAAGACACAGGTTGAACATTTTTCAGATTTTATGATCCATTATATGCAAACAAAAAAATAATTTGCATGCCAAACATTGAACTACTTAGTTAATTGCATGCACGTCTTTCATTTAAGCATGGATAAAGATAACAGCAGAAAAATATGCAAAAGGGAAAAGTCATTAAAAATAGCATAAAAATGGAACATTATAACATTTCACTATATTAGATTGCTGAATTAATATTATGTATACTTCTTTAACCAACACAACAATTATTTGTCACCCTTGGTTGTATCAAGAAACTAATTCCATCTTGAGCTTTTTGATGCCAGTACTCTTCATTGCTCAGTCACTTTTCCCCACCACTATTACAAGATCTGCCTTTTCCTCTCAGGCTTGTGGGAAGTTATTTTTTAAATTGTGTTATTGTTGTTAGATCTATAGATATGAACAAGTCACTTCATCTGCTGGATTTCAATTACCTAGATCAGTTGTTTTCAACTGGCGGCTCACGGGCCTCAAGTTGTCATTTTTTTGCGGATAATTTTCGTAGAAAATCTATATGGGCTATATGGGAAAATCTATACATTTAAGTTTTATGTCTTAGCAATTTGATATCTGTTTCACATTAATGTTTAATTCATAGGTGCACATTATAGTTCTTGTAGACAAAAATTCTTAATATGCAATTAAATATTTTTAAAAATCTACTTATTTTAATTTGTAATTCAATACTTTTGTTTAGTACAACATAATAAAAATCTGACAGTAATATTTAATGTTCCTTCAAACATAAAAGTCCTATATAAAATTTCGATGAAGTTGCGGCCTGCCATTTGACTGGTGTTTTTAATTGCCGCCCCCGGCCTCATGTAAGTTAGAAACCCCCTTTGAAGGTCTTTCACTAACAAACAAGGAATTTATTATCTTCCACACTCACAGATTCAGAAGACAATGAACTTACTTTCGAATGAATTTCTATTTTTAAAGAAAACAAATTAAATGGAAATACTTACATATCCAAATTTCTATTTTATTCCAATAATCAATTTCTCACTAAATAATTTACAATAGAATTTGCTCTTAAGATTATTCAAAATGTCTTAGCATCTTCATCATTGTTGCCCCCTTTTATTTCAGCTGCAATTTCGAAAAGAGAGCTGTTATCAAATTTTAATCATCAACAAAGTTGTTTTAAACAAAGTTAACGAGTCCACCAGAGAGAATATTCTATTCTTCTTTGCTAATGTCACGGACGTCTAGAAATTGAATACTGCTTTCTTAAAACTGTATTTAATGCACTTGCTTATGAATTCAGCGTTCATACAGAGATCAGAAGAAGAAATCTAAGGAGTATCCAAGGAGTCCGAAATTTTAAGGACTTATCAAAAATTTAAAAACTTTGTGTAAAAAATAGCTAGACAGTTTTTTTTTAATTAAAAAGAAGTTATTATAAGGAACTTGCAAAAATGTATATTTTGCATATTTTTCCCTAGCCCTCTTGAAATAAATTTTGACTTTGTCAAACTTCATCAAGAAAAATAAATAAAGTTATCACTTTCATGCATAAATTACATTGTCCAGTTTTAAATATTTTAATAAATCTTGTTTAAGTACAAATGTTAAAGATTAACATAAAACCCTACCAATCTTATATTTTTAAATTTGAATACATGAGAAAATCTAAGGCATTTTATACAAAAAAAAAAATCACAGTAAATTATTAATTAAATTTACTTGTAACATGTAAAATTGAAATTATTTGCTGTTATTTTCTTCTTCTACCTCTTGCAATTCAATTGTTTTTTCTTTTTAAATTTTTCTTAAACTATTAGATTTTGACAGCTAAGTCATATAACTTAGTTTCCCTGCTTGGACAGCAAATTCATGAGCGAACTTAGTAAGTTCATCTATGCAACACAATAATCTAAGGAGTTTCTAAGGACTAATTTGGAAATCTAAGTAGTTCAAAGTACTCCTTGGAGACTCTTTTATTTCCAAGGAGTATAAGGAGCCCGTACGCACCCTGCTTATGATGCTTCGCCATTACGAGCACAACATGTAAATTGCATCAAGGACTTTTATGTGCTTCAGTTTGTCCTTTGTCAGAAGATTCATTTTCACAGCGACCAAAAATTAATAGTTTGTCTAAAGTGAAGAACTCCCCTACCATTCGTCTGAATCCATGGAGGTGAGTATGGTAAAGAGATTACTATTTCAAGTAGGGGTGTGGGGTCACTGTTAAGGACAGGTTTTGGTTCGGGTCAGCGAGTGAAAGGGATCTCTTTTTTGTGTAAGCCCTAGAGCGAAGAGAAACTACCCTTCCTGAAATGCGCTAGTCTTGTTTCCATAGCAGCAGATGGCTCAGAATTTGCGGCGGGGGAGTTCTTACCATAGACAAACTATACATATTCAAGTTTCTCTACAATGTTTTTTCACAGAATGAATGATGGTCATATCCAAAGGTTGAATTTTGCTTAGGCAGTTTGAAGGGGAAAAATAACTTTTGTGTTTATGAAAATAGGCAGATCTGCTGGCTGGGCAGAATCTACAGTACACATTAAATGCATTAGTTTATAAAAGGAAACTTCAGTAATATAAAAACACATCAAATAATCGTGATGCAAAATTTTCTACTTTACAAAGTTAGCATCATTTGATCAGAAGAATTTACCAAGAATAGAAGTTGCAATGTAAACTTACATCTTCTATGATAAAGAAATCATCTCCTGGTTGTCCTTGTTCTACAATAATGTCACCATCATTGAACTGCATTGGTTCCAATGCATCTGCAACTGTGAGCCTTTCCCATTCATCCAAGCTTTCTGTGAGAAAAGAAAATTGATTAGAGGAAAAAGATAGTTAAAATTAAGTTCTATCTGCTAATATTGCATTAAAATTACAGAAATTATATATTATATTTGAAAAGCATAATCCTTTTCTACAATATCATAATTTTCCGGGATCCTAAAGAATAGATGAAATAAATTTTTTAAAAAAAATAATCAATCCAAATTTCAATAGCTTTATGAAAATTTTTCAACATTGATATTTTTGAAATTTAAATTTAGTAGAAACGGAAAGAAATTTAAACTTTATTAGAGGAAGTTTTTTTCATTTAAGCACCAAGATTTTTTTTTAAAACTAAAACTTTGAAACACAATTTAGCATTAGAATTTTTAGCACCAAATTACTCACAACTATTTATTTTTCTCACAAAGAAAAGCTACTACTTACAAAAAATAACTATTTACTTAACAGGATTAATATTTTATAGAGTTTGTCTACTTAATACTACTTAGTCGGGTCCACACCAGTAATGAAAATTTAGTGGCCTAATAGGAAAATCTAGCTATTTAGTTAGAAGTCCAAAAACTTAATATGGTACACAAACTTGAGAAAAAAAAAAAAATCGAATTTCACAATTACATAATTTATTTTATGGTACACATCAAAAATAATTAATCACCATAAAATTAATTAGGTTCATTGGCCCACAATGATTGAAGCATTTAGTAAAAATAAGTGTAAAAAACTTAAAATCAGGGTGCATAGCCAAATTATTCACACAAAGAAAAGAAAAAAAAAGAAAAAGCACTTTTCAAAGTACTCAAAAAATATTTTTAAGAATGTTAAAAAAATATAATTAGGCAGGGTTGGAAAGTTTTCGACAATTGAAGTTTTTTTATCTTGTTTTAACAGTCATATAAAATTAAAACTTTTGGCATTGTTCTCGACAATTGTCAAAAATTATGAAATTTTGAATCAATGTAAAACAAATGGCGTTTTCATACGCTACGGACTGAATATACGCCGAAATAGATTGGGGTTGAATTAATTCTGAAAACGATGAATGAGAACTATGTCAATCTGCATATTTCGAAGCGAAAATCAACATGGTAAAGGAAAAATCTCATTTTGAAAAAGGCAAAAATTAAGCACTTTTCAAAAACACCCAATGAAAAAAACATTTTTTGCTTTAAAAAAATAAAAACAAGCACCTTTAAGCACTTTTTAAAAATGCACCCTGTAAAATATTATCCTTAAATAGATTTAACATAGAGATTAAAATGCCAAGAGCAAATAAATGAGGAAAACAGAGAAAGTAAGAGCTAGCAAAGTATTATATTATCTAAAAAGTATAAAATTTTAAATAAAGTTAACTCTAAAAGAGGAAAAGATATTATTTTTTGGGTGTCAATACTACTACTTAGTATATAATAATGTAATTGCAGATACGGTACTGTATTTCCCCAGTGGGATTATACTTAATTTATTTTGAGAGGGAGGAAATTTAAAATTCAGTCCTCAATATAAAAAATAATTTCCAAAAATATTTTTTTATGTCCTCACCTTATAAGTCTTATACACCTCAAGCAAGGTTCAGCATAATCAATTTAAAAATAACATCAAATTACACAGGTATTATAATAAATAAAAGATAGAATTCGATATGTATTTTCGAGGTTATTAAAATACAAAGTCTCTTCTTTTTAAACTGTTTAATCAAATTTTAGTTTTCAGAAAATGAACATAAGATAAAATATAAAAATGTCGATTTAGTATATCCATTTAAACATTAATAACAAAATGTCTAATTTGTTACTTCAGATGATCAGTAACGTATTTTGCACTTAATAAAATCTATAGTAGTACAATATTTTACAGCTGACAAATTAAGACTTACCAAGCTTGATTTTCTTTAAAATAGAAAATAAATCCCAATAAACCAGGCTTTAAATTTTGAGAATATGATTCAATATGGGTAATTTAAGGGTTGTATCATGTATACACAAATTGCAATATGTTGATGAGAATCGAAATTTAATGAAACACTATGAAATATTCAGAGATTGGTATATTACACATCACAACGTGTAAATAAATTTTTTTTTTAAATGAATTGCATGTGTGTTTTGTAAATCGAAAAATATTAACAGTAAATTACATCATTTAAAGTAAATCAGATGTGTGATACATAAATCCCTTTAACACAAACATAATGCATGATTAGCTTATCATTTTAAAGCGAATTCACAATACATAATTTGGTAATCATTATAATACAAATCGCAATTTGTGATTCAATAAATTATTTTAATGAAAACCACAAATGGTAATTCTTAAATTTGTCTTATCCTCGATGAATGATTTGAAAATCACTTAAATACTTATCATATTGTATGAATCAAAAACCACCTTAATCCAGATCAAGGTATTAGATTTATGATTTGAGGAATCAACATATGAGCTATAGAAATTAAATGTAAAAATCTGAACACAAAAGAAATAATCCTTAGTAAAAAAAAATTAAAAGATTTGTATACAATTATATAATGTGATAAGAAAATAAAGCAAATGAAAAATTAGTGAAATAGTACAATGCATTGAAATTTTAATATGCAGGATGTTTTAAAAATTGAATTGAAAAGTAAGAAAGAATAATTCATAATTAAAAACATAATTTCAGATCTCACTTTATTTTAATTAAGAAATTACAGCAAATGCACATTTATGAGTAGAGAAAATAAACAGCTGTTTCATAACAAAAATTAGATTAGAATAAGCTATAAACAAAGATTATTGACATTCAATGTTAACTCACTTACCCAACACAGATACTTTACTGAGAAATTCTTGGTACATTTTCCTCTTCCGTATTGTACTTCCCTAAAAAAATATGCACAATTAATATACATCTGAACAGATTTACTGACTATAATTACTTTTGCATTAAAGTAAAGAATTTCCATTTACCATCAAAATTCTTCTGTACGTATCTCTATCAATAGCCCATAATTTGCAATCAATTTTAGCCTAAAATAATAAAGGAAAAAATATTTTATTATTAAGCTTTCGCTACTTACTTAAATTAAATCATGAATTTCATTATTTGATCAGAGTTATAAAAAATAAAAAAAGCAAGTTAGGGAATAAATACATATGTATGATCCATTCAATAAATATAATCAATCTGATTGTTGTGTAATTGTTGCAGAAAAATATATCTAATTGTAGCAAACATTATTAAATAAATCCCCTTAAATGAATTGAATTACAAAATTAAATGATAAAAGTTAAATAAATAAAAATGTAATTTTGAACCCTTTGGTTCAAACCAGACAACCTTTGATTGACATATAGAGAATTTGCTGCTAGCTTGATGGTTTTGTAAGTGAAGTCTTAACTAAATATAATAAGTCAAAAATATGACATTTTGGTAAGAACAACATATAAAGGTGCATAAGATTTTTTTTCTAATTTCGATAACAAAATGGTAATTAGTAAAGCAATAAATTGTTGGCCTCTTTTTTTTCTTGACCGAACTCAACTGGGTGTAGACTATAGAGCAGTGTTTCCCAACCTTTTTTGCGCCATGCCCCACCAAAGTCATTCTAAAATTCTTATGCCCCCCTAAGTAACATATACATAATTTTTAATATTAAAAAATTTAATTGTTCACTTAAGAAACTTAAATGATAGGTTTTAGGAAGAAAGCACTAGGAAATTGTTAACGAACCACAGTAAGAAAATTTTCAAAACATATAATGAAAAACTAAAATTCAAATAGTTTTAATAAAGATTTTTCTATAATAATTTAATATTTTAATTTAGTGAGATCCTTGCTGCACAGAGATTTTATGTTAGGTTCCAATTTGGTTAGCTTCAGTCTCAAGTATCCCCGTTGTGTTATATCCAGACGATTTCTTTTTTTAGCAGTAAATCATTTACAGCACTAAATCCAAATTCAGCTAAATATGAAGATGGAAACGGTAGCAATAGTTTTCTTGCACATTTGGTTGAATTTGGGTATTTGATTTCTGTTTCCTCACAAAGCCATGCCATCACTCCCTTTATATTAAATAAAGTTTTAACTGACTCATCATTTTGCATTTCTGCGAGTTCTTCTTGATACTGCATATTTGATATATCAGACAAATCCACTAACTTTGGCTGCATCATCCATGTTGGAAAATCAATTTGTTTTAAATCAGAGAATCTTTCTTTTAAATCAGCCGATAGAATTTTCAGATGATCGACAATAGCAAGTAAAGCGGTATTATTTACTTCACATTTTTGGAGCCAATGAAACTGTTCTAAGTTTTTGTTGTTAATATATATCTGACATAACTCAATAAGGGTAATGAAACCAAATATCTTCGCTTTTGCATCAACAAGAGTTTTATTTGTTCCTTGAAGATGCTTATTTAATATATTTAGTTTTTCAAAGATATCGGCTGAATAACTCACAAATGCTTTATCATTGACTGTTAGCAGATACTTCATTTTAGGTTTGTCACTTAAAAAATCACTAAGAATATCAAACAGTTCCATAAATCTTTTCAAGCAGTTCCCTTTAGAGAGCCATCTTACTTCAGCGTGAAGTAAAAGTCTCACATGGTCTGCATTTTGTTCTTCACTAAATAGCTTGAAGAGAAGCTCACATTTGGCATTAGCTTTAATATCATTGATGCACTTTATTACTGAATGTAGTACTTCATTTAGAACAGGCAAGATCTTTCTAGCTACCAAGTTTTCCCTATGAAAAACACAATGCACGAGAATCATTTCTGGATTCTCATCTTCATAAATTTTAAGCAGCCATTTTCTTAGGAGCACCATCTGCAGCACAAGATGTTATGTATTTATTGGTATATTATTGACATCTATGTACTTTTTTAGCTTATTATATATAACGTTGGAGGTAGTGGTGCTTTCTAATCTTTTACAGAACAACATTTCTTCCGCAAAATGCCCTTTATCAATATATCTTACGTAAGTCATCAATACTGCCACACTGTCTATCAAAGTTGATTCATCCATTTGTACTGAGAATTTTCTTCTTTTCAACATGTTGTTTTTCAATATCTTCACTCATTTCGTCTATTCTTCTGCTAACAGTATTGTTACTGAGTGGTATTCTTCTGCTAACAGTATTGTTACTGACTTTCAAGAACCGTTTTAATAGATGCTAATATTGATGGTTTTTTTAAATTCTCTCCTGCCGTATGATTTTTTCCAGATTTAGCGATGAATAAAAAAATTTGATAACTAGCCTCAAGAATAAGATTATGAGTTGAAGTGTGAGCAGTAAATAGAGACTTTACTGTTGTCCTCTTTTCAAAATTTTTCTTTAAAATATAAAAGTCCACGTGGAGTCGGCTGCAGAGAGGTTAACTTGACGACGCCAAAAACCCATTTGATATTCTGGTCTAGTCAAAAGAATTTATAATATTTATTGGCTGCAATTATTTAAGAATTTGATTTTTTCTTTCAATTTTAGCACCGAAATCTAGCATTGCATTTAAATGGCCCGGAGCAAAAGGGTTAAACTCGTGTCGAGTCCATTTTCGAATTGCCCCCCTTAACAATCAAATTGCCCCCCAGTGGGGCGTGGGCCCCACGTTGGGAAACACTGCTATAGAGGTTAGAATAAGGAGTCAGTTAACGTATCATGGATGAAACCTCCCCTTACTAAATCTGCCATATTGATTTGACCTAAGCCCTCAGTCAAACATATTTAAGCTGTCATAACTTAAAGACATTATTTGCTATATTTATTTAGAATACATATGAAAAGATAAAAGTTACTACTATAAAAATTTTATTGCTGAACAATCAGATTGCCAATTTTTAAGTATAACAATTCCTTTAAAAAAAGAGGATTATTTCTTATTTAATATTTATCTGATTAAATATAGTAAACAACATAGTATTCATCATTCTTTTCATATCACTAATTACTTTTATAATATTGTACTTCCAGGTGCGTAGCCAGTTTGATTCGACAGTTTTTTTTCTTCTTTTTACTGAGAGGCTCAAAGAAAGACTAATAAGTTTGAATCCCAAAATTTCGGGGAGGGGGGGTGTCGGGACAACCCCCCCCCCGAAATTTTGGGATTCAAACTTATTAGTCTTTCTTTGAGCCTCTCAGTAAAAAGAAGAAAAAAAACTGTCGAATCAAACTTTTTCCCAGTACATCACCTTCGCTAGTGCGTCATCTTCACTTGACCTTGTGGCTCATCTTTCCTTCGGTTTAGACTCCCCCCCCCCAAATCAATTTTTTTTTTTAGCATATTAATTTATGCAATTTCTGAATCTACGCAGATTTCATTGACATCGAAAACCTCATGGGAGAAATGGAAGTATGGGCATCAAAGTGAAACCTGCGTGAACCCCTTAGTAGACCAGATACGGCACTTTCAGCAATGGAAGAATGTGACAGTATCTTTTTCCCAAACATTTATTGCTTGTTATCAATATTGACTACATTGCCAATCACCACAGCAACTGCAGAAAGAACTTTTTCTACTCTCCATTCCACTCGGCAACGACATTATAAACATAAGTGCAATATTATTAGAGCAAATTTAAAAAATCTAATTTCATCACACATATAAAAGCATAAATGTATTACCTTAACAGTAGCAGCCCTGGGTGTTCCATAAATTAAAGCAAGCTCACCAAAGCTTCCACCTTCCCCAATAGTGGTAACCAGCACATTATTTACAAATATCTGCAAAATTAAAGAAATCAATTCAATTAAAACACTGATTCTATAAGTCACCAATGGCGATAAGATAAATATTCAATAAAATCTTACAACCAGAGAGTAAAACAAATAAAGAACATCAAGAATTAAACAATCTATATTTCTAACAAAATTAGTTACCATTCAATGGATAAATTACGTAATGTTATCGATAACATTAAAAGTGTATGTTAATTTCAGTTACTGTTTAAAGTGGATTAGAATAAATAACTATCAATACGATACAATGAAGGCTTGTCTGCACAAAATTATTTTTTTAGTGTTTTACATTTTAAGCAGGTCCACTTGAAAAAATTCTTTATTTATTAGTTGCTAAAGCCAGCTTTCAGCTACCATTAATTTTTTAGCTGCAATTATAAATTTGTTTGAGGTAAAATTAAACATTTAATTCACATAAGTTAAATTTTTATTAGTAAGGATATAAGCTTTAGTTTATTTATCTTAAGATTAACAAACAGAATAAGTTGACAGCAAAACATGCAACATAAAAGAAACACAAGATAGTAAAAAGTAACAAAAATTAAAAAATCTTAGAATAAAATTGTATATTTCCAAACATAAGCCCATCGTATAAGCCAAAGAGTATGTCCTTTAATTTGAAATTCACTCAAAATTCAAAACCCGTATATAAAATAATGTTTAAAAAAAAAAAGGTAAGGCAAGCTACACTTGAAAATAAAAACGTGCCCTCTTTCTAGTAATAATGGTAGTACAATAGGAAAAGGAAGCATGGAACTTCCGAATTTGTAAATGTATTTCTGTTAGCGATGTCTCCCTGGAATTTTTCAAAATTAGTGGATCTAATTATAAGCCAACCCCCTTTAGCTTTTGAAATTCTCGGCTATATTCGGAAATATATGGTAATATATATTTCAAAAGATAAAAGCTTTAAATTATAAACATACATCAACTTCGCCTTGATCTATGACATAGAAATTATCACCCTGATCTCCTTGCATAATAATCAGTTCATTAGCTGAATGTACAACTGGAAACATCGCATCGAAAATGTCACTGAAAATTTAAAAAAAAAAAAACATAAGTCAGGCATTACAATTATTCTAACATAGTTTTTATACAAACTCAATTATTAATGTTTTAATTACTAACTATTTTTATAAATAAAATCTCAAACAAAAATTAGATCTGATAAAAGCTTAAAAATTATACCTTTGAGTACTTTGGTAAGGAATACATCAAAATGGAAAACTACTTGTTTAAGTAATTATAAAAAATTAGATACACGAGTTCTTCATAACCAAAAATTTTTATTCTTTCTCATCCTGATTAAGATATTGATCATCAAAAATTCTTATAATTTAGGCATATCAAAACTAAACATTTAGGTAGAAAATAAAGAGAAAGAAGGATCATATGAAACAAATTTTTTTTGATTAGATTGATAGCTAAAATATTTGTATTTGCATCTTAACTTAACTTTACAATAGATTTATGGACATACATTATTTTCCTACATGAGGGTGCTTCATTGTGACAATGTCGAAAATAGTGGATATTTATTAATTATTAGAATATTAAACACTGTGCTAATTTCGAAAATATCACCTTACTGATACTTTGAAAAGAATTAGGAAAGTGATAGAATATTTGATAACAGACATTTTTTATGTTAAAACATTATCAAAAGTAATATAATACAGCAAATACATGATAAAACAATATCCGATTAGGAAAAAATTAAGAAAAATACGAATACCACATGAACTAAAATTTCACAAAAGGAGAGAAATTTTTTTAAAAAAGAAAAACATGATTGATAATTTATTATATTGTTCTTGAGATTGAAAAGAATTCATGTTTAGTTTTTCTTCATTTGAGGGAAGATTAAGATGCTTTAATTTACATATACAAAAAAAATGTTAAATAAAGGAATGACTAATTATAATAGAAAATGTACTTACTTTTAAAGACACAAAAATGTTTTAAAGTGCGATTATTAATGGAATGCAAAAAATAAAACTAATTTGAATTTGTCACTATAAATGAAGTGTTAGTATGGATGTCATATTGAAAATTAAAGTAATAATACAACTAAAGAAAGCTAACAGGGTTTGATTTATTTGTCATAATAATGAAAGGATTTTAAAAGAGCAAAGACTATATAAAGTTTATAATGCTTATATCTAAATAACTTTAAACTAGTGTAGGATAGAAATTTTTTCTTTTATTTAAATCTACTAGGAGCACCTTACACAGTGTTTTTTTTTTGTCATTTTTCGAACTTATTTTTGCTGTTCAATGTCATTAAAGGTGAATTCCAGTGGTAACGGAATGACAGTTTATACAACAAAATCAATGTATTTTTGACCGAAATCAAAATTGATACACTTATTTTTAATGATTAATATTTAGACTTTTATATTCTTCATAGCTAATTACTAAAAATGTCAAACCTAGGAATTTTTAGTTCATATCTTCTTTTAAAATTCAAATTTAAAAAATGGTAACAATAGGACATTTTTTCAACATGATCATCACATCATCATATTTCTCATAAAAATTTAGCTAAGCTATCGAAGGAAAAATAAGAATATGTAGAGAAGGGTTTGATTATTACAATTTGACCTGATGTCTGAAAAATAATTAAATTAACCATAGAAAAAGGTACTTGTTAATTAACTTGTAATGTTGTAACGGAAGGACAGTAATGTAAGGACAGAAAAATATAAAATGATAAAGGATCATCTGCTGTAGTTTCAGGATTCTCTCATTTCTGCATAATTTGATCAGAGTCTCCAGCATTTATCTTCTTTCTCTGGAAACTTAATATCCTTCCTTCATTACCATGCTCTCTCAAACAGAATATTTCTATATGAAGTATTTGCCCAACATAGTTATTTTTTTATCTGTTTCTTTTCCCTTCTACCTATAATTAATACATCCTTCGGCATATTCTCATAACTTGGCGTATTTGATTCTTCTATACCTTCACGTGTAACCAGGGTTGGGTTTTTGCCGTCAAAAACTGGTTTTTGACATGACAGTGGTAAAAACCGTGTTTTTACCGGTAAAAACCGTCAAAAACCTACTGTTTTCTTTCATTTATGGCATTTAGCGGACAATATATTATTTTCACATAATTGCCTTTATAAATGAATGTTGTAAATGATTCTATTGATTTTGCAACTATATACAAGTATTCTTATAGAAGGATATACATTCATATAGAAATATTGTTATATACTTATTGAAAATAGTGATACTTTTATCATTATAGCTTGATTTGCAAAGGATTCAAAATTTTGCATTTATTAATTGTTAGAAATAAACAAACAAACAAAAAAGCTTGTAACTATTAATAAATTCAAGAACTAAAAAGAAGAATTTAAAATTTGGCACTTCTTAAATATTAGAAATAAGCTGAACAAAACTTTCAAAACTTGCAACTACTAACAAACTCTAAGTCAAGAATGACTTGACATTCTTCAGTAATGTAATATGCCAAACAAAATGATGCTTGGAAATGTTGAAAATTTTGTTTAGTATCCTAATATTTTACTTCAAATAGTATGTTTTGATATAATCATGTTGGGAAAATGCAAGAATCTGTTATATTAATCTATAAGAATGTGTTACATAATATCTTAAATATCTTTTAACAACTTTTTTTCTAATTTTATTGCCCAAAAATGAATTAATTTTAAATTATAAGCAGTTAAACTCAAATAAAAATACAGTTTTACCAAAACTATGGGTTTTTGACATGACGGTAAAAACCATGGTATAAACCGGTAAAAACCGTCATGCGTCAAAAACTTGCCAACCCTGCGTGTAACATCACAATAATTTGCCTGTTTTCTTTAAAGTGAAATCTCTTCTGATTAGAAGAAGATTTTTTTCACTATATTTAAAAACAGAATTTCTTACAGATTTCAAATAGTGAGTGTTGTGTGTGTAAGAAAGAGATTGGGTATTATTCCATCTTTCTGTAAGATCTTAGTTGGCTTTATTTATCTCTACTTTTGAAATAAATGCCACTTTGATATTGTGGGTATTTTCTGCTGCTATGTTCGCAAATTCTTCTGCAGTTGTGACCAACCTTTCAGCCAAGGTGATTTCTCACACTATACATTTTATAATTCTACCAATGCCATTCCTTTCCTATAGCTTGCGGCAAAAAGTTCTAAGTTGACATTAAACCATATTGTTCTAAGATGAATGTTAAATTAGTGAACAGGTATTTTTGTGAAAATTGGCTTGCGGCCTTATCACTAAAAAATGATGTTTTCTAATTGAAGAAATGCAAACGACAAGTCACCAATTAAAGCATCAAGGAAGGCAAAAACAGCTACATTTCCGAGATCTATTTCATCATTTAAACGCATATTCAGCCCTCTTTTCTTCTCTCTTGTCCCGACAAATGTAACTGGTGAAAATCGTCACTTGATGATGATGCCAATGAGCAAAATTTTCTACCTGTATAACCAAAGATTTTTCTTTACTTTCTTCAAAGTATTTATGTTGCCTTTTGATGTAAGTGTGCCTTTAATAGGATGAAAGCATTCCTTAATTGAATCTTTATATCCTTCTTTTTTTCGTTTCAGATTTTTGATTTTCTGTGACCCATTGTTCCCATCTTAAGCATGTTAAATTTTTCTAATGAACATCTAGTTATTTTGTATCAGAATGATTTTCACAAACTTAGTAATTTCTGAACATACAGTTTTAATTTGAATACTGTCTCAAAATTTTTTTGTTTCACTAGAAAAATTCTAAAAGTTCAAATCTAAATCAGTTTATAGATAAATGTCCTTCTGTTACCATGTTTTGTCTCTTTCTGATACCATATTTTCTGTCCTTTCATTTACATTAAAAAACGACTAAAATAAAAACCCAATAAAATTTAATCTTTCTTATTTATTCGAAAAATACTTCTGCTTTGTATGTAAAAAAAAAAATAAAAAATTCTAAACCTAATACTTTCTAAGTAAGAAGTTGAGATGTAGTATTTTCGTAACGGAAGGGCAATCCTTTTGTCTCTAAATTATAAGCCTGTTTCATGGTTAAATTTTTTTTAAAAATTACTTGAAAGTTTAATTAGACATTTAAAAGAAAAGTAAACCAATACATTGTATGAGGGAAATAAATTTATTCAAATGACAGTAACAAAATAGAGATTTTCAGCATTGTAAAATTATAAAGAGAGAAGTGACTTTGCCCCTGATTTTCTGAAAAATAATTAGGAAAAAATATGCTAAAATTAAAGAAATTCAGATATTTCTGAAGAAAATGATGTATGGCAAGTGACCAAATGTCAATTTTAAAAATTTAAGTGTTGTTTCCTCCCGGAATTCACCCAAAAAGTAAAGCAAAACTATGAGATCAAATTTAAAAGCCGATAATCTTATTTTCCTAAATTGAGCAACATTAAGCACTCCTTTTTTATAGATAATTATTGCAGTTTACATGTTTATTTAATTTATGGAATGGATGTAGTTCAAATAATTTAAAATAAATAAAACTCATAGTTTAACATAATTAAATAAATTCTAACGTATTTGAAAGATTCTAGAAATCTTTTTCATACCAAGTATTTAGGCAGAATACGGGGAACAAATGGTTTTAAACACATTTACATCAATATCATTTTAACAACATCATTATAACAAAAATATGAAGAAATATCAATATTAACAAGTAAAATTTATAATTATTGCCTTGTTACAAAATATGCAATAGCAGGAAGAAAATGAAACTTAAAATGAGTTTACCTTCTTTCTGAATCATCTAAATGAGCAAATAAGACATTTTTTTCAATAGCTTTTGAAAGAGCTGTCATCGTTTTATAGTCCTTTGGGACAACCTAAGAAGGAAATAAAACACAAATGCATGTAAATAAAAAAAATAAATGCAAGTTCATCTTTATATAAATTTAAACACAACATAATCAGGAGTCTGTCTAGGTTTTTCTGAGAAAGACCTATTTTGTGAAAATTTAAACACAATTTGAACAATATGAAAAAATCAACACAAAATATAGTAAAAATATGGATTTATCGTTTCTTACGAGACTGGAAAATAAAATTTTAAGAAAAAGTATTTTTTGAAAC
This sequence comes from Parasteatoda tepidariorum, assembly GCF_043381705.1. Lineage (NCBI taxonomy): Eukaryota > Metazoa > Arthropoda > Arachnida > Araneae > Theridiidae > Parasteatoda > Parasteatoda tepidariorum. Next base: position 51,654,508 of record NC_092213.1, on the reverse strand, counting down.
GATTGTTTTTCCTAAAGTTGAATTTGTGAAGGTACCGCTAAACGGTAGTAAATTCGGCTTGGACAGACCCTTGATAATTAACAATAAAATGAGAAAGTGATTAGGTGGGATACAATTTTAAAGAAAAGAGGTCATAAAATTTATGTTTATATACAGAAGGGTGATATTAAAATGAAAATGTTTGATGAAGCACTAATAGAATCAAATACAGTAAAAGAGTTGTAGTATCACCCTCATTTTTTTTGTAGTCATTGTCAAAAAACATTTTTATTTTATTTTACCTAGTTCATAATTATTACAAATAATAGAAATCAATATTTAAGGTCCCAACTCAATTAAGTAATTCAAACTAGTAAAAAACAAACTACCACATAGAATTATTCATGTTATATTTCACATTGTATAAAATATTCTTTTTTGCAGCTTTGGATCTAACTATAATAAGTAAAAATAGGGTCGTTAAATATAGGGTCTTTCACAACAAGGAATGCATAGAAAAAAGAATTAAGAGAAACTATCACCTACAAATTACTAACAAAATCATTTCTTTTTTAAATAAACTGCGACTTTTAATTTATTTTCATAAAGCCTGTTTAAGATTTGTTGATAATATTAGAGTAATTATACATTTTTAAAGAAGATGCCATAAGACAATGTGTGTGTACATATTTCAGAAAAAAGTAAAATAATAGTTTCAGCAGGCATATACCTTTTTAACGTAAGTTGTTGCATCTTCTTCTGAATATGTCTCAGCACTGACAGCTCCACGCCGGATACGTTGTGTAGGTGCCATATTTGGAGTAGCACAGATGTCATCTTCATGTTCATCACAGGGACTAGTAGCATTTAAATTTTTTTGCTGTTTAGCAGCTGCAGCAGCCTCCTGAAAATAAAATTTATTACCAATAACTCATTAATTAATGACATGACTTTTCAAGAAAAATGAACAACAAATTTGAACGCTAAAGATAACAAAGCTTTTAAAAAAGTTATATTTACAGTACAGAACCCGTTATCCGGAAATCAGAAAACCGGAAAACCAAAAAACCGGAACGAAATTCAATAAATTTTCCCGCAATTAAAAAAAAAAAAATTTTTTTTTCCTCATAGGATTTTAGGATTTTTCTTTCTTTTTTGAAAGATGTTTACCTTACCATCATTTCAGAAATAATCATTAGTGTATTACCTTATCGTTTTTTCTTATTTTTAAGATTATTTCCAAATATTTATTTTTTTTAGTTGGGTTTAACACTAAAAAAACAGCTTTCTGTAGCGATTCAGAAAACCGGAAAAATCAGTTATCCGGAATAGCAATAGTCCCGATCATTCCGGATAATCGGTTCTCTACTGTATTTTATTTAAGTAGGTTAAAATTTCGTTATTAAATTTATTTTTTTATTTATTTAAAAAATACATGAACTTGATAATTCACACACACACAGACAATCGATAACATATTGACTTTTAAGGAACTATTTATTTTCCAAATTTTTTTCTTTAATATTTTCAATTTGACAAAGATTTTAATTCAGCTTGATTTAGACTTTATACCAAGCATTACTACGATTTTTGAAATCATTAAAAGTCAAGACAGAATGGCCAAAAGGGTCAAAAAAAGTAAATATTTAATGAAATTTTTATTTGCATGCATAATTACATTATAATAAATATAAAAGCATCAATATGTTCCACATTGATAAGTAAATCCTAAATGCATCATTGATTGAGCATATCTATTTGTTGAACATTATGAAATTCATATTTCACACGGCAAAAGAAGAAAAGGTACTTATTGGTTATGTTTTTTTTTCTTTCCTGTAAAATTAAGAATTTTTATGTTGGGTTCAAGAATATAGCGAGTCCTGTTGTTTGTTTACAGAAAACTTTGACCTAACACCCATCTACGACCAAGGCATCTTGTTAAGTGAGGGCTTTGTCGAGTATTTAGACAAGGCTCTCGTATCGTCGGGTTTAGTTCTCTTTTCAGTTCACATTACACAACCAGGTCACAAAAATAAACTTTTATCATAAATTGTAGATACTAAGAATTGTTTTGAAAATATGGGACAACATCATTAATAAACAAACAAAGTCACTTAAGCCAGGTGCAAAGTCACCTAAGTGACTAGAAAAATTCTTGACTCCCTCAAAATATTCTAATATATTTTATAAAGAGGGAAAAAAATTTATTTCATCCTTGCAGAAATCAAATGACAGGTGGCTTTTTAGTGTTTCAATTCATAAGAAACATTATGGTTTTGATATCCATTCAATGTTTGTAACGGTAACAATTCTAGTGTTTGTTTCTTAGTTTTTTTTATTTATTAAATTACAGGAATTACAGTTGAAAATTTTATTTCACCAAAACTTTTACTGAATTTCATTTTTTAATTTATTACTTTAACTCAGTTATCGCAAAAAGGCACATGCATGACCCATTTAACTTAAATAGCCGAATATAACAACGAGAAGCTAGTCATTTATTTCACAGCAAATGCCCACACAGTCACAATAATACAAGATGCTGGATCATGAAAAATTTTCCCGCTTACTAAAATTTTACAATTTTTGACAATGATAAATCAATAGAATCAATGATAAATCAAACATCAATAGAATTACAGTATTTTTCAACATGATAGTAATTTCCAACAAATTTCCAGCTAAGATACTAACTTTTAATATCAATAAAGGAAATTTAACACAAACACAAGAAGAAATAGGGAAAAATAATGAGCTTAGAGAATCAAAGGAAGTAAGAACTAACTTGAAAAAGAAATAAAAATAAGTGTGACGGGAAATAAAAATAAAGAAATTATGTAAATGCAAAGTGTCATTAGAACGGGTACATTTTGAATATTTTTAATTAAATATATAATAAATGTTATCTAGAAAATATCTATGAAACATAGCCAAAAAAAAAATTTTTTTTTAAAAAATTGTATTTGCGTAATAACGTGTGAAATACTTTGAAAATTGTATGGAATGAAAAAAATTAACGACTCGTTCTCGGGATGTGTAATTCACCAGTAAAAAAAATAAAATAAAAACTAGTAAGTCATTAATCTGAGCTTATGAAGAATTTTTTTTTATATTTCTTATGTATTATTAACATTGAGAAAATAAAAATCATTTTTGAGCTGAAGATGTGTTTAGACATACAGTAACTTTTCATTTTAATTCTTTGTTAAATTTTTATTACTGAATAAATTACTAATAACATTTTTTTCCTAATCGTAAAATATTTACTTTATATGGATATCTTAAAAGACATTATTTTAAATAAAGACCACTTTTATTCAAAAAAAAAAAAAGATCCAAAAATTTGGAAACAATAACCAATATCTAATGGTATCCCTTTTTAGTAGTTCAGAACTTATGAGGAAGATTGTTCACACTAATTTCTTTGTAGACAATCTTATCCAAGTTCTAAGTTCCAGGCAATCTACATTAATGAAAATTCACAATACACCTTCAAAACAATGAAATTAATAATCAAGAGCAAAAAATATTACAATTTACAACAAGCTTATTTTTTAACATTCAATTATCTTACTTGCATCAATTTATAAACATAAAAGATTTGGCATATTTAAGAATAATTTAAGTTGTACTTTAGAGATTTAACACTTGTTTGAATTATAGCAATCCAATAATAACTACGAAATTTAATTTATATTCTGAGTTGTATACGAATATATAAAATGCACAGCAAATTTATGATTTTAACTTATTTATCCTTTTTACTAATTTTAAGACTCTAAAAAGGCAGAGTATATGTGAATACAATCAAATGAAAATAAAATAGTTATATTTTGATTAGATTTACAAATAAATATCATTTATATTGATCATTTTTAAAACATTTCCATAAATGACATGAAAAAATCTTCGAATTAAACTTGTTTATTAACTTCACTGTTTTGAAAGACTTCATACATGAAAACACACGCACACATCAAAAGAAAATAAAACAAATATGTTTCGATTAAAAATAAGCTTAATCATTAAATGATATTATTTACATCAATTTATAAATAGAAAGACTTGACAAGTTAAATATGATCCTCAAACGGTTAAGTGCGGCAAGTTATGTTTGTTTACATTCCAATTTAAAAGGAACGTCACTCATACCTTCTACACCTACCGATTCAATGAATTTGCATTCATTAAAAATTTCGCATTTCAAACCGAAATTGATATTACCTGATATAAAAAAGTATAGAATTTCACTTTATATTGACAGAATTAAAGTGAAATGCTTTTAAAATCCGAAAAAAATGAGATTTTTTGTCAAGTTTTACCTAAGCCTACTTTTACGGGGGAGCACATATTTCATATCTTACCCTTTCAAGTTTCTGAAAATATTCTCTTAGAAAAGAGACAGGATTTTCGGGCCTACGGACACATAACTGAACTATGCAATCTTTTAATAATTTTTGAATATTGTGTCGCTGTACATAAGCCTCGCATTCTCGCAAGCTCTGCTCTTCATCACCAACGTTAAAAGACGCCATCTTTTATGTTTTGCTTACCATAAGATCTGATTGACCGACTGCTTCGACCGGAATTGTGAACTCACAGATGACGTCAGGCGCTCTGTTATTTTCCCGTTCGTTCTCTTTCCCGTTCTCAATCTCCAGGAAAAGGGGACTTCATACAGGCTTTTTCCTTCCTTTTCTCTTTATTTTTCCGGATCGGTTTCTGGACTTCTCCACTTTTAACCAGCAATCAAGACTGTTCACTCACACAGCAAACCCCAAATGCGAATAGGCTATTTTCGTTGCTAACCTCGGAGGATATTTTTGTGAATTTTATATTTTGGAAGCCATCCAAACAGCAGTTGTAACATATTTTTGGAACAGAGGGGGTTTAATCTCTGTAATTTTCTCTTCTAACTTTCATTTCATCAGATTGCACGAGAATTCTATCTTTTATTGGAAATATCAGGAGATGAATTGTTTTTGTGACAGCCTGACAACCAAAAGTACTGCGTATGGTGTTCCCAAATAGAATTTGGAGAAAGAGTAATTGAAACAGACTTCCGAAAATAAATGGTTTCAAACATTGAAGTTTCAATACACACAATACCATCTCATCTGAGTAACTTTTGTTCAAAATCACAATCAAACTAACAAAAAGGGTCAATTTGTTCTTAATTTGAAAGCTTGATCTCGTTTATTGGCATTTTAACATTTTTCATAATACAATATAGCTCACACAGTTATAAAAATATCCCTCCTATTATAAAAGCTTTCTAAAAATAATCTTTTAGTCATCATGCAAAAATAACAGTTTTATGTTTGAACTTTAGAATCTGATAATTTGATAAAGAAGAAGTTTGTTGAAATTTTCGGAACAATTTTTTAAGGATTTTTATACCAATATTATATTATGGAAAATAAATTGATAAAAAATAAGTCCTCGTAAATTTATTTTTAAGAATTTTTATTCCAGCGTTATATCATAGAAAAATCACGCATGCATGTCACATTTTCTGTAAGGAATATCATAAAATAATTTTGCAGTTTTTACGTAATACGACAGTCTACACACATAACCTTTTAAGTAAAGGTATAAATTTGGAATTTATAAGTAATTAAATTTTGGGGATTTTTGCATTAAAGTATAGGTGAAGATGTAGGTAAGAGGGGAAGATAAGTTTTCGTATATCATTTGAAGCGGTTTTTCCAAGTTAGTGTTTTATCTATAAATTTTTTTCCTATTTTCTAAATAGATTTGATTAAAAAATAACAATATGACCACCCATCTTTGGTAGGACTAAAGTAATCAAAACCTGTTTGATTGCCGGGGGGGGGGGAAAGAGAGGAGGTTGTTTATTAGAAACATCTCCAAGTTTCACCAGTCAATCAAGCGAGTTTTTCTGTTTTTTCTCCCCCCTACTTCATTAGTGTTTCGACTAAAACTTTTTTTATTTTTCTTCTTACATGAGCCGTTTACAACACAATTATCTTAATTTGAATTATTTTAAACTTAAATGCCAAATCTCTTGATTCAGTTATAGCTTTTCATATTCATATAATATTTACCAAATAGCAAAGATTAACACCTCTAACGCTTTGTTATCTCTCTATGTTTATATTTTGGAAGAATTTTAAAAAAAATAATGTACATTATTTAATCGTATTCATGAAAAATGGAGTTATGTTATGTGCATGAGAATATGTAGCTAAGGTGGAAGTAAGTGATGAGAATATAAACATAGTTAATATAAAATCAAACTTATAAAATCTACACACGTACTTTAATTTTCATTCAAATGAAGTACTTAATAATAATCTCTCACTATCAGATTTTTATTTAACAGTTAATGCCATTTAAACGCTGCTTAAAATTAAAACTTTTTTTTTCCAGCGAATTTTAAATTCTTTAAATACATACTGAGATTATTTTTACCTTCAAAATCATTTAAGAGGTTTTATAAATTTGATTAAATGTTTGGTTGGAATTTAATAATAAAAGTATGAAAAAGATTTTCGGAACGATTTTGGACTTTTTTCTTGTTCGTTGCATACAACTTCTTAAATTTTAAACCGATTTGATTTAAAGTGTTACATCATATATAGTATTGATGTCTAACGTAGTTTATGCTTTGTATGTAGGATTTTTTTCTCCAGAGTTTTTAATTTTTTATTAATTAAAAGACAAAACTCGATTAATACATTTTATCACAGAATTATTGCAATGCTGCATAAAATGATATTGCAATAGCTTTTTTTTTTTGTTTTCCTCCATTATATTATAAAAAACTAAATTTTAAAATCTTTAAAGCCTTGTTGTCATTATTTTTTGCTTTTAAAATAACACAAGAGAAGATATCGGAATAACTTTTTAGATTTTTTTTATTTATTCATTTATTTTTATTTTTTTTAACCTATGGAACAAAACTGTAAAGCCTTTACAGTTTTTTGTTGTTTTTAAAGTCATTAATAAAAATTCTTTTAGAGTGAAAATTTTTCAAACTAGTCAAGCTCTCATATTTGACTTAAAATAATAAATTCATAAACGCATTTTCAGTTTCCTCAAAAATAAATTTTTTAATTAAAATATCTTCTTTTCTTTTTTTTTCCTTCAAAAATTATCTTCAGTTTATAAATTTTTTATTGTACCTATTTCCTCAGTATATTTTGAATCAGACACCTTGATTTTTGCAATAAAAGAAAAGAAAATATGAATTACCATAAAAAAAAAGAAAAGAAATCTTTAAACTGGATGATCAAATTTTACATCACTTGCTACTTCAAGCTTCTGACTTAAAAGCATGTTTGATTTTTTTCATAAACTGAACTTACTATGACCCTATAACATTTATTTCGTTGGATTGCGAAATTTAAAGTCACTAAATAAAAAAAAGTTGCTTAAAAAAAGTAAAAATTTAACCAGAAACGGAAATTAGAGTTATGTTTCCTTTGAGAAACTTTATATAATTAAGTTTATTTCACGAAAGTTTAAAAAGGAACTTATGAGTTGGATTCGTCTGTCATTTCAAAAGATGACGGTGAATTATATATATAAAAAAACTAAAGTATTTTCCATTTATTTATTTAAAAACAAAATCTTTGGAGTCTAAATATTTCAAAAAATAAATTGGATTGTTTTCGTACCATGATAAGAAGAAAAAGAAAAATGAGTAATATTTCTGTTTTAATTAATACTATCATGAAAGAAATTTTAAGTTAGTCATATTTTCTTATTGCAACTGGTAAAAGTTTTCTTATTATAAATTTACTTTCATTTAATTTTATTACTTTCGTTATTTTAGTTATTACACATAGATCGTCTTCCATTAAACTTTTAAGAAAAATTTGTTGTATCATAATATCGGTACCACCGAGCCAAAGTTCATTGTAAATTTGTGTGCAAGCTTAATAAGATGTATATTTGAATCATATTGCTGTTTCAGTTGAGCCATATTGTGAGGTAATTAAGTTAAAAAATTATTAATAAAAATATTATTTTATTTAAATCATATATTAAATGTCATAAAACTGGAAGATAATGCCAAAACTTGCGTTTGCGCATTCATTCATCGTATCTTTACTTTGTCCTCTTCATTACTTAATATAGTTTTTGAGTTTAAAAAGGCGCTTTAATTTCGGAAAATCCCCATGTGAAAATAATGCATATTAGAACAATTTATTTTCGTGACGGACTACTTAATACACGTCACTACGTATGTTATACACTACTATGGAATCAATTCACAAATAGGATAGATAGCTATAATTTATATAATCTTAAATAGTTTCAATCCTAATTCACAAATTCGAGAATTAATAATTGAAGAAAATAATAAAAATATCAAAACTGATGTGAGATAAACATTACATTCAGAAGTATATTTCCCTTTCAAAGAAAGAAAATAAATAACTGTAAAAATGGTCAAATTTCAACCGAACTTTTGATACATCAAATGGTATTTTAATCAAATTGTGAATAAAATATACAAAAATTAATCCTAAATAATTAAAAAATAGATATTTATGATAATTAATGTTAAATATTTGATTAGTATCTATAAATATTATAAAAATATAATTAATTTAAAATATCTATTTCCCCATTGATATTATTTCTTAAATAATATAAATAAGAGGAGGTAAAATATCAACAAACCCGGCATTTTTTAGAGGAATAGGTGTACTGAAAGGAATATAATCTTCCGACAAATTGTTAATATAAATATAAATGTATCTTTTTTCACAATTTTACCACGTTTATATTAACTTGCCTTCGTGTATGTCTGTTCGGGTGGAATTTTGTAATCGATTTTAAACTAACTTCCCGACTAGCTACAGACTTCAAATTTGGCACATAGTTCAGAATTGGATGACAATGCATGAATATGACGAGAAAAAAGATATACAAAGTAAAATAAAATTAAAGAAAATTTAATATTTTCGTGATTGTCTTCTGTTGTCGATTCGATTATTTCAAATTAGTGTCACGTGTCAGTTGAAAAAATTTGTGTACAGAGAGTGAAAAAATTGAGATTTTGGAAGTGAGCACAAAAAAAAAAAAAAAAAAAAAAAAAAAAAAAAAAAATAAAACAATTATATTTTTAAAAACCACGTTTTTGTAGTGGAGAATAATAATTAAAAAATAAAAATTTGAAAAACGAAAAACGTGGGGCGCATGAAATACAGAAATATATTTCGTGCTCTCCCCGTTTTTCGTTTTTCAGATTTTTATTTTTTAATTATTACTCTCCACTACAAAAACGTGGTTTTTAAAAATATAATTTTTTATTTTGATTTTTTTCATAAAAGTACGTAATGTACTTTTAAATACCAAAAATTGTCCTCATCAACTTTCAATCGCTTGAGGAATGGTGAAAATGAACAGAGATAATAATAATAAAAAAAAAACGAGCTTTACGTAATATTATTTCTTTCTTTTTAGACTTTAAATAATATAACTGATAGGAAATAAAATATCAACATACCTCCGGCATTCTTTATGGAAATAGGTGTAATTAAAGGAATATAATCTTCCAACGAATCGTCAAACTAAATATTAAGTTATCTTCTTTCACAGTTAAAAGACTACGCAATGTATGTTTAAATACCAAAAGTTATCCTCATCAGCTTTGAGGCATGTTGAGAATAAAGTACGGTGATATAAAGGACCCAAGCTTTACATTAAACAACCAGCGCCAAAATATTTTGGAAATGGGATTCCATCCAAACGCCGGTGATTTTTTGAAGGTTGACGATCCGATGTAAAGAGATTTCTTTAAATTATAGCGTCGAGCTGAGAGTATGATTTATACGTTCATAAGTCTGTTAGGGGTAAAAATTCTTGCTAACTGAAATCTATTCTAAGATGCTGGTTCTGAATTGCGAGAAGAGAAGAAGCTTCTAGAAAATGCAGATTTTTAGGAAAAGGTAGTTTGCGGTTTCACCTCACCTCTTCTCTAGAATAATGAAAGAAAAAATTTTATTTTTATTTTTAACCCTTTTTTTCTTTCTGTGAGGTGCTAATTCAAAAGATTTTAAAAATGCATTCAATATTCGACATAGAGAAATATTCTTTTTTGGGACAGTATAGTCAGTTGTCAAGATAAAAAATATTTTTTTTTCCTCTAATTAAAATATAATTGAATTAAAAAGATATTTTGAAAACAACTTCCAATTTATTGATTCTATAATTTCTAAAGCTTATTTTTTAAAACTCACTAATTTGTCTATCTCATTATTTCATTAAGATATTCAGTTAAGCAACATCGGTTTTGCAAGCCATTTATGGATACTTTGGTGTTTATACAGTATTGTTTAAAGAACATTTCATGACATTTCAGCTCCAAACATTGAAACTGGGCACGTTTTGCAAAAAGTGGCTATTAAATGAAAAGGACCTATCGATATCAGTCTTTGACTTATTAGGTTTGAGGGAAAAGTGACTACTAAATTATTAGAGTCTATCGGCCATGGGTTATTAACTGAAAATTTAAATTTTCAGGTCTAGCGTAGCCCATAACAGAATTTCAATAGGAGAGTATTAGTTTCTGAGTTATTTTTCGTGAAAGGTAAAGATTTTTTTATCGTACCACGCAATTTAATTTGTAAAAAATTATAAAGCAGGGAAATTATGATTTTTTTCCAGTTACGTATTTTAACGTCTGGTGAAAAAGAATCTGTCTAACGTTCTTCGAATGTAAAATTTATTTTGGAGTGATTAGGTTGTTCAGTTGCGTTTTCCAAAATACGCACTTCAATCCACTCCAATATTTTGATTTGTTTGCAACTCTATCTGTAAACTATCCTATAGCAGAAAGGACAAATAAAAAGAACGAGTGAAGCGATCTGAAAAGAGGTTCGTAAGCAGTTCCGAGGATTGGTTAACAATAAAGAGCAAAAAGCGTAGGCTCTAATATTACGAAAATAAGTTCTAAAAGTTATTAAAGTATAGAAACTGAGACATTAAACAAGACTATGGAGAAAATTTAATGTTTAAAAATTCAATGACATATTTCATGAAAACTTATTTTTGTTGACGAATTCATGTATATTTCATTTTAATGAGACTTAAGCTAAAATTCATCCTCTCATAAACCATTATATTACCAGTTAACAATTGAATACTTGCAACTGGAGAAGAAGTGAAGCGATTATGCTTAACCATGTGTTTAAAAATTGGATTTAATTGGATACCTGTAAGCGACATCAGGCGTGAGTGTCGAGCCTGATATACTTCAGAATCGACTAAAGTCATGGAACCTAAGGATCCTCTATAGTGATTCAGGGGGCTCTAGATCTACCTAAGATGACGTCACTTGCAGATATCAAATTAATGTATTAAATAGTTTGCAGCACGGAAAAATATTTCGTAAAATATCGTCTGACAAAAATTCTTATTTTTATTTTTTCATTTTATAAGTATTGCTTGGATGGAAACATAATATCAGCAGTTTTTGTTAATGAAGCTGGTTGTGGCTCGATTAGAGTGGAAAAAAGCACTAATGCTTATAATAAAATAATTGGTTCGATTAATTGACAAAAGATAATAAAATAATTGTGTTAAAAGAAAATACTATTAGATATGAATGAGAAATTGAGAAATGAAATCTAGATTGGACAACATTAGCTTTCACAGGCATAGAAATTTGAGAAGACTTTTCTGTATTTTTTCACAGAACTGTTTGGAATATGCAGTTTTAAAGAGAAGAATTATTTTCATCAAATGAAAGAAGCCGTGTAGGAGAAATAAAGTGCAGCTAAGGTATGATACATTAATCATAATAGTTTTTTAGTCGTTATTAATGCATTAGTTCAGGGATGGGCAAACTTTTTGGGTCGTGGGCCATAAATCTAGAAAAAAAAGTTTGGTGGGCCGAGTAAAAACTTCTGAAATAAAATAAAGTCAATTCATCATTGAGTGCACGTCACTCTACATCAACTTTGCGTTTTTTAGTTGCCATTTTGGGATAAAAAAATGTTTACAAATAACTCAAGAAGGCAGTAGCCATTTTATGCATTTAATAATTTCACCATTATTTACAATGACATTGTATGTGTGCAACTTTTCCATACGCAGTAAATTATGTTAGAACTCGAGCCGGCAGAAAAATCCGTTTGTTGGAACTTAAAACGCGTAGTCAGCCTCATGTGAAGTACAATTCACCTATATTAGATTCCATATGTCTGCTCCTCGAGAAAGACAAATACTAGTTGGAGCTAATCTACAGCTATTCTATAAAGAACTTTTGCTGTCAACATTTTACCAGTTAAAGCTGTTTGTGCTAACTATTTTAATTAATTTATGTTTCGTAGAACAAAAATAGAGAAAGTGAAAAGGTCATCAGTACTTTGCTAAAAAAGAAATCAACAAAAATAGTTTTAAACAAAGTAGATATATTCGCCACTGATCGGCTAGTTAAAATTCTGTCCGCGGGCCGGATAAAATCTTCCGGCGGGCCACAGTTGGCCCGCGGGCCGTAGTTTCCCCATCCCTGCATTAGTTATTAATGCATTCATGAAATAAAACGCACAAAGTTATTCCGTTTTCGAACACCCTGTTAAATAATTATTTAATTTTAATTGAGAAATAGTACTTTAGGTTAGGGATTTATTACAGAAATGAGAAGGTTTACAGCACTGTTTTAAAAAAAAACTCAAAAATTTTTCGTGAAATATGCAATTATTAATTTGAAAAATCTTTGTTTCGTCTTATGGTTTTATTTTAATAATTAAGCCTCGATATAAAATTACGATTTATATGACAGTTTTGCAATATATTTGTATCATAAATCCTCATAAGATCCTTGTGAAACATAACCATAATCAATAAAAAAAAATTCTTTCTTTCCTTCTATGGTTAAGGCAATTAAGCTCAAATATAAAGTTACAATTAGAGTGACTTTTTTTCGAATATTACGAAACAAAATTTCGAAAGTTCCTTTGGAAACATCAAACCATTAATTTAAAAATCTTTGTTTCATCCTATGGTTTCACCTCGATAATTAAGCAAATTATAAAGTTCCGATTTACCAAACTGTTCTACAAAATATATATATTACAGAAAGGTCCTTGTGAAAGATAAAACCATTGATGAAAAAATATTTGTTTCATTAATTCCATGTTTTCATCTACATAAGGAGGTATAAAAGTCAAGGTTTACAAGGCAGTTAGTCTACAATATTTTGTCTTGTCTTTAATAATGAAAGAAGAGCTTGTGTGTCAATTCGTGTCTCTCTTAAAAATCCAAAGCCGTTTTTGGCAGGGTTTTTAAATTTGAGCAGCGTCATGGAGATAAGGACATTTTTACAAAAGAAAACTACCTTTTTTTGCCTTACGTTTTCTGACTAGAACTTTAAAATAGTCAATAAAATTCAATAGAAATTTTTGAGCAATTTTTTATTAATGACAAAAATATCATTTAAAAATTTGAAACAAATTTGCAGATATAGCGAAGTATTTAACAAATTGAAGATATTGGGAACATATTTAAACCTTATTGATAATTATGAGAAATCGAATGTCCTAAACGCCTCTAAAATAACAAAATAATTCTCTAAGTATTTTTCGAAAAATTGAAAAAAATGTCAAAAATTGAAAGTCTATTTATTAATATTGTAGGGTAGTGTATTTTGAATGTTACCTGAAACAAACATGTTTGTTTTGTCTACAAAATTGAATAATTTAAAATCAATGGTAATTGGCAATGATATGGTTATGGTATGGCAATGGTACTTAATTAATTTTGGTGATAGGCACTACCGATACTGTGGTACCGAATGCACTAATAAAGGGTTTAATATTGGTACCAATTTACCAATTATAGGTACAGTGGTTTTTAAGTTTTTATGGCCTTTTGAAAGGGATAAGTACTGAAAAGAATTTCTTAACTATGGTAAATGTTGATTTTCATGAGTTGGCCTCGGCAATAACATCATGCCTAATAAATGTAGTGAATCTTTATTTTGATGGGGTGAACATCTAAAGAGCTGTTATACTTAATCTTATGACATAAAGCCGCCGGAAAAAACAACAAATAATAATAAATTAAAAAAAAAAGTGGAATTATTTTAGCATTATCTACATACCGATTTAGTGATTATTTACATTTATAGTGATCAGTAGATTCGGCTAGTTAACCATTTATACAGATAGATATGGGTACATACGGATACATATATACGATATATGAAATATATAATTGAAAAAAAACCCTTTGTTTTCTCCTTCGCCTTTAAATTTAATTAAGTACAAATTTAACTTTACAGTTAGTTACATTTAACAAAGTATTTTACAAAACCTCTAGATATTCTTATAAAACATATATATTGCTAATTAATAAAATGTTTGTTTTATTCCATAGTTTCCTCTAAATAAAATGAAAAATATAGCATTAATCTACCGTTACGGTTTACAAGTTAGTTTTACAAAATATTTATATTAAAGATTACAAATTCTTAAATATACAAATATTAATTAAAATTCTTTATTTTATCCCTTAGTTTAATCTGAGTACTCTCGAATTAAAAAAGGAAATAAAAATATTTTCTAATAACGGTTCAGAACAAAGTAAAGAAGAGAGTACATATAACAAAGCTTTTAGAACGCCCTTGGAATTCAGGAATTTAGTAGTTTTTAAATTTTTCAATAATCAATTCTTCCGCCATGGTTTATTCCGAATAATTTGATGAGTGACTTATAGAAAAATGGAAGGAATGACAATGGAGTGCTAAAGCATTTTCCTCAATTAAAAATAAATATTTTATGAAAATAATTAAATTTATTGATTTTAGGTTACAATAAGTTTATTATACGAAAACTAGTCTAGAGGTAGTAGAACCTAATATCAAGCATTTTAATGTAATAAAAATAATTAGCATAAAAGCAAATTTAGTATTGTTTCCTGGTAAAGGTTAAAATTTAAATTACAAATAGCTTATTGAAATGCTAATACGAATTAAATGTATTCTATTTCGAAATACAATGAGTAATTTTTCATAAAAACAATAGGATTAATTCTGTACTTTTATGCATTATGTTTAATATTAAATAGTTAAATATATTAGCTTTATTTCAAATAATTAAGAGCAAATTTTATCTATATCAAAAATGCATTTACATTGAAAATTAATTATAATTTTTAGAATCCAAATCAGTGAGTGACTTTTTATAAAATTAAGTAGATAACAATCCGGAAATTACATTTATTCTTGATAATGAGAGTAATTGAAAATCAATAGAATAAAACAAAATTAAATATTATTAATAGTAATAAAAAAAAACGTTAAACTTACCTAATTTTTGCGTATACATAAAGTAACGCTAAATGCTATGGAAATTATACAACTAAGTGGCATTAGACAATATCTCCAATTTTGTTAAAACAATTTCAATGTGGGGTCATCAATTAATGACGTCTCATATTTTCTCAATACTTTTGATTTCTTTCTCCCTTTACTTCACCTTACCCCCTCTTTTCACATGTCCCTCTATATTACATAAACTTATACTTTCAGTTCAGGAACAAAGCACAACATTATAGATCGTATTTCAAATTTTATTATTAAATTTTGGCTTTTGTGTTATGACATTTGCAAGCGTACCATTAATAATTATTAGAGTATTTAATTTGATAAGAATATATTTAATTTGTTGATTTTAAATGCTTAAATTTAAACCAAAATAAGGGGTGTCACACTAACGGCATTATTGTGGCAATGTGGTCAGCACTGTGCTCTGGCCGCTTTTACTTTCCAGATACACTGGTAGCCATCGATCTGAAGCTGGGTGGACTTCAAGCCGTCACTAGAAATCGAACTCCAGTTGCTTACAATGACAGTTCAGTGCCTTAACCTCTAAGTGTTTAATCTAACTACTTAATGTGTAAGACAGATCGTAAAGACACGGTTCCCAGTAGAACACCGAAGCAAAGCATCACTGGCTGTGGTCAGTAAGCGGGTGGGTGACCACTTTGATGAGCTTGCGTAGGGACCGAGGATGCACGGTATTGATCCTCGTTAAACTGTTCTACCGTAAAGTGCTCGATTTCACGGGCAGGTCGTCCGCAAAGCAGGGGGGCCACCACCTCTACAGAGGATCAAAATTGCGATGGCATGTTTTCGGATCATCCTCAGGGATGTTTCCCAGACAGTCGCCATAAGCCCATTGTGTAACTCTAGTGCGGCGTCAATAAATTACCTACCTAACTATTTAAATGAAGTAACTAAGTGAATGTAATATTACAGTCTACATGACTGGTTTACAAAATATTTTGGTCACAATATGCCCCCCCCCCCAAAAAAAAACTTGTGCAAATATAATCGAAAAGATTTTTTTTTTAGCGATTTTTGTAAAATTTTTAATACAATACATACATACAATTAAATTAAATTTAACGGTTTACAAAACCGTTTAATAAAATATTTGTATTACAAAGCCTGAAAAGATTCTTATGAAGCATATTATCATTAATCAAAAAAAATATTTCTTTCATCGTATGGTTTTATGAAAATAAAAAGCACAATAATTAAGCATAAACGTAACGTTATACGGTTTGCAAGATTTTACAAAATATATATTTAAAAAAAACTTTTCCCAAAAATTTCTGTGGAACACAAAATCTTAATTAAGAATTTTTGTTTTTATCCCTTTAATATAATGCACTCTCATTATGAGCGCATAATCAATGCACTCTGAACTTAATTTGAAAATTAAAATATTTACCCTATAACAGTTCAAAACAAAATAAAGAGAGTAATTATGACTTAACTTTTAGAATGCACTTGGATTTTGAAGTATTTTAATAATCAATATTTCTATCACGGTTTATACTGAATAAGTTGATAGGTTTATAACAGGCTAATAGAAAATTGATAAGAATGATAATGAAGGTTATAAGAATTTTCTTCAATTAAAAATACATATTTTTTGAAAAATATTTAAATATCGATTTTAAGTTTCAATGGAGTCATTTAATAGAAAATGAATAGCATAAAAGAAAATTTATGGTTATTTTTGCTGGTTATAGTTAAAAGTTATAGTTTAAAAATGTAGTGAGCTATTTTTTGTAACTGTGTCGAGAAGTTTGTAATTTATATTTCTGGTAACGAGAACAAAATTAACAAAATAAATGGAATAAAATAAAAATAATATAGTTTAATAATATAGTTTAATGAGTCAATTTAATGATTTTTTTTAACCAGATACATAAGGAAAGTAAGGCTACATGTTATTGATAGTAAATCATGTCAACAATATTAATTAATTTTAAAAATGAGTATAAAAACTCAAAGTTTATTTACGAAAGTATAAATGGAAATATATTTATTCTTATAGCATGTTAATTGCACTTAAAGTTAATTCAGCTAAAATATGTAATAATTTAAGCAATATAATCAAGTTAATTTCGCTGCAATAGTTGGGGAAGTTTTTTGTTTAAATGACAGTAAATATCGATAATTTTGCTTAAGTAGAAGTTATAAGTATAGTAAAGTAAAATTTATTTTATTTTATAACTGGCGTTGAACAGCCGACCCGATTCTAAATTTACGTCACATAATATTCAACTCCGTAACCTTGTAATTTTTACCCCACCCAGAAGACAAGGAAATTTCTGGATAAAGCATTGGGAGAAACTAGCTTTCGTGGAGGACTTTTTGGTGAAACTAACCCACATTTGCGTTACATGGAAAGAAAAACCACGAAAATCTATAACGGTATACGGGTAGCCCGATGGAAAGCGGGTTCTAACCCATGATTCGTCTATCACTGAAGATATTTTAAGGCAGCACTGTGATCGGTGTGAGCTGAGAGCAGAATTCATTTCAGTCAGCCACAGCTGGGATTCGAACCTGGTTCATCTCATTGGGAGGTGAACGTTCTGTCCCCTGTTGTTTTCACGACAAAAGTAAAATAAAATGCACTTAGCCAAAAAAAAAAAAAGGGTTTTCAAGAGGGGTCACTCAAAAAAACTCGCGTGGTTTTCTTCCGGGTCAGGCCGTCTTTGTGGTGAACCCTAAATAAAACTCATTCATAAACACCATATATTAAGTAATTATATGTTGTAATCTAACAATAAAACTTTATCATCGGTTATTATTTAAACAATATGTTCATCATAATATGACTGTCATTTTTTCCATACAAAAAATTGAAGTTAAGTCTTATTCAAGGAACATACGATATTTTTATAATGCAGTATAAAATCGCAAACAAGGATCAAAGGCAGGGCTCGAAAAAACTTAGAAATTTTATCCGTCCCCGAGGACGGCTTGTCCAACAATGTACCCGTCCTCTTTTGAAACTAACCCGTCTCTTCTAAATAAATAAAAATATAATTTTCTCTTATTTATTACTAACAATTATATAAATTGCACAATGAATTAGTAGTTACTAAGATTACAAATACTAGGATAACATTATACGGTAATAAAAGAAATAATAGGTTACTAATAGTAAAACCTAGTATTTCTTTAATGAAATAATTTATTTCCTTAATGAAATAATTTAAATAACAAAGCTCAAGTTATATGTCAATTATCATGTCAATTTATCCGAGGGTACTGCGTTTTTTAAATGAATCAAATACGACGTTTGTCAGTTCCAGAATTAAGCCAATGATTTACAGAGGTTTCTGCACAGAAATCTGAAAGAGGTTTTTCATTTAGGTAAATGTTCATAATTGCGGTTGACGCTTCTTGTTTAAGACCAGTACGTAATGTCTTTTTTTGTAAGTTTATTGCTGAAAAGCCTCTTTCAACCGCTGCAGTACTCCCAGACAGAGAAAACTTCCATTCCACCATGCGCAGTATGTTGCTGTATTTCGAGATTAGAGGGTCATTTTAGAAGTGAGGAGCTTGTAAGATGACAAAAATTGAAAATATATCACGAACATTAACGGGAAAATGGCCGTCCGCGCGGACGTTGTATTCGAGAAATTTGTTGTCCGCGGGGAATTTTTGACCGCCGAGGACGGGCGGACGGGCGGTTTTTCGAGCCCTGATCAAAGGGTATCTTTGCAAAGGGTATCTACTAGCAATATTGAATTTAAATATGATTCAAAGAACGAAACGTATCTTTGTAATGTCGTACAACACTAGAACACAACATATAAATGTTATCATAATGTAATTAACTGAGACAATTGTACTTTCTCACAATCAAGATACAGGTAGAGAAATAATAGGAGGACCGGAAAGTAATAGCGTTTCAGCGTATTAAATATTCGTTAGTCTTAAAAACCAATTCATTTTTTCGATCTATTTCGATTCATTTTAGATCCAGCTTTTAAAGGATGTCGCTAACGAGGGTGAATACATTATAGATTAAAAATAAAATCTTGATCTAAAAGAAAGTATATGTCTGGGAACTCTAGAGAATATTTCTCCATTAAATGTGAATACTCAGATTTGGCATATGATATCAAAGTATAGGCATCTTTGGTAAATAAGAATTTTCCAATCTATTTTTTTCTTTATTTGCAACGATTGAGCCAGCCATGTAGAAAATGTGTATTCTATACACTCCGTTTGGTGCAATGTGCTTTCTCTTTCTTTGCTTTTTATAGCTTGGATTTTGCTGTTCTTTTTCCATATTTATTTTCACTCAGCTCCATCAGGAAGATAATATTTCAGAACAAATGCTTTTGTGGAAAAATCACAAGGTTATTTCATTTCTTATTTTTGAAAGAGAATTCCTCCTTTATATTTGGTATAATCGAAATATCATGGAATTGGTTAAATCTGAAGATTTAAGCCTTAGATACCAAATCTTCACAAACTAGTTGTTTTAAATTATTATTAGACTTATTCATACTATTAGACTTATTTATATTATTAGACTAATTACACTTATATTTTTTCCTTACTTTTTAGAGCTTGGATTTCGTTGTTCTTTTTCCATATTTACTTTCACTCAGCTCCATCAAAAAGATAATGTTTAAGCACAAATGTTTTTGTGGGAAAATCACAAGAAAGCTATTTCATTTCTTATTTATGACGAAAAATTCTTCCTCTATATACAAAACAATAGAAATATTATGGAATTGGTTAAATCAGAAGGCTTGAGGCTTCGGTATTAAATCTTAACAAATTAACTGTTTTAAATTAATACCAGACTTTTTGCATTTATAATATTAAATTTATATTTCTTTCCTTACTTTTTATAGCTTGAATTTCGTTGTTCTTTTTCTAAATTTACTTTCACTCAGCTCCATCAAAAAGATAATGTTTCAGCACAAATGCTTTTCAGGAAAAATCACAAGAGGGTTATTTCATTTCTTATTGTTGAAGAATTTTTACTTTATATTGAAATGATCGAAATATTATGGAATTGGTTAAATATGAAGGTTTGAGCCTTAGGTATTAAATCTTAACAAATTAGTTATTTTAAATTAATAGCAGACTTTTTTTTGTATTTATATTATTAGACTTATGATATTTCTTTCTTTACTTCTTATAGCTTGAAATTCGTTGTTCTTTTTCTATATTTACTTTCACTCAGTTTCATCAAAAAGATAATGTTTCAGCCCAAATGCTTTAGTGGGAAAATTACAAGAAGGTTATTTAATTTCTTATTTTTGAAGGAGAATTTTTCCCATATATTTGGAATAATTGAAATATTACAGAATCGGTATCAAATCTAAGCAAATTCGTCATCATCATAGTTGGCCAGACAGCCCAATGTGAGCCAATGCCTTTCTCTGAAGATTTCTCCATGACGACTTCCAATTTATCTCTTATCTTAGCAAATTAGTTGTTTTAAATTAATTCCAGACTTATTGTATTTACTTTACTTTTTATAGTTTGGATTTTGCTGTTCTCTTTCTGTATTTACTTTCACTTAGCTCCATAAGAATATAATGGTTTAGGATAAATGCTTTTGTGAAAAAAATCACAAGAAGGAAATTTAATTTTTATTTTTATTTTTAATAAAAAATTCTTCCTTTATATTTGAAATAATCGAAATATTATGAAATTGATTGAATTTGAAAGTTTAAGTCTTAGGTATCAAATCTTAAAAAATCAGTTTGTTTAACTTAATATTGGGCACATTATTGTTAAATGCTAGTTGTCCCGAAATTCACGCCAAAAATATTTTAAAAATTCACGCATTTTTTTAAAATTTTATACTTTATGGTTATGTATGGAACGGAATATCAGATAGAAAGTTGGCCAATCAAGCTCTGGTGTCGAAATTTTTAATAACATTATTGCATACACGGGGCTTAACGTCGTTGATACGGCCCTCAATTTAAATTTTCAAAGTGCGTTGTTGCAATAAACTTTTGATTTAAAAAAATCAAACAGAAAAAAGTTCAGAAACTTGAAATTGAAAAATCTGTGAGAACAATTTTTTTCAACAAAACAGAACATTTAATAAATACAACATTCCTCAATTATAAAAACACGTTGCTCTTTCGTGCATCGCTCTATTTTGATAACCCTGAACTATCAGCAGTCATTCTGTCTTTATTTTTCATCGTCAATATTTTATATCACATATGGCGTGAAATTCAAATCTTGCTAGGATTTTGGGTAACCTTTAGCATATTAATATACTTTTGCATTTCAACAAACTGATGGGACAACCTAAATACACCAATATACACTATCCTACAACAATGGAAGAAACACTTTCAGTTTTTGATATTTTTTTTGTATTTCTAAAGAAATGCTGAAAAGAACTATTTTGAAACTTTAGAAGTGTTTTAATTAATGCGATTTTTCATACTTCGCAATGAAATTTAAAGCTTTCAAAGGCTTAAGAGACAGACAATAAATTGCGAAAGAAAACAAGTATTTTTGAAAACCCTACACCAGAAAATCAAGCAATAAGCTTGTAACTTGCATCAATTACTTCGGTTCTTATTTGAAATAATTGTATAAAACTTTGCAAATCTAGCTTAAAGATTAATGAAGATATAAATTTTTTTTATAAAAGACTAATTTTTTTGTCTTATCTTTTTTATGCTATAACTTTAAAAATATTCAGAAAAATCAAACAAAGTTTTCGGAATAATTTAAAATTAATTACAAAATTATTGTTTCAAAGTTTGAATTGTTTTTTTAAATGCGCATGATATGAGTGTTTGAAGTAGTTCTTTTGTATTGCGCATGTGTGGAAAAAGACTAAAATTATTTTTTCATAATTTAGTAGTGAATCAATCATATTTGGCAACTAATAATAAAAATCCGATTCAAATTTCTTAAAAGCATAAAAAGTTTCAAGCAATTTTCCAAGTAGTTTTTGTACAGTTTAAAAGAAAACTAAAAATAATCGGGTTTTCAACGAATATTATTATGTAGTATTGCAAATTACACTACCTTATAATAACCGGATGGCATGAACAAAATTAAATATGTGGAAAATCCCCTATCGTTTTGAGCTTACTTAATAAGTACAAAAACTACTTAGAAAATTGCTTGAAACTTTTTATGTTTTTAAAATAGTTATATCAATTTTTTTCCATTAGTTGCCAAATACCATCCACTATAAAACTACAAAAGAACTACTTTAAATGCTGATATCTAACGCATTTTTAAAAACATGTTTTTCATATTTTAAAGCAATAATTTTGTAATTAATTTTAAACTGCTCGAAAAATTTTCTTAAGTTCTTATGTTATATTATGTTCTTATGTTATATTTTACTACATGTTCTTAAAGTTATAGCAAAAAGTCTAGGATAAAAAAATGAGTTTTTTAATAAAAATGTTCATATCTCCGTAAATATTTAAACTAGATTTTATGCAATTATTGCAAATTACAACGAAAGTAATAGATACAAGCTATAAGCTTTTTTCTTTACTTTCTGAGATAGGGTGTCCAAAAATACCTGCTTTTCTTTCTCAATATATTGACGGTCCCTTAAATCCTTAAATGTTTTAAATTTTATTGCAAAATATGAGAAATCGCATGAACTAAACACTTCTAAAATTACAAAATAGTTATCTCAAGTATTTCTTGAGAAATTCTAATAAATATCTCCCATTATTGTAGAATAGTGTATTAAATAAAAAAATCTTTATTCGTAGTAATAATAAACTCATGCACATTAAATCATATAGAAATAGTTTTATTGAACCTAAACAATTTTTTGAATATGTTTGAAATAAACTAAAACAACATAGTATAAATTGAGCTTGTCTAAAATAATTAAGCAATGTGGTTGAAATATTATAGCTTTCAATACAACAATGCAAACAGCCTTCAATAGAAAATCGATTTTAAAAGTCAAAGCAATGTCGTACAAACGATAATATTATAACAGAACACCTGGCTTAGTACAAATTGCTTAGATTTTTCTTCCAACACGCAACACAGTTGATGAATATGGCGTAAATTATAAATATCTTTCTCCGATTCTCCGGTTTTTAATGGTAGAGAAAGATCATTCAGTGTCTTCTAAGTATAAATACCTTTATAAAAACGCCAACAACCACTTGACATTTTCAGCACATAATCAATAAAAGGTGTTACTTTAGGCTTTAAACGGCGGTAAATCTATTTTTCACCTAACTTTAGAACAAGTGTTAACTTTTCTATTGGCTGCTTCAGGGATTTCCATTAAAAATAGTTCAGCAGTTCTTTATTTTGTACCATAAATGTTATCTCAAATTTCTGCCAAAAAAGTTAACAATGTATAAAGAGATTATATAGTGTGTTACAAATTTATGGTGGTGTGTAACAATTGATAGTTAATATAGCATAAAGAATTCGACAAAAATGAAAATATTTGTTGTTAATTTCTTGGAATCTTTCGAAATTTGAATTATAATTTTGTTTTGTTTAAGTTCGAATAGATAAATTTTGCATCTAGATTACATCGCGAAAAAATTCAGGTAAAATTACCCAACTGTATCGTAATGACATTTCTAATTTAAAAAAAAGCACAATTCTATATAATGAAACAAAATATACGGTATTTAAACCAGTCGTTTGGTAATTTTGATTCGTTTTTATGGCAATGGTTCACTGGAAGTTCTGGTTTTTCTAAATTATAATTCTGATTTTCTCAAGTAATTAATAGTTCATCAGTTCTTTATCAAATAAATTTAATAGAATAACCATCCTGCTCTAACTTATCATGTAATGTGATAAAATTACGAAATTTTACCACATTTACCAAATTTTATCACACATTATAAAACAAATTTTATTGTTAACTTTATCAATACGCTTACCAAAATCATTACCAATACGCTTAAGTAAGAATTACTAAGTTTTTTGGTGCTCCCATTGAGCCAAATTTTACCATATTCCGGTAATTTTGACCATAATTTTTTTTCTCTGAAAAAGATAAAATTAAACTGCTTCTAAATAAAGACATATTTAAAGGTGGCATATTCATGTTAAGTTTAATAGATAACTTAAATGTTTTATTAATCTCAATTATTAAAACGTTTTAATTTATTATTTTATACATTGTTTTTATATACTTTAGAAATGTAACTTTACAAAAAAAACGTTTAGTTAAAAAAAAAAAATCATAATCCTGATTTTCTTTTTAAAATTCAGAACATGATAAAAAATGTTTTCAATGCAATGAAATAGTAATAAATTCATGTTCTTAAAGTCATAAAAAACAGTTTTATTTAAACTTAATTATTTTTAAAAATGTTTGAATCTGAGTAGGAGTAGAATGAATAATGAAATTCTTAAGCGATGCAATAAGAATATTTTTTTGAACAGTCAAATACAAAAAAGATTCAAATTAGAAATCGATTTTAAAAGTCAAAGCAATGTCGTACAAATGATAATATTATAGCAGAACACCTGGCTTTCTTAGAACAATTTGCTTATATTTTTCTTCCTACACACAACGCTATTGATGTGAAAATGGTATAAATTAAAAATATCTCACTTGGAACCTCCGGTTCTTAATAGTAGAGAACAATCATTCAGTGTCTTTCAAGTTTAAATATCCTTATTAAAACGCTAACAACCACTTGACATTTTCGGCACAGAATCAATAAAAAGGTGTCACATTTAGGTTTTAATGGCAGTAAAACTATTTTTCTTTTAACACAGATACTTTATGGCAACTTTTCTATTGGCTGCCTTAGGGATTTCCATAATAAAAGCTGCTGCGATAAGAATTTTATTTATAGAACTTCGTAAAAATAAAGTAGTTTTATAGTTCTTTATATTGAAATGAAAATTTTTATCTAAAATTTTTGTAAAAAAAGGCCACGAAGAGTTACAAGTTTGCGTAGGCGCGTATAACGAGTAAGATATGTTAGTTTAAGTAAAAAAACAGATTTCGGCATAAAAGAAATTTTTTTTGTCTTGTTTAAATTCGTGTAAACAGAAAACGTTTTCTTCGAATGTAAGCAAAGCCATTTATGTATCGTTTAAGTTCGTTCCAAAAGAAAAGAGGCAACTTGTAAAAAAAACAAAAAAAAAAAACAAAAACATGTATATGCCTTAGCGTTTTGATACGCAAAGTTCAAGGCTAAATTGTTGTACATTATATTTTAAAAGTTCTTAACGAACGATTTGTTTCATGAACAGTACTTAAGTGACTAATATATTCAAGTAAACTATACATTTTACTTTCGGAGAGATGCAAATCAAACGGCCTCTTTCTTATTTATTTATCTATTGACATACACATGCGGTCTTGTGTGCTTAATACTAATAACAACTTATAAAATCAAAGCAAACTAAACAGAACAACAAATAGCACAAATAAGAGGACAGCTTTAGAGATCCACATTGGATTTAAGTGGGATTCGAACTCATTGACTCCACTTTTAGATCGTCTGACGGGAGCTATCACTTTGCCATAAAGACTCCATCCTATTTTTTAAAAATGTCGTCTGCGTTCTTTTGAGTGCAAATAAAACATGACAAATAATCGTTTTCATTTCATTCAAGTTCAGTAACGGTAGTACGCACAAGAGAAACATTACTGATTGTGATCCGAAGACATGCTATCACAATTTTGATTATCTGCTGAGTGGATGGATGGCTCCCCTCCAACGGTAGAACTGTTAAATGAGGATCGATATCGCACTCTCGGAAACTTCGCAGGTTGATCAAAGTGGTCCATCACCCACTCAGTGACCGTTGAAATTAATCTTGATTTCGGTAGCTTCACTGTGAAACCATTATTTAAGTTAAAAAAATTATTTTGAAATATTAGACACGTGAGCTATAAGCGCGTTGATGAAAGCAGATCTAAATTCAACGGAAGAACACTAAAAATAATGTGAGGATCTATCTATAAATTAAATTTAATATGTAACGTAGATGATAAGAAATTTTCAAATTCGTATCGTATCCCCGAATGTGAATATTTTAACTAATTTTAACATAGCTTTTACGTAATTGGAACGAAGGATCATTTTAGGCATTCGACTGTCGGCCAACAACTTTTCCACAAAGTTAAAGATATATATATATATATAAATAAATAAATACAAGAAAACACGAAGAAAGTTAAGAAAAACAATAAGTTTCATTTATTGCGCTTAAGCTGCAAGTAAACAGAACTCATTAGATAAGTTCAAAATGAAGAATAAATCAAAGAAAAATTATAGACATATGTAATGGGGGGAAATACTAAGGAAAAGGGGGGAAATAATAAGGTAAAAAATAACAAACAACAGTTTAAAAAAAAAGGGATGAAATTTTATTTAAAAAACCGGAAAAAAAGAAGATATAATCTTTTCATAAGTCCACACGATTATATCCGCAAAACAGAGTGCCTTCTGATATTGTATCAATAAAGCCAAAGCAAAATATATTAATACAATAGTGTGAGGAGCACTCAAAATTTTTTTAATTTTTTTTAATAAAAAATACAACAAATAAAATAGAACACAAAAAGTAAAAATAACACGTAAAAACAGAAAATAAAATAAAAGAAAAAGAAAAAAACAGTATAAAAATGGACTATAAAGCGAGTAGCGAAATCAGATCAACTTACATGGACGGGAAATTTTTCAAGAATAATTTAAAAATGTTTTCGCAGAAAGATTGCCAGATTACAAAATATGAAAACAAAAGATGAAAACAAAAGCGCAAATTGAGTGTAACAAGAGGGTT
>NC_092213.1:51542401-51623383 GCF_043381705.1 Parasteatoda tepidariorum | reverse complement strand
GCTATAGAAGAAAAGACTGATAACTGTTATTATAAAAATGTAAATATATATATATATATATATATATATATATAGCCATAACATAGTCAAATTAAAAACAGAATATGAGTTTCTTCTAAGGGTTTTCTACAACAAAAATAAAACTAAAAACGTTGTTGTTATAGTAATTCGAAGCAATAATTTATTATACGTCAATGTAGACATAATGCAGATTTATAGCCCCAGTAATAGTATATACATCAGTGATGTCAAGAAAAATTTATAACACACGGGTATTAAATTGGATTATTAAATTGTGAAGATATTTCCTTATTCGGCAAAACAGTATCTGAGAAGGAAAAAAAATTTTTTAGTTTTGAGCAACGGCGTTTATTTTTTTTTTTTTACACTACTCTACGACATTTATTACGAGGTCTATATAGTTCTTGATTTCTATTCCGCTATTTTTTTTGGTTTGTCCGAAAACAGGTGAAGCACTAAAAACAAAATTATTCCCTTTGGGAAACGTTTTATTATATTTTCTAACGGGCGTTGAACAGCTGACTCAATTCTAAGTTTAAGGCTTTCAATGCTATACTCCGTATCCTTGTAATTTTGAGTTCAACCCAGAGGACAAGGAAACTCTTGGATCAAGCATTTCGACAAACTAGCCTTCGTGAAAGACTTTTCTGATGAAACTAACCCGCAATTACGAAACATGAAGAGGAAAACCACGAAAATCTACCACGGTTAGTCTATCTACAAGGGGATTCAAACCTATGATCCGTCTACTACTGAGGATATTTTCTATCAGCACTGTGATTGATGCGAGGAGGAAACAGAATTCGTATCAATCAGCCACCGTGACTCTGTTGGGATATATTGAAAATAAAGAAAAACAACCTAACAGGAAATTTGCTTAAGAGAGATTATGATTTTAGGTTATAGAATGATATAATAAATTTAATGGCTTACGTACTAAATAGTTACAATGAAAAATTAAATTAAAAAATAATTGAAATTATCGGGAAATAAATTTATTTTTTGATAAAAAAATATTATGATTAATAAATTTTTTTAAATAAGTAATTAAGTTTAGAAAATTAATTTAACTGAAACTTTTTTTAAGGCCACATAATCCCATATTAGATTTGAAGTACTAAATATTTCACTATCATAGTAACTTCATAGTATACTTTCACTATCACAGTATAACTATTTCAGAAAACAAAGGAATTGCAGAATAAGGTGTGGAACTAAAGCTTCTTCATAAAATATTTTGATTAAAACTACCTTGCACTTGCGTAACATGCAGAAGAAAACCCAAAATTTCCCCCCTATGAATACGAATGACACTCATTGCCATAAATTTAGCACACATAGAAAGATATGTCAGATTGAAACGAAATTTTACATCCGTAAGTAAAACATTGATATAAGTAAGGGATTAAAAAATCAAAGCAAAAAGATTATTTATTACAGGAAAAAATACAAATGAATTGAGGTTTTAATACCCTCTTCGTGGTCGAATACAGGATGCAATACGGTCCGACATTGAGGCATGCGAGTCCCTCATGATGTCCTGCGGCATTTCTTTGCACAATTACTTTAAAAACCCACTAAATCGACGAAACTCGAAGGCTGTCAAACTTAAAGCCCCAAATGTTCCCAGGTATGCTTGTTCGGTGACAAATCTGGGAATCGAGCAGAACATATAAAGATAGTAACATGGCGGAGGCATTCCGCTGACACCCTTGCTGTGTGTGGCCAAGCATTATCTAGTTGAAAAATGGCTCCTGATTGCCCTGTCCTGAGTAGCAACACATGTGGCTGAAGGGTGTCACGAACGTATCAATATTAAGAGTCATCAAGTGTCGTTTGCGATGGCACCCTATATCATCCCACCAGCAGTAGGAACGTCGTGCTGCTATATAGTGTGTGCAGGAATGAGGCGTTAACCACGGGGTCTCCACATTCGTACATGATTGTCATAACTGCCAAATTAAATCTGGATGCATCAATGAAGAGGACGTGGTTCCAATCGGTTGCAGTCCGATCCCGTCGAAAGCTACACCCAGGGTTGGCTTTTTGCCGGCAGAAACTGGTTTTTGCCATGCCAGTGGCAGAAACTGGTTATAACCGGTAAAAACTGGCAGAAACTAAAAAAACTTCTATATTAGTTCTAGTAATTGCTTAATGACATTTTGTTTAAGTAAACTGAAAAATTTAACTCCATGTAACTGTAACAAACTTTTTAATTCATTGTTTGTAAATATATATTATTTTGCTTATATTAAATATAAAGAGTGCAGTATATCAAATATTTATATATAATGAAGAATAAAGTAATGTAATAATAAATATAATTACTAGATTTTAGTTTATTATATTAAATTCTGAAATTTAGTAATTATCATTTAACTCTTAACATAATAGAGCTATTTTCAAATAGTTTTTTCTTTTCAAGACATAATTTGCATGGCAACAATGCAATTATTATAAGAGTAACAGTTTGAATCTTTTGTGGATGGCAATGCCTGCTGGTTCTGATGGATTTGAGAGAATCTTCTCAAATTTCTCTTTCGTGCATAGCAAATTGAGAAATTGTTTAGGTTTAGAAACTGCATTAAAACTTGTCTTTTGTTATATATTACTGCAGAGTACAAACAATGTAATATTTGATTTTGAATGGTGATAATTTTGTAAATAAATTGTACTTTGTTTAACATTTAATTGCTTTTTCTATGAATTATCCATTATATGTCAATCTCAGTACTTACTTTTATGTCATTTTCTGAATTTATGCCACAAATGAGGCAGAAAAGGGTTTTTGCCATGCCGGTTTTAACCGGTTTCTACCAGTGGTTTTAACCACCTCGGCAGAAACGTGCCAACCTTGGCTACACCACTCTAAACGGAGCCAGTGGTGGGTGTCAGTTCTGCCAACACTGTACAATACAAACGCACACCGCTTCTACAGCACAGCAGATGTGATGGTATGAGGTGCCACAGCGGATGAGGTGCCACAGCGGTGAGGTGCTTAGTGGTACGTTTGTGACGTCCTCCAGTCACATGCATAGCCCCTCATGACAGAGCTCCCAGGAGCCATTTTCCAACAAGCAATGCTTGGTCTCATACAACAAGGTAGACACAGAAATGCTTCCGCTACATTGCCATCCTTATTTGGTCTGCTCGATCCCCAGACTTGTCACTGAACGAGCATATCTGAGATCACTTGGGACCGCAAGCTGGACAGCCTCCGAGTTTAGTCGATTTAACGGTGTTTTTATAGTAACTGTGGAACGAGATGCCTCCGGACATCTTAAAGAACTTGTATGCCTCAAGGCCCGACCGTATCACATCCTGTATTCGCTCCAGAGGTGGTGCAAAAGGGTGCAAATACTTCTATTTATTTGTATTTTTTTCCTTCAACAAATGGTCATTTTTCTTCGATTTTAATCAATGTTGTACAGATGTAAAATTTCGTTTCATTCGGACAATTCATATTAGGCGCACTAACTTCAAGACTATGGGTATATAATTATTAAATTATCTCTAACTTCTAATTGTAGTTCAGAATTGAGGCCTCGGGCTGAGAGCAAAAGAATATGAGACTAATAATCACAATTATAACAGTACATATAAAGGTAAGTCTAGTATAAATGGTCATAGATTTTTAAAATCGAAATAAATCTTCAAAGAATAACGATACTAGAAATGTTTTTGTATATTTAAAATTCTTATACATTTACTCAACATATTTTATGCAAAAAATAGTGAAATATTGTAAACAAAAATATGAAGAAAAAAAATTGTTTGAATATGAACTCACAAACGACCGATTTCGCAGTAAGGTAGAGAAGAATTAGCTATCCAATACAGTAAAGAAAAAAAGAAATTGAAGAATGGAAAATAAAGCATTTCATAACTTAATCATGAATAACTTTTTTTTCAAATTACAAAGAACGATTTCTTTCATGGAAAATAAAGCGAAAAGAATCAAATAAACAAATTTTAATGTACTGTTCTAAATCCATATTCTTTTAAATTTAGATATATCCTTTTAAATTTAGATTTTCAAAATTTGTACATGTTTTGTAGAGCATCTAATACATCGTATCCTTTTTAATTGTGATATTGTATTTACATTGAGTCAACGCAGTGGTTTGTATCAAATCCTGAATCTGTTGAAAAAGATTATTTCAAATTTACTTCTTTTTCACTGATGGAAGTGTCTATTTTTTCTCCAGACTTTAGATTTTCACTCGGTTCTAGACTTACTTATAAGTTTTTTTTTGCTTCTGGTAGTCCATTTTTTAAACTGTATTTGACATATTAACATCAGGAAATTATGCAATATAACGTAGTTCTAAGCATTATTAATTTAAGATGAGCTCCGTTGTTATTTAAAAAGACCCATCTCCGATTTAGTATCCTAACTTCATTTTGTCGGTGACGTTAAGTTAATTTGAGTAAGCTGCATTTCTTGCATTAGAACAATATTTTTGTTTAAGATTCTTCCAGAAGCAGGCATGTTCAGAAACGTGTAATTAGGAAAAAAATTAAATCGAAATTAAAAGTCCCCGTTGCTTTGAGGACAGATATTGTGTTCTCGGGAATTGCCAGTATTCTCCAGGACTCATTACAGTCTTAGAAAACTGATGCAGGTAGCATTCCATCTTCTCATTTTTATCTTTCATCACTCAGGCTGGATTGGGGATATATTCTTCTGCATTGCAGCAAGTGAAAATATTAATGGTAAAGCCTTTTTTGAAAGATGATATTGTAGAACAGTGTTTCCCAAACTTATGACTTTAGTGTACCCTTTCTAAATTTTTCGTAATGCTGTGTACCACTAGTAAAAAAATGAATGTATTTTTCTTTTAAAAATGTTTATTTTTCTTTTTTGGTCCAAAGTTTTATTAATAAGTTTATTTGCATCAGTGAGAAGGATGATATTGTTTTTCCTGCGATAATTCATTATAATTCGGTTATCTTGTGGTCAATTTTAGTCAGAGATGCGATTCCAAGTCCAATAATCTATTTCTTTTTTTCGACTCAATGTCCACGAATGTTGAAAAAGCGACTTCACATAAATATGAAGTTGGAAAAGGCAAAATATATTACACAACTTTTTCTGTTAAGACAGGATACATATTTTGCATTCGCAGCATGTTAAAGAACACTCCTCATGTTTATTTTTCAAGGATCAGTCTGAAACCAGTTCCAATAATTGCTCTTCTTCCGCATACGACAATTTTTCTGGCATGGATGTTGTATTAATATTAAACGGATATCTTATCCATTCAATATTTTTTTTCAAATTGGGGAATTGCACAAAAGTTAAAAATCACAACTGGCTGTTGACACCACTAATTATACAACTCTGCAAAAAATAGTCAATAGAAAAATACGCAATCGAGAATTTCCATGGCTAGCTTTGATTTTAAATAAAAAAAAATTTACATTTTCGTTTGTTGCAAGATATTTTGCATAAGAATGCGTACCCCCGCTAAACTGGTCCCGTACCCCTAGGGGTACGCGTACCACACTTTGGGAAACACTGTTGTAGAAGATATGACCCACTTCTGTCAAAACAAAACTAGGTCGATTGTTCAACGATTGATCTTTTTCATCCATGATAAAAATGTTCCAGGCCCTGATAACTCTTTTTTTCTCCCAGATGGAGTAGTTAGAAGTATGCATTTACTTAGTTTTGATTGATATGGTTTAACTTCACGCAAATAATATAACTTTTATTATAGTTAATTAAAATAATGAATTAGGAATAGCTTAAGCTAATCGCATCCAGCTTTTTTATTTGTATCATTATAACGATGCTTTATATCTAGTTTTTTTTAGTGCATCCGAGAATTTTTACACAATTACACCAAAAAACGAAATCTTTGTTTCTGCATTCGTTTAATAGCTTTTTTTCTAAGCACTGAACCACGACCCATGAGAATTTTTTTGAAATTATTGTTCTTCAAATGACGTTTCTTGGAATTTGAAATGTTTGATACACTCTCTTTACTGAATATGACCCAATTTGTACAGCATCCATGGCATTTGAAAAATAATTTTCATTCCCGATCTCTCTAACTTGAATTAGTCTTTCTTATATATTAATTTGGCATATTGAAAAGTAAAATTATTATTTGGCTCACATTACTTATACATTATTATAGAGATATATGCTATGAAACAGTCAGATAGTGAAAAGAAAAGTAGTGTATTTATGCATTTCTAAAATTCTGAGCATTATGCATTCTGAGTTTACGACTATCGATGTTCAACTCCATTGGTCTTGAAAGTTAGAATTCACCCAGAAGACAAGGCAAGTCCGGGATAAAGCATTGGGACAAATTAACCATCGTGAGGACTTTTTCATGAAAATAACCTGGATTTATGGTATATGGAGAGAAAAACCTTAAAAATCTCCCATGGTTAACTCGACGGCAAGGGGGTTCTAACCCATGATTCACCTATCACTAAGAATATTTTACGTTATCAATTTGGAGTGAATTACGTTAGCAGAATTCGTATGGGGAGAATTACGGGAGCAGAATTTGTATCGACTAGCTACCGCTGGCATTCGAGCCTGGGTCAGCACATTGGGGAAGCTAACCCTCTATCCCCTGAGCCACCGTGGCTAAATCTATATACGTATTAATAAAAAGTGGTCACCATCCTCTATTTTATCTAGCTATCTCTCTTAAAGTTGAAATAGCAACTTCGATCATAGTGTCACTTTACTATTTTTGCTTCTTACTCAGGAACTAAAATTGGACAATATTTTTACCTTAAAAGTCAATTTAGTCCAAAATTCTATCAAATAAATTATGTATCACTAAAATGAGGCCAAAGAGTTAGTTTGGTGAAATTTACTCAAACATGAGAAACGTTCCAACTGTTCATATATGGATCTCAATCTCCTTATCATAACATGCAAGAAACTAAATACACTAATGAATAAAATAATTTATATATCTATATTAGCCCTCTCTCTATGTATACGTAACTCTTCCTGAAATACGCTTAATTCTAATGTAATAAGGCTTTTGTAGATTGAAACAACGCTTATATACCAATAAAATAATACTCTCATTCTAAATCAATAATTCTACATTTCTCCCTTAATTGTTAGGGTATACATGGCTGCTCATTGTATAACTAAATTGAATCATAATAAACTAAATTCAACTTAGAGGAAAAGATGCTTTGTATGAGTTATTACTTTTGTCAACTGTAGAAAATATAATTACTAAATATTAAAGTATTGGAGCAGCTGTTTCTTTTTTTCCCTTTTTTTTTAAATATCTGGTGTATTTTAAATGATGGTTTCTACTTATCTATTCCAGCATGAAGTTAAAACTTCGTTCTTTGAATAAATTAATAGTTTTTATTTCAGCCATAGTACTGGTGTATCATATAGCATCAATTCATTCATAAACATTAAATTTTAAACTGCGAAAAAATCATCACTCACCATTCAAGAGAACTTATGTTTCCCAATGAATCAATTCTACTGTTTATTTAGAAAATTAACGCTTCAATAGGTTTCGCTATTTTGAAAGTACAGCCTACTTGCGATATTTATTTTCGAGAAAACGGTGTGTGAAAAACACATGACTGAATACTAAATGAAGAGATAAAAAGATGGTGACACACAGTAGAAATATTCATCTATGTCGACACAATAACATCATAATTTATTTCGAGAACCTTTTCTAAAGTTTGATAGATTTAAGTCATTATTAATTCACAGAGATTATACGCATAATTTATAGTCCGTGACAACAATGAAAATTCCCTTTACTCTTTTAAAATGCACAATAATTCGATTTGCTTGGATAATGTTTTGATCAAGGGTGGCGTATTACTTATGAACGTGTAAAACTTCTTTAAGTAAATGGGCAAGGGAATAATTTACGGACGCTATTAGTTCAACTGTAAATTATGTACACATCTATAGGTGCATATTTACAGTAAGAGTTTTATTACGATGAGTATTACCTTAACAATTTTAAAATGTATATTGATTCTAATTGCTAGGATACGGTTTTAAACTCATGGTATCTTTAAGAAATCTGACACACCTTAAAATTAATAAGAGCAAAATTTATAGGTCTCAGTAGAGCAATTATAAATTAGGCTACAAGTGCAATAAGTGCTTATTTACGGGTATAACTCCATAGATAATGACAACAATGAGAATAAAGTTGTAATCAAGGGTGGCGATAAACCTGAAAATAACTATTTGTTACATGGTAAGTCAACAAAAGAGGTGGACTTAAATTGATTAAATAACCGGTTACTTTTTCTCAGGGATTTTTTTTTGTTAAAAAATCACTTAATGATAAAAAAAAAAGAAGAGAAAAACAACAACAATGCAGAAAGACTGGGGAAAATAGAATTTTTATTAAAATGCCCAGTGTTTCGATTCAAACTTTTGATTCTGCAGTATCCATCAATTTGTGATGGACAGATTTATGCAAAAGGGAGTTTTTTTTAACAATTTATGTTTTAAATTTCCTTTATTCCTTTTTTTTTTTTAAAAAAATATTAATATATTTTAACCCACTAATTATTATGAAAAATATTACAGTAACATACAATGTGCCAATAATAAAAAAAAATATCATTATTTCGAAGTTCTAATCTATGCATTAAATGTATTTTGCATCCAGAAATATTTTAATCTCTTATTAAAGTTCTTTACATTCAGTATGTTGAACTAAATTTTTTCATAATTTTTTTTATTTTTGAATTAACTTTTTATAGTCGTAAATTATTTCTAATATGAATATTTTTTAACAAAATATTCAATCCAAGCTAAGTTTTCAAAAAGTGGTCATTAAATGAAAAGCATCTATCAGTATCGGTCACCGACTCATTAGGCTTGAGGAAAAAGTGGCTATTAAGTTATTGGAGATTACCGGCCACTGGCTCCTAACTGAAAATTAAAATTTTCTAGTCTAGGTGTCAAATCTCTTATAAGTGAGTGAAACTTCTTAAGAGGATGCTGTACCACGGGAGTCACGGCAAACTTTCTTTCATCTGCATAGTAATTTCAAAACTTAAGCATGGGAAAAGTGAGTCTATATTTAGAGTAAAATCATGAAGTAAACTCTAGAGTACACTATAAAAAATTTTTAAAAATATCGAAATGCAAATAAATTATGAAAGTATTACGTTGTGGTATAATATTCATAATGCAGAGTTAGTTAATTATTAGTGCAAATTTCATACCGATTTATGGTTGCAGTTAGTGTATATTTACATATATAAGCCGTAACTACAATGATAATATCCTGCGCCATTTTAAAAGGCTGTTAAATCGGATGCATGTAAGAAATGTCTCTCTTAAATCAGATGACTATTAAGTGTCATCGTAAATTCAGATAAATAGGGAAAAAAATCCTGAAATATTATAAGGAACCTATCTGTGAAGAAGCTTAAAAACCATTATAATTATAAATATATTTCCATAAAAGCTTTAAAATATTTTTTCTTGTTCCGACTGGCTTAGATGTTTAATACAAAATATATGATTAAAAATATTTCCAAAAAGCCTTGTTTTCCTATTTTTACTCAGTCAAGGGCAATTCTGTTATTTAAATAAGTGAACACAAAAATTAATCATTAACATGGTTGAAAGCAGGTTAATATTTCGAGGAAGTCGACGCCCATGGTTAAGAGCCGCTGTCCTGGCAATCAGCAAGTTGGCCAACATCCTGTGTTTGGCCACGATTAAAGGCGCTAAACACGCGAATAGTAATTGTGGCCAGGGGGATGGCACGTGTCCCAGAGGATCACGGATCCTTTCGATTTTGGCCGTGACTTTTGATATTTGAGCCCTAGTTTGGAATAAACAAAGATGATTTGAGGTGTTTGGGGAAATTCCTAAAATGTACTCGCTATACGATTTTCTGTTAATCTAATGATTTTGTCATCTTGTTTTATTTTTGGCTAACAAATGAGCTGAAAAATACAATCGGATATAAATGTGCAAATAACTGGTATCGAGATGAAAGCAAATACAATTATGCATTCTTTTTGTTGGGGAGAAATAGTTTATAATGCTGCAACTACAATGCATGTAAAGTAAAAAACTAATAATATTTAAGTCTTAAAACAATTATTCGGCCTGCAAATGAGTCGACCTAGGGGTCGAGTCGACCACAGCGAATGAGTAAAATAATATGAATTTATTGCAGATGATTAGGGAGAAGCGTTGTGCATGCAGAAGAAGAAGCGTAATAAGTCAGAATGTAAAATTTTAAAATCAGTCGCGTGACATATTTTTGAGAAACAGACAATAATTCATTAATATTGCCAAGAAAGAATATTATTTTTCATAAAACAGCTTTGACACACGCAATAAAACCTGAATTATACAATTTATTATGTAAATTAAAATCTTATAAAACAAACCAAAAAACTATTTACCATAATATTAATAAATATTTCACGCAAAAAGTATCTGTACACAGGAGAATAAGAAAATGTTTCGGAGCCGATGAACGATAGTAATAAAGGAGTTTTTGTTGAAAAAATAACTTAGTTGATTTTTGTTTTATTTTTGTGTGATTTTTTGTTTCTTAGCACACGACGTCATACAAAGGCAGCCTCTAACTAAATCAATTTCTTTTTCTACCTAATATTAGTACTTTTCCATATAGCTTTATATAGTCTTATTGACTTGATTTTAGAGCCTATTAGAACAAAATATATTTTATTTTGATACTTATTATAACGAAAATAAATACCCAGTCGGAAATATACTATCACTGTTAAAGAGTGTTTTCGTATAAAAGTGTAAGTTAAGTTGTAATATTGTTTTCTATTCCAAGTTTATTTTTGTTTTAACATTACAGTCACATTATAAACACCAGAAGTTGTTGTAACATAAAAAATCTGAAAGGATAAAATCTTGAATATCCAAAGTCATTAAATAGCGCGTTATTTAATACTTTTCGTACTATGTTGACCTTCCGTTTTTCCAATTTTATACGAAGTCATTTTTAAGATTTATTCATGTGTCAGTTTAGGGTATTGTTTAATATATTATAAAAAGTGATTAATGATATAGAGCCTGATAAAAGGGAGAAAAAAAATTTGGTTCACGTATTTCATAAGAATTAATTTTTTTTTAATTCTTACTTATGTTTCCTTAATAGTTTATTTTAGGTTTAAGTTGCAATTATAGATTATTAGTTACTATCTGCTTTTTGAAGACCAGTTTGGTCACTTTTCAAAATTATCTTGTATAATATATGAACAAAAACGAATGCACGGCACAACTGTATTTAAATATTCTAATTATTCAACCATTTCTCCAATCCTAACACCTTAAATATTTTTAAACAATATATTATCCAAATTTTTCACTGTCTAGCTGTTGCCCGTGGCTTCGTTTCGTATTTTATTTAAATTTTAACTATTTTCAAGGGAAGTCCGCGATATTGTTTGTTAAAGTTTTTTATGTGTTGAATTTATTAACAATTTAAAATCTGTCCGGCAGCCATTAAGTCATACAAATCACTGTAAAAATAAGTTCAGGACATTTCAGCATAGTAAGCAGCAAATGCATTAAGATAATTTCCGAGTGAACAATTCATGGATGGGGTTAGGGGCAGCTTCTGTTGTCAGAAACCTGGAGCACCAGCGGTTTCTAAATGAGATTGCTGACAGTTTGGCCAAAGCAGGTGCTGAAGTGGCCATTACGACTGTCGCTCCTCTTACTTTCTAAATGTAAGGCAAAGAGTATGGCCATTTGGACGGTCCCGCCGGTACACTCATGGTAACAGAGTAGGTGCCCAGGGGGCTTCTTGGCTCGGGGCAGAAATAGACGAGAACAAACTGCCATTACTCGTTTCCTCAGTGGACATTAGTCATCAATGACTTATAACGATGGTAATAAACACTTCGAAATTTGCACTAAGTGTTCTGCAGCCCAGGCCTCCCCTGACCATATTTTATCGTGTCTGGGACTTACCAGGCAGGACCTGGTTCAAGCTCCTCTGCTGGTGCTAGACTTTCTTAGAGTGAACGAGCTCATGGACCTGATCTAGCTCAGCTGGTCATGGGGATGAGAACAACAACAAAATAATTTCCATCTCTGTCGAGAGATGAGATAGAAAACTCATCACAATGCTTCATTACGTGCTGTACTACTTCCTCACGCACCTCTTCAGCCATACAACTCGTCTATCCGAGTATCATAAGATATATACTTGCTATTTAATTTTTTATTTTATAACCGTCGTTGAACAGCCAACCCAATTTTATGAATTTTCGACTACTAATGTTCAACTCGGTAGCCTTGTAATTTTGAACCCAATCCAGAAGACAAGGGAACTCCTGGATCGAGTATAGGAAGAAATTTGCCTTCGTGGAGGACTTTTTGATGGAGCTAACCCGAATTTGCGTTACATGGTGAGGAAGACCACGAGAACCTCCCACGGTTAGCCCGGCGGCAAGGGAACTCTAACCCATGATCCGTCTACCACTGAGGATATTTCACGTTATCACTGTGGTCGGTGCAAACCGGATGCGGAATTCGTATCGACTGGGATTCAAACCCGGTTCGCCTCATTGGATGGCGAACGCTCTATCCCCTGAGCCATCGCAGCTCATATACTTACTATTGCTTGAAAAAGGTGAATCCCGTAACCAGTCCATGATATGACAGTATGATAGCATGAAAGTATGGGGCACCATAGCACCGTTAATGCTTAAAACTTTTACAGCCATTTTAGAAAGAAGCAAAAATAAATATAAATAACTTCGAAACCAAGTCTTTATTTTTTATAAAAATACGAAATTACTCTTAATAAATACTTAATGTATAATTAACTATTTAAATAATTATCTTAAGACAATCTAATAAAATGAATAATAACTAAAATGATGGCGATAGATAGAGAAATGCTCGAGTTTATGGTGCCAAAGAAGAAAAATATATAAATAGATTTTGGTTCGTGTAGCCATGGCAACTGCTACTATAAATGATTTTCGACATAGGGAGTTGTTAAAAGAAAAAAATAGAAAGAAAAAAAGAAGGGAACTAATATTGACGTAGGGAATCAGTAAACCGTTAATGGGCAAAGTAGAGAATGTGCGAAACATTTAACAAACTTATAATTTCTTGTATGGTAAACAAAAATTATAAATTTCAATTATTAATTATTATTTTTATCATTATTATCTTATACTTTGCTATTTGTTGAAATTATAATTAATACAGACAGATAACCATCTTGCTACTTATTTACTTCTTCTTGGATACACAGTTAACAAAGAGTTCAAATAATGAATGTAGAAGTTTAGCCATAATAATTTCGTAGTTTTCGAAAAGTTAAAAAGTTTAGAAATTACAGCAGCAATTTGGGAGATGGAATATTTCATTTTGCTCACAATAAATCTTCATGTGTTAAGACGTGGCAAGTCTTTAAATATCGGGATCGAAGCTTAGTCAGGAATAATGTCATTTTAAAAATCGAAAAGCGCAGAAGAAAAATAATAATTCTTTAGAGAATTTCTTATTTACTAGGAGGCTTCGCCCCCTGCTCGCTGGCGCTCGCCAACCGCCGGAACTGCTTTCGCAGTTCATTTCGGATTGCTTCGCAATCCAATGCTCGCTTTGCTCGCTCATGGATACGTTCTTAACGTCTAGCTTTTGAATACTTTATTGAATACTGAAGTTCCGAAAACTTTTCACTGTAGAAAATTCGAAACCTGTACATTTCAATATTAATTTGAAATTGCAAACAGTTCACATATTTTTCTTAATCACACTATTCTAAATTTCAGTTGTTGAGAAAAGTAACTGTTGTAAGTTTTGTTTTAAAGTCTTTCCCACCAGAGGGCTAAAGCCATGTGTTGTAAAACAATATGAAATAGTAGTCTGCCACTGAACGCCGGATGTAAAGCATCGGCTTTGATGAAGATAATTTTGTATTTTTAATTCTCTGAAGGGCGCCACCTTAATAATATGGAATTTGTAAAATAAATGTATATATTTTTGATTGTTGATGAAGCCCATCATTTTGTGTTTTCATCAGTGTTCAGAAGCAGAACAACTATAAGTTTTTTATTTTATCACAAAAATATAAAATGTATAAAAAACAAAGAAAAGAGTAAGAAAATGAGTATAGTCATAGAAAAAGTTAAAATTATAATATAGTATTTGTCAGTTAAAATAAAACTTTTTGTTTAAGTCATTGCTAACAATTCAAATTTCTCCGAGGCAATTCTAAAGTATAAATTAAGGTAGTATTGTTAAGTTGAAACACAATATTTTTAGTTTTGATGTCAACAATACAATTCAATTTTTCACAAAAACGATTGTTTCCATTGTTAAGTTCAATGTCAACAATTCAAATTTTTCTGAGGCAACTCTTAACCTCTAAATATTATTTTTTTTATGTACACATTTCTAAATGTCAGTATTCAACCACAAAACAACTTAAAGTCCTCAAATTTAGCATGAAGTTGTAAAATGTAATGAAAGAGGGTCATAGCAATAATGAAAGTAGAAGTAAAGTTAGTACTGTAAAATTAAAACAATATTTTTAATCTATGAGCCAAGTTCTTCAAGAAGCAGTTGTAGAAGTAGGTTGTTTATTTAAAACTTTTTATAGAATTTCTTTAAGAACACAATTGTTAATTTGGGCATTTGGCGATACAACACTTTTAGAATTGAAGGATTTGTTACGTCAAGCGCTCAGGTATCATAATTTTGATCTAGTTGCGCTTCTATGTCATTTTGATTTATGTTGCTAAGTTAACTTTCAAAAAATTCTATGGCTGGCAACAGCATTTTTATTTTTTAAGTTGTTTATTTTTATTTCTTTTAGAATTCGTTATTTTTTTAGCGAAATGTTTTTTAACCTAACAGAATTCTTTGCCGACTGTTTTCTCTATGAATGAAGAAAATAAAGTAAATATTTAACTGTTGTGAAAAGAATCTTATTTAGTTGTACAAAGTACTTCAGCCAAAATTTGGGAGCCACGTAAGAGAATTATATATATTAGATCAGAAACACATCATTAAAAGGCAGAATGCTTTGGTGTTTTCAAAACAAAGCAAGCATTGCCACCGGCGGAAAAGAAATACAGCCAAAATTTGGGAGCCACGTAAGAGAATTATATATAATAGATTTTTAATACTAAACTGTCTACTGGGAAAGTGATTCTTAGACGTTTTTAAAATTTTCATGTTAAATTTATTAAAAAAGAATAAAGCAATTTCTTGAGAAAAAGTATCTGACACAGTTTAAATTTTAACTTTATACGGAATATAATAAGAAGTAATTTTAATGTGTCATAAATAGTTTTCAACATTGGAAATGTCACCAATTATTGGTATTGCAAATGTCATATTTTCTATCTTCAAATTTACCAATTTTTTGAAAAAGAGCTTATGTTTTTATAATCGTACTAATTAAATACATAATATAACTATATAAAACATAAAAAAAGCCATCTTAAGCCACAAACATCACAAAATTATGAACAAATTTAAAGAAGTGTAAATCATTCCAGACCAGACCAAATCATCCCATCCCAGAAAATCATCTATCATTTATTCCCCTTTACACCGAAAGTCAGCTATCATCATTTATCTGGAACATTATCTGACGGTTATCATTTATAGCAGTTGCAAGCAGAATAATCAACCTTATTTGACTTCACAAGAATTTAATATAACAGTAGCTTTGAACGTTAACTAATGGCAAATTTTAGAAATCGTTTTTAAGATATAATTTTTGTTATATATAGCAGTAAATGCTATTTGGCTCTGAAAAAAAAATCAAACGAAAGGAATAGAAAAGGAGTGTGACGTACATTTTGGAAGTAATCTGAAATGGTCTTTGAATCAACTATAGTCTTTTAACTATTTAATTGTGACTTAGTTTTTGCGAATGCATTTGAAAAGTTAGTTCCATACAAAATGCATTAAAATGGGAAGTAAAATTTATTTATCTTGAATAACGAGAATGTAATAAAAACACAATTGGCAGTTTAAAATATTTAAGCAGTTAAAAATCAACGTCACGTATTGAATTAGTCAACATATTAAACCACAAATTGTGGAAATGCTATAAGCAATGACAGTATTTTAAAACTTAATCATGTTATCTAATCTACGCCTCTTTCCATTCGTTCATTGTCATCAGAAACGATTAAATGCAAATTCAGGGGAAAATAGTTTTCATTGTAGGTACAATGATTATAGTATTTAGTTGTCAGTAATACTCAATTGTTAGTTATATCTAGGGTGTCTGTATAACTTCCCAATAATTTAACAACTCTCTATATTAACCAATAACAAATATTAGATCTAAATTTTAAAATATGTAAGCAAGGAATTTATTGTAAGAATTTTTTTGCATTGATTAAAAAAATACATGTAGAGAAATGAATTTAACGTACAATCCGGAGTTACGTTATGAATTCTTACGGACAATCTAAAATGAATGTTAAAATTGTTAATTTTATGTACAATGCATTAAAAAAGCAATAAAATATATTTATTTGAATTATGAGTTGATAATAAAAGCAAAATTGTCAATTTCCAAATTAGATTAGTTAACATATCAAACGTCTTGTCTTATGAGGAATAAAAATATTCCAAAACTTAATTAGGTATGCAAATTCTTTCCTTTTATTCATCGTTCTTTCAGTATTGAAAGATGCTTATTCAGGGAAAAGTGATCGTCATATCAGGCACAATCGTTTTAAAGCTCAAGAGTTTCGTTCCCTTGTCCGCGGAGGAACGTGAAGAGGGTGAAATAATTTCGCCTTTCTCTATCGATCCCTGAATGCTAAAAATAACTTGAAAATAAAAGGACCGAATCCAATTCAAACGGGTTAGAAATAGGGGATCGCATTTATATTTTGAGCTAAATCTAACTATCGTTTGGGAAAAACTAATTTGGAACAACCGGATATTGATGAATTACTTTATTATCGTCTGTTTATCACGCATTGATTTGCTAAAAATCAATGAAAAATGAATGAATGAAATGAAAGCTTTAGAAGGCAGGACGAAAAGAAAATGTGTATGAGAGTTTATGGAAATAATATTTTTCGTCAAAAAAAAAAATTATGTAAAAAATAGCATCGAAACTATTAAATTCCAAATTACTTTATTATCGTTTGATGTTTATCATGCAATTGATTGGCTTAAAATCAATGAAAAATGAATGAATGAGATGAAATCTTTAGAAGGCAGGACGGAAAGAAAATGTGTATGAGAGTTCATAGAAATATTTCTTTTCGTCAAAAAAAAATTTACGAAAAATAGCATCAAACTATTATTAACCAAATTACTTTATTATGAATAACTTTATTATCGTTTGATCTTTATCACGCATTGATTGGCTTAAAATCAATGAAAAATGAATGAATGAAATGAAATCCTTAGAAAGCAGGACAAAAAGGAAATGCGTATGAGAGTTCATGAAAAAAAAATTTTTCGTCAAAATTTTTTTTTAATATAAAACAGC
This sequence comes from Parasteatoda tepidariorum, assembly GCF_043381705.1. NCBI lineage: Eukaryota > Metazoa > Arthropoda > Arachnida > Araneae > Theridiidae > Parasteatoda > Parasteatoda tepidariorum. Next base: position 51,605,885 of record NC_092213.1, on the reverse strand, counting down.
ATCAAAAATATTAGATTCTAAATTACTTTATTATGAATCACTTTATTATCGTTTGATGTTTACCACGCATTAAGTTGCTAAAAATCAATGAAAAATGAATGAATGAAATGAAATCTTTAGAAAGTAGGACGAAAAGAAAACGTGTATGAGAGTTCGTAGAAATATCTTTTTTTCAAAAAAATTTTATGTAAAAAATAGCATTGAAACTATTAAAATAATATAAAACTTCAGGAATAAAAGCATTTTCAAATTTGAAGATTAATACTTTTGACTTTAAATACTTTGTGGCTGGGTAGTGTTTGATGACGATTGGGGCAACAGTGCGACGTTATTAATTCGGAATAAACTAAAAACGTGTAACCTCGTGCCTTAGTTTCGAACTATTATGGGAGATCGCAATATGAGGACCACTGGAAGGGCAGCTAAAAACTAAGAAATCGATGTGCAGAGTAATGTCCTAAAAAGGAAATAATATGTTATAAACAGTTTAATTATATTATTTTAATTATAATTATAACCGTCGTTGAGCAACCGACCCAATTTTATGGGTTTACGACTACTAATGTTCAACTCCGTAGCCTTGTAATTTTGAACCCAATCCAGAAGAAAAGGGAATTCCTGGATCGAGTATTGAGAGAAATTTGCCTTCGTGGAGGACTTTTTGATGGAGCTAACCCGCATTTGCGTTACATGGAGAGGAAGACCATGAGAACCTCCCACGGTTTGCCTGACGGCAAGGGGACTCTAACTCATGATCCGTCTACCACTGAGGATATTTCACGTCAGCACTGTGGTCGGCGCAAGCCGGATGCAGAATTCGTATCGACTGGGATTCGAACCCGGTTCGCAGCATTGGAAGGAAAGCGCTCTATCCCCTGAGCCATCGTAGCTCTATAACCAGTTTAAGAAGAAAAAAATTTGTTAAGATGTTTAAAAAAAATGAATTAAATAAACTAGGGCAATTTCTTTTTTTCAGCTAAATACTTTGTTTCGCCTAAATAGTTTTTACTAAGTATTTGATTTTGTAGAATGAATTAAACATTAAGAAATAAAATATAGCAGTTTCTATTAAATGATAGCTTTTTCTCGAGAGTAGTTTTGGTCTGAGATCTTAGACTACCCAATTAAAAAAAATCTTAATAACTAAATATATATCTCATATCTTATGCCATGTTGCAATGGTAATCATCTAATTAAATTTTTTAATTACTGTCCGTTCACAATCCTGTACCATGAACTACAATATAAGATCAATTCACGCTGACTTCATCAATATGCTTTTCTATAAGTTTCTTCAAGCCAAACGGGCACCTGCGCCCTCTATCAACACTTAAAGGAAATTTGTTAAATCAATTCGCAAAATTGCCAGCTCAATATTGGCGACCGAATATTTAGGATGGCTAGTAAGTTTTGTCTCACAAAATGCTGTGAGACAAAAAAAGTCTTGGTATTATTTACAGTTATTAAAAAATTAAAAAAATTACCTTGTTTATCCTGTAATTCAAAATTTTTTCGATTAATATTAAATTAAATTTTAAAAAAATAAATAAATAAGTAAACGTATTTACTTTTGCGTTGCATTATTCCTAGAAAAAAAAAAGTTTGTTAATTGTGTGCAAAAAGTAAATTAGTAATAATTAGAAATTAATAATAATTAATATTAAGTTAAATTAATAATATAAATAATATATAAAAAATTATAATACTATATAATAAATAATAATAATATAATTAATAATAATTTAATAATAATGTAATAAATAATATTTAATAATAATAATACAATAAATAATATCTAATATATATAATTCTCTTAGGTGGCTCCCAAATTTTGGCTGTATTTCTTTTCCGCCGGTGGCAAAGTTTGCTTTGTTTTGTTTACGTTACTATTTCTCTTACACGGCAAATCGACCAATGATTGCCGCTAAAAATGTCACATGCCAAATCTAGATGAGGTGGCTCAACATATAGCGCTTTTAAAAACGGAAACTGAAATAATCAGAGAGCATCAGCTGCGGCAATCTCATACTATTAAGCTAGGCAGAAGTGAGTAGTCTTTGTCGATAGATCTCTATTTTAGTATTTTGTTGAAAACGCTTTCTTTCACGAATTTATAAATTACGAATTTATTTGACGATTTTTGATTTATACAGTGAATTCGCGATAACTCGAATCTGATAGGACTGACGAAAAACTTCGACATATCGGAAGTTCGACTTACCGTTAGTTTCGGTTTTGGAGTTTCAAAATATTGTCGGATTATTTAATTAATGCTTATTAATTACAAATCTTCTAAATGCTTACAATATTTAAGTTCATTTTTCTGACAAGCTATTTACAATAAGACTGTTTGAAGCACTTTATGATACCCTGGTCCATCGGCTGCAACTTTGCTGTTGTGTTTGGCGGGAGAAACTGCAAGTTTACTGCTTTCAAATTAGGTAGATCACTATGCGCTGTGCATTTATCCATAAAGAGTATCAGTTTTCTTTTCTTAGCGAAGAATTTCCGATCCAATTTTCTTACATAGTCTTCAAATAATACTGATGTCATCCAAAACTTTTTGTTAGACTTGTAATCCAAAGGATAAGTTTTTACATTCTTGAAACATCGGGCATTTCGGTATTTTGCGATAGCAAGTAAGGGCAGTTTCTCTGTCCCAGACGCATTTCCTCCAACTAGGACAGTCAAACGTTCCTTGCTCATTTTACCCCCTGAGCAGTTTTCATCCTTAAACATCATAGTCTTATTTGGAAGATATTTAAAAAATAAACCCATTTCATCAATATTTAAAGCATCATTTTAACTGTATTGAAGTAAATTTTGTAACGTTTCATTTAACCACTGTTCGCATACTTCAAGAGGGACAGCTTTAGCTTCTCCATGAAGAGTGCGAAAGACATTGTGTGTGTGTTGCAAAGGAAGGGACAAGATATCAGCTCCTAGGTTTTTTTTTCTTGCTTCAAAAGATCCAAAAAAATCGAGTTAAAGGGAGTAAAATTCTAGTAATCGAGAATAATTAACATGAAATTGAAGATAAAAGGGTCGGGACCTCATAAAAGAATCGAGTTATAGTAATATTCGAGTTATCGTACTTCGAGTTATAGCGAATTGACTGTATCACGGATTATACTATAGCACATTTCTAATAGGTTTAACGAATTACATGTCATTTATTTGAATTCAAATTTATTTTAATGACTTAGTATTTACTAAAAAGATGTAACTTTTTTTAAAAAAAAGTTTTTATATGGATTTGAATGATTGTTTTGAATTCTTAGAATTTTGTGCATTTGCAATGTTCCTAAGTTAGTAGCGAGCGAAGCGAGCTTGGTTTGCGAAGCAAACCATATAAGATTGCGTAGCATATTCCGGGGGTTGGCGAACGTTAGCGAGCAGGGGGTGCAGCCCACTAGCTTAATAATAATAATATAATAAATAATATTTAATAATAATAATATAATAAATAATATTTGATAATAATAATATAGTAAATAATATTTAATAATAATAATAATATAGTTTAAATATTTTCTTAAATATAACAAAATATTCAAACATCAAAATTAACATTAAGGAGCTCTAACTTTTATCCACTAGAGATGCATGGATGCTCGTGGCCAACTCTTCTATTTGATGTTCCTAAAAAGAGGAATATAGTGATCAAGTTAATATTTTTTAATAATATTAACTCGATTCAATTTAAATAAATTAATAAACACGTTGCCAATGATCACAATTGCCAGTAATGGATATAACTGTCTAATTTTTGGCAATATGTAAGTGTCTATGGTTTCAAACAAAAATCTCTATAAGTGGATTATTTAATTTCCATTTCCTTTTTAGAAAAAACTAATTTTTATTCCTCAATATCAAATACGTAGGAGAAATTGTATCTTAAAATTGTATCTTTGGCTCAAAAATCCTTGAACATCATCGATTTTGGAATAATGGTCACGAAAATTTCCATGACCGGCAGACACCCTAGTGTTGTACATTTTAATTCATAAAAAGAGGAACCTCATTAGTATGAAGCGTAATAATGCATTATTCAGTAATGCATCGAAAAAGAAAGACGTAACATTTCAGATAACACATCGATTGTTATTTGTTTATTTGGGAAAAGAAAAAAATGTCGCGATGGTGGTTCGAGCTAGAGAATTATTATGGAAATACCGTGACAAAATGTGATGATTACCACTTCAAAACACACGACTGACGCTTAATTTCGTACAGTAGTTAAAAACAATTGAAAAAATGTGTTTCTGGGCATGGTCATCAAATTAAAAGTGTGCGGCAATGTGTTAAAAAGGAAAGGAACATACGTAACCCTAGTAATTATAAATTAGGCTTTTAAAAGTAAACTGTACAAGTGAAGAAATAGTAAAATAGTGTATATTTAAAAAAAAATTTTATCAATTGATATTTTTTGAAACTAATTCTCTTGCTTTAATTTTTAAAAATTTGTCGTAATTTTGAAAAAAAATTTTTAAAAACAATTTTTTAAAAAACTATTCATTAAAATGTTCAGTTTTAAATGAAACGGATCTTAACTAATTTTAGCTGCATATAAAATTCAATAGATATAAGAATGTTTTCTTAAAATTTATATCTTGAAACAATAGAAATAAACTGCAACTACTCTTGTAGAAACCCGATAGAATTTATGCAAAAACAAATTATTTTGTATAAATCCGATCGCTATCTCTAGTTTTGAACTTAATTAAATTCATTTAAAATTGCTGAATGTATTTGGTATCTAATTACATACGAAAATCATTATTCTTCAAATTAATATAATTTATTATAGAATAACAATCCTAAATATTATATTTCAGTTTAGTTGCTGTTGAATATCGTATATTCTTTATCTTATATGTTTTTCTTTTAAACACAACATTTTATTTAAGCTTTAAATTCTGTTTCATTTACTTTTTGCTTCAAATTTTGTAGTTTGCTCATGAAAAAAGTAGTATTACTTCAAAGACATCTTCAAAGGATTGTTAATATAACTACGTTACTAAAGACTTTTTAAAACGATTTTATCAAAGTAAATGGAATAGCTGAAATTGAATAGCTTTCTTAAATAAATAATTTTATTTATTTTCTTCAAAGCAAAAACAAATTAATTTGATTTGTTTAACATAGAATTTTTTTAATTACTTTCTGGATAAAATTTTATATTAAAAATAGGTTTTATTATAAAGACTCTTGATTGTTTGTTATATAGTTACTACAAAGATATAAAGGATTTTACTTGTTATATAGTTACTACAAAGATATAAAGGATTTTACTAAAAATTTACTTCTTTAAGTAAAATAATTTAAAGTTAGTAAGTAAAGAAAAATATTGAGGATTTGTAATAATTAAGTAAAATATTTAAGGATCGCAACAAATGAGAAAACAGCTGCTGGCGCACAAATCTTAATTGGGTTTTAAATAGAAGGTTATCGTTAACATTACAACAGCTTTGCACAAACTTTAGGATAACGTAAAATGTTTCATTGTCAACTGGGATTTAGTGAACAAACGTCTTAACTAAGAAGCATAATACGTCTAACTTATAAGCTTATAATAAAAACTTATTATAAAAATTGCTAACTTATAATAAAAATTAACTTAAAAGCGTTTCTTCTCAACTAACGACTTTCAATTTTCTCCGAGAATAAGCAGATGTTGGGCAGTTTTAATTCCAGATTTACAATGATTGATCACGATAATGATTCACTAGTTTTAGATAATGTCTACTTTTTTTCATCTAGAATCTAGATCCGTGGTCCGTGACTTCTTAAATTTTTTTAAAAGGGGTCCATTATACCAAAAAGGTCAAGAAACACTGATCTAGATAAAGAATTCTACAACTTTTAAAGTATATTTTTTGTTCCATTTTTAGCACTGAATAACACATAAAGCGTTGATAACATAACATCTATTACACGTTAATTATTAGTTAAATTAATACAAGAGTGGCAGATATTTTGTGGTTACGAAATAGTTCCTGTTTTATCCTTAAATCCAGATTATTTTTAAGAGGGAAATTTGAAAAATTATATGAATTTCCTATCAAACTAATGGCAGAATAAATTTGTCTCCTATCATCAAACATAAATGAGACTGAATTATAATTGAACAACTATGTAGAGTGTGAGTGATGACAAAATAATTAAACCAAACAAAATATCTTTCCGCTAAAACTAATAATTAATAAGCAACATTGATGTCACTTTTAGTTAGGACTCTTCATGGATGGGTATTGATTGAATTATATTAAATATTTACTTAAAAGGCTTACTACTTTGACTTCGTTTATATTGAATTAAAAGCGATAAAAAGGATCTTCCATCAATAAATTTTTAACATCGGAGTACCAGTTGAAAGGTTAGTAATCAATATGTCGATAATATAAAAAGTTTAGTGGGCAAACGTGTAAAAAGAAAATTTATAGAGCTTGAAAAAACAACTTTAACACGCACACAAACAGGAAGAAGCTATTTATAAAACATTTTTTGTATTAAAAATAAACTTATTATATCGGTGTTCCAAAAGTGGCCAACGATTTGAAAAATCAGTTAAAGAAAAAAAGATCGAATTGTACAGTTTGCTGCTTTCTGTGCAGAAAATCAATAATTTTATTACCACCAAGTACAAAATTATTTAAGAATTTTAGGATAAATAGAGTTGCTAACTAAACTGTACTATAAATAGAATATGAATCACAAGGTCACGTGATTTTCCCACTCTCCACATTTCCCCTCTCTACATTACCATTGTTTCGGCAAATCGTGTTTCAACCCGACGACAATACGTTCCAGTAAAACGTTGGAATATATTGGTATTAGGTGCAAGAAAGATTCGCCGTAACCATGGTACCGAAGAGGGGTAAAGTTTAAAAAAAAACGTGTTACCCCGAGATGCCTATAGAAAATCTACAAACCATATTTTTCTGCTGTGTGTCATACCAATTAGTTGTTGGTTATTTAGAAAATACTTTTTAATAATCTTTCCAAGTTCTTCCCTTATCCTCTTTACAAACTTAGAAACGAATTTTGAAATTGGTTTGAATAAATTATCTAGTTTCCTAGACATAACGCAGCAAACCATAAATGCATTATTTCTCTTTTTCAAATCATTGGCTATTTCTAGACACCTGGTTTGGCTTGGGTAAAATGAATTAAAATTCTACATTTTACTACCTTAATTATAACCCCCACTCCTAACAGTATGCACATTGCGCTTCTAGTAGGTCTCTCTTCTCATTGACACGTGAGGAGCGTAATTTATAATAATCAAACACATCTTGACCATAAGCTTTTACCTGGCCAAGAATAGTATATTGAAATATATTATGTTAAGTTATGCCTGACTGAAAGTTATGTCAAGTTAGGTAGAATATCATACAAGTAAACAAAAATTACAACAAATAAAAAATGAATATTAAATGGAAATTGTATGATTGACCAAAAAATGGAGGAACACTAATTGACGCATTCATTTCACAGCACACTTATTGGCGATCATTATTGGCGAGACATTATTGGTGCAATGCACCAATCCTTCTAAAGGGGGAATAAGATGTTAGAAGCGCAATTCACTAGGTTTTAGAAAACTATTAGCGCAATTCACCGGGCGATGTAAAAACGTAACTTCCAATTTTTTTTCACTTACAAGTTCGGTACACAAGTTTACTTACAAGTTCGGTAATACAAGTTTTTTATTTATGTAATCTGATTTGGCGCGTTAAAATGAGAAACTATGATAATCAAATGATGTATTACTATTTCGTTCTCAGTTAACACTACTAAATAGTTTGAAGCTTTATGATGATTACTGAAATTATCATGAGAAAATTATTCTATCGAATAAATTAATCCTTCTTGAAAGCACATTGGATTTTAATCTTTGCCTAGCGTAACTGATATAGTGAAATCAAAAATTTTTTGCACGCAATCATAAAACTTATTAAACTAAAATAATTCCGTGTAAAAAATTCTTTATAATTATTTAGTGTTTTTCATTATTTAATTTACTAATGGTTGAAAATTTTTTGAATCGTAAGATATAAAAATATTTACACCAATTTCACCACTTTTTGCACCCATTAGTAATTTTAAATGATAAAATCCGAAATTTTAAGGGAACCGGTTGAAAAGTTCTTGAGGAAAAAAAAATATGACTGACATCTTTGAGATGAAGCTTAAAATAATGAAGTGAATCAAAACATTTTTTCAGGCAATCATAAAACTTATTAAACTAAGGATAATTCCGTAAAAAATAATATTTATTATGGTTATTTATTATTCTTTAATATTTAATTTTCTAATGATCGAAAAAAAATTAAATGTAATATATACAAATTTATACACCAATTACATCACTTTTTACAACCATAAGAAATTTAAAACGATAAAATGCTGTAAATTAAGAAAATTGGTTGAATAATTTTTGAGGAATGGAAAATTAAAAATATAACAGACATTTTTGAGATGAAGCTTAAAATAATGATGTGAATAAAAACATTTTTCAAGCAATCATAATACTTCTTAAACTGAAGATAATTCTGTAAAAAAATATTTATATTAGTTATTTATTGTTTTTTAATATTTAATTTTCTAATGATCGAAATTTTTTTTTATTCTAGTGTATACAAATTTGTACACCAATTACATCACTTTTTACACCCATAAGTGGTTTTAAATGATAAAATGTTGTATATGAATAAAATGTGCATATGGAGAGAATCGGTTGCATAGTTCTTGAGGAATAAAAAATTAAAAATACGACTGACTTCTTTGAGATGGCAAATTAAGGAAAGAGTGAACATAAAAGGGTTCAAACTTTCAAACAATACCTAGCTTAAACTGGCCTGGATCATATTTTCCAGATTGTTGCTCCTCACCATTTTTTTGTGTGATTAAGAATACAAATTCTTTGAAAATAATATACATTTATTTAGAGAAAGAATATTTTTATATATGATTTTTTTAATTTAAAATATAGTTAGTTCTAATTACTTACCATACCTCAGGGTAACCCTTCGGACAATAAAGATTGAGGTCTTTTTATGTGAAAATTCGATTATTATATTAAAAATTATAAAAGTGTTCTGTTTTCAACGCGCGCTGTGCATTTTGTTGAATTATGTAGACTAAAGAAAAAAAGAAATGCATAAAAAAACAATGATTGAATCAGTCTCATTGTTATTCGTTACAAACATACATTTAATACACTAAAGACATTGTTTCACAAATAAAGAATGCACCTGATATTTTTTTTAATGAAACTCCAATTAATTTCAAATAATGCTTAAAGGTTTTTGAAAAACAGAATTATTTTTGTGACTTTTTGAATATAAAGCGTTTTATTTTAACAAAAGAAGACATATTAAAAAAAATATTGAGCAATTGAACCTTGGAAAAATAATGGCGAAAAAATAATTTCAGTGCAGAATTTTAATGATATCTATAAACAACAACGATCGAAACGGAAAAAGAGTAAAAAAGGATATCCTGCATTATAAGATATTTGTTAAAAGCAATACTCAGTTTGCATGTTTCCATTTAGAAATTTTAATGACGATTTTATGTCAGGGAATTCAAAAATTTTCTGATATAAAAAATAGTTAAAAGAAGAAAAAAAAGCAATTTCTAAATAACAATTGGTTCCAAAAGGAAAAATATATATTAGTTAAAGGAATAAAGTAAGCTTCACTTTAGTCTTTTATAGTTATAGTTAATTTTCTGTAGAAATGTCCTGGTTCTAAATGCAGTCTAAGCGCGTCTGATACTTAGTATTTCTTTAATCCTTACACGCAGAATTTTTATAAAACTTATTTTTCACTCTTTTTTTATTACTTTGTATAAATTTAGATCAAAATAAGTGAAAAATATTGAATTAGCATTTTAATAATTTATGGTTACGAAATATAGCATAAATCACTGGCGTCTTTTTCTACGTTAAAGGTAACACTTCCAAGCAATAATTTCTCGAATTTGCACTTTTTTTTGGTTATTAAGATCTAAGAGTAATACTTATTCATCATTGACATTTCTTTAATGTACAAAATCAATCACTGATAAATTTTTTTAATATGAAAAGAAAAAAATTTAAAACTACTTTTTTTGGAATTTATATTTTAATACAAATATAATTCAGATAATCTAACAGATTTTTCTTATTAAATACTAGACTGTTTTTTATAAGTAAAAAATACCAAAATATATTTTTACTTGTAAATAGAACGTCAGAAAAAAAAAGATTTCAAAGGGACACAGGTGTCTCATTTGCGTAAAAGGGTTAACAAGAAGAAAAAAACAAAAAAAAAACAGGAAGTTTTGTGAAAATTCTAGTCGCTACCGAAAAATAATATTATTTCTGGTTATAAAAATTGATTTTATAGTTTATTTTCCTGTAAATTTGGATAATACACCAACCTCTTTTTTTCCACCTTTAACATTTAAAAAAAGCGTTTATTGTTGAAGCATTCTTGACAAAATACAATTCCAAACTTTTACAGAACTAGATAACACAATAAAAAATATTTTGTTCCATACTTTTGTTAAATTTATAACTACTTCTGAACTTAACTAAATAGTCTATTTCGAAATGAATACAATAAACATTTAACCGCACCACTGAAAAAGTTTTTTCTGCTTTTAATTGGTTTATTATTTGACTTAAAATTTATACCTGAAAATCATAATATGTTTTAAAAACACATATCAACTTAACATAAGAAATTTAAACATTAACATGAATTTCTTAAACGTTTTTAACAACGTAAACAAAAATATATATAAAAGGAAATACACTAAACTCAATGGCGCGACAGCCCATGGAGGGTCAGGGCCTATTGTGCTCATCCCAGTTTTCTTGACCTTGGGCTCTGGGGTGTAAGAGAGGATGTTCCGGTTGGGTGACCAACCGAACGCCAGACACTCAACTGTCTAATCTCCTTGATGCTCATTTTATCGAATCACTGAAAGGATCAAAGTCTGATGAGTGAACCTCACACGGCCGGAGGATAGAACCCAGGACCTGTGACACGGGAACAAGGTGCTACCACATTAAAGGAAACAAATAAAAGAATAAAACTAAAAGTTCGTGCAAAGTCACCCTATTTCTGATAATAACATTTTTACAACAACGTGTTCCTTAGGGCCAGAATAGCCTGGTTGATAGGGCACTGGGCTCATGTCCAAGAGCTCGTGGATTCGATCCCAGCCGGCCGAAGACTTCCCGTGTAGTAAATGGTGACTGATACACGTTAAATTTGTCGAGTAGCAAAGTCCACCATGTTCCCATAGCAAATCAATACCTCTGGGGGTATTGATCCAGGAGTTTCCTTGTCTTCTGGATTGGTTTAAAATTACAAGGCTACGGAGTTGAATATTAGTAGTCTTAAACCCAAAATTGGGTCGACTTTTCAACGTTATATAATATATATATTCCATAGTATTGTCTTAAAATTGTACAAGTTTCATGATCTTTCACTGATAGCAGTACTGTACGCAGAAGCACGTAATTGTCTGCACGAAAATTTCAAAAGGTCTAATTTTTATTCAATAAATTAATAATTCTTATTTCATAAATTATATCTCGCAGATAATTTTCTTACTTAATGAATGAAAAAATTAGCCAAGAGCATTAGTTAAACTTTGTCTGTCTTAAAAAGGTTAATTTTCTTATTTAATAAATTAATTATTCATATTTTATAACTTTTATCTTAGATAATATTCTTATTCAATGAATAACAAAAATTAACCATGAGTATTAATAATACTTTATCTTAATTAATTTAATTAACTGAGTTTCAAGATAAATGAGCTAAATCTCTAACAAGGAATCTTAAACCTTTCAATTAGAAGGTTACGAAAGGTATTAAGTCCGTAATTTACCGGCTTAAGAAATCTTAGGCATTCTTAACGTAAGGAAAGTAATAAGATAAAACCCTATGCATAGTTATATTTAATGAAAAACCCCTATTTCTAATCCAGCCAAATAATTTGTTATTTCAATATATACAGATGATACTTTCTGTCGAGTTTACGAAAATATGAATAAAGAAAATTCATCGTTATTACTTGCCAATTACTTAAAGATGTATGAACTACCAAGGTATGTAGATAGGTAACTTTTACTGTAGTAGGATAAAATATTTGTGCAGATTACACTGGAGTACAACTTATCTTTTTTTATTGCATTTATAATTGCCTTCTTCGGGTGTGGGGATTTTAAAAATGAAATTAGTTTTACTCCTAAAGCTACAGATTTCATTTTAAAATGGTATTTTTAGTCTATATTTTTTCGAAGTGTACAAGTTTAAAAACGTTATATATAACAGGGAGCTGCACAAATATTGCAACAAAATTTCTAGGGGAGTTTGGAAGCACCAAAAGGATTAAAATTGCACAGAAACCCATGCCCAGAAATGTCGTCGTACACGGCTAGGGGAGCTTCACTATTATGACTGTTCAGAAGTATACGAAGAAACAGCTCATGATAGGGAAGTGCTGCAGCGGCGTATGACTACATTTCCGGGTATGGGTGCTTATGCAGTTTTAACCCGGATGATATGCCCTAACTCCTAAACTAAACTAGAAGTTTGTCGCAACATTGTTGTTATTGTTGTTCATTTACGTCACACTAGAGCTGCACAATGGGCTATTGGCGACGGTCTGGGAAACATCCCTGAGGATGATCCGAAGACATGTGATCACAATTTTGATCCTCTGCAGAGGGGATGGCACCCCCGCTTCGGTAGCCCAACGACCTGCACGCGAAGTCGAGCACTTTACGATAGAACAGTTTAACGAGGACCAATACCGCACACCCTCGGTCCCTACGCAGACTGATCCAAGTGGTCACCCACCCGCTCACGGACCGTGGCCAGTGATGCTTGACTTCGGTGATCTGCTAGGAACAACGTCTTAACGATCAGTCCACTGCGGGACGTCGCAACATTGAGAAACGATGTGTTATATAGAATGTTTGTTATACATTTCCACAAAAATAGACTAAAAATGTCATTTTACCACGTTTATATCAACTTGCCTTCGTGTATGTCTGTTCGAGTGGAATTTCGTAATCGATTTTAAACTAACTTCCCGACTAGCTACAGACTTCAAATTTGGCACATAGTTCAGAATTGGATGACAATGCATGAAAATGAAAAAGAAAAAAGACATACAAAGTAAAATAAAATTAAAGAAAAATCAATATTTTCGCTATTGTCTTTTGTTGTCGATTCGATTATTTCAAATTAGTGTCACATGTCAGTTGAAAAGTTTCGTGTACAGTGAGTGAAAAAATTTATATTTTGGAAGTCAGTACAATAAAAATCATACTCAAAATAATATTTTTAAAAACCACGTTAGCGTAGTGGAGAATAGTAATTAAAAAACAAAAATTTGAAAAACGAAAAACGTGGGGCGCATGAAATACATAACAGTACATGTACACATTTTCTTACTCTTACACATGCAGAACCACATCCACATATACATCCACATGCACATGCATATACACAAACATATTCCACATACACATCCTCATTCAGATTACAGATGCACATACACATATTCTCATGAGCACGCATACTGTTACTGCTATGTATTTTATGCGCCCCACGTTTTTCATTTTTCAAATTTTTGTTTTTTAATTATTATTCTCCACTACAAAAACGTGGTTTTTAAAAATATTATTTTGATTTTTTTAAAAAAAAACTGTTAAGTAGAGAAACCAATTGCAGACATAAAAGTATGCATGTATGTGTTAAAAACTCTCATCTCGGAAAACAGAAAAAAAACTTTTGTTTTTGTTTCCCAGAGTTATTGTTCCGAATATGATGTTTGTTTCTAGTTTTAGGACAATTAATAATTTAAATTTTTATCAATGTAAAAACGATTAAATTTAAAAAAAGTATTTAATTTTTATGAAACGTTAGTAAATTTTATGTTAGATAATTGGGGTAAAAAACTTCATTGAAACATTTTGGAAATAGTGATTTTGACATGTGTGCTGCAGAATATAATATTCTCGAAATTTATTTTGTTAAGATTTTAACACAAGCGTAATAGTAATTCAGAAAACAAAATAAACCATAGTGAAAGATAATTTTTAAAATAGCAAAGTACCAATTACTAATTTTTCAATCTTAGTTCTCTTTTTACAATCCAAAACAAACTTTTGAAGATTAAAAAAACTGTGTTTCTAAAATATATTGCATTTGAAACAATAATACTAGTATAATCTTATTTAAACATTCATTTTCACATAAAACAATTAGCAGGAAAATATATTATACTCCTGTATTAGAATAATTGGTTGCATTACAATAAACAATCCAAAATGAACAAATGGATAAATATGTAAGCAAATGTAATTTTAGTTATCCGTTTTTTGTTTATTTTTCATATCTGTGGTGATTAGGACTGGGCTATAAATCGATATATCGCGACATATCGATTTAACGCCTATATCGGCAAACCGATACAGCAACTTTCATTCCAAGCGATGCATCAGAAATCTGATTTAAGCCGTCGAGTGAAGAAGACGATATAACGATATAGCGATATAGCGATACACGCAAGGATTTTCTCTTACGTTCCGATGCCAACTCGCGCTGTGGAAGACGATATTGTTTCGTTATGTTGAGACGGCCTTGACTGATGAGGGGTAGAATCAGAATCACTTTTGAGATCTTATATCGTTATATCACATGTTCGTTTTCGCACCTTCGCGATTTGAAATCGTTTCTTGTAGATTATTTTCAATGGGATTAACTTCGTGATCGCCGTCGTAACCTTGTTCTGAACGCAATCTATTATTGAAAAGAATTTATAAAGAAAAGTTTCTTCATTAATTAGGTAAGTTTTTTATTTATTTTCTGACAAAACTTTTTTTATATTTTTAAATGTGAAAATTATCGGAAATCTAATTTAAGGCACCCATAAGGAATTAAATTACAAAGTAAATAAATTTGTTAGGTTATTTTTTTACTTTCTTTTAATTTATTAAAAACCTTTCGGATAAAACTTCTAATAATTTAATAGGCTTCTATTACTGATTTTAAATTTATAAATCTTGAGTTGTTTTTATTTTTAGAAATAAAGTTAAAACAAAACTTATTTTTTGGACATAAGTCAATAAACTTTATTTGTTCGAAGGAATTTGAAAAGCTTGCGAATTTTATTCATTTCTTTTTTTTTATCAATTACTACTTCATTTTATTAGAGAGTAAAATCATTATTTTTTTTTAATTTTCGTTTTATATTATTAGTTAATTAGCTAAATATATTACCGAATATCACAATTCTTTTGTTTTTATTTTTAAGAATTTAATTAAGAAACTTTGCCTTACTTTGTTTTTCGTTCATAATTCGGTCATTATTTAATTTAATTTAATTATTTATATGAAATAATAATAAAAATAGTGTTTAAGAAGCATTTTTTTTTTATAAAATTTATTTAGCTCTTTGTTTTAAGCATACAAATAATTTTTTAACGAACTTATTTTTTAAATTTTGTTCCTATGCTGTTAGGTAAATATATTGATAAATTTCACTTTTATTTATTTTTTTATTTTTAAACTAAGAAATCTTTTGTTATTTGCGTGATCATTTTTAGAAAATATAACAAAACTTGTGTTTACTTCTTCATTAAGAATTTGAACATTACGATCGAACTTAATAATTCTGTAATTATTTACGCATAATAGTACAAGCAAATATTGATTTGTTAAAAAAAGTTTCTTTTTTTAAAAAAAAAAAAATTTTTTAACACTTTGTTTTAAGTGTATAATGAATTTCTTAACAAACTTTTTTTTTAATTTTTTAAATTTTCTTTCAATAATTTCAGCTAGATATCTTTATAAAATTCCCTTTTTATTTTTAAACTGAGAAATCTTTCAGAGAACGAAAATTTTAAGAAATTATTACAAATCTTATGTTTACTTTTTAGTTTAAAATTCGAACATTTTTAATTTTAAACTTCGGCTTTTAGTCAATCTAACTTTTATTTTAATTAAAATATATTTTGAAATTTTAAAATCAGCTTTTGTTTAATAACAATATTTTTTTTCATTAAGGGTGTTTTAGGGGTTAACTTAAATTAAGACTGCTTATACCTTATAAACGATAAAGAAGTGCAAATATTTCATTCTGTATCTACACACATTTTTTCAATAAATATTTTAAGTAAGATTTGTACATCTTAGTCAATTTATTTAATATCTTTCTTTAGCAAAACATATATATTTTCAAATTTATAAATTGATTTAAATCAATATCCGTATAAAGTCTTGATAGAAATCTGACTTTCTGTGCCTTAAAGTAAACGAAATTCAAAAATACTATATCGCGATACATCGCTATATCGCGATGCAAAACTGACGATATATCACGATATATAATTTCTAATATCGCCCAGTCCTAGTGGTGATAGAACAAGCACCAGATTTATCTCTTATCAGTGGCAAGGATAAAAATAAGTCCATAATTTCAAAACAATACAAGATAATACAAATATATCGTGAAACTGTTAAAGAAAACAGATGAAAACCAACTTGAGGTGAAAAAAGATTAGATAATTATTGAAAAGAAGGTTAGTTGACATTGAGAAAAGCTGGAAATATCTAGCTTTGAAGAGGATCTTGAGTTAAAAGTTGATACAATTCGTATGCTAATTTATTAATGTGACTCTTTGCAAAACAGCTGTCGCAATTTTACATAGAGTCAGGCTAATCGAAAGTTTTCAATATTTTCCATTAGAGCTTTCTCCTCCCGACCAAACTTATATGCGTTTAATCCTATTTATAATTTTTTGTTACAAATAAGCTGGGGGGTCGGCCGGGATAGCCTGGTTGGTAGGGCACTGGGCCCATGTCCAAGAGGTCGTGGGATCGATCACCGCCGACTGTAGACTTCCCGTGTAGTAAATGGTGACTGATGAACGTTAAATCTGTCGGATCACAAAGTCCTCCATGTTCCCATAACAAATCATACCATGATAGAGCGCTGGTCTTCCAATGAGGTGAACCGGGTTTGAATCCCAGCGATGACTGGTCGATACGAATTCCGCATCCGGCTTGCACCGACCACTGTGCAGACGTAAAATATCTTCAATGGTAGACGGATCATGGGTTAGAGTCCCCTTGCTGTCAGGCTAACAAAGGGAGGTTTTCCTCTCCATTTAACGCAAATGCAGGTTTGTTCCATAAAAAAATTCGCCATGAAGGCAAATTTTTCTCACAATGCTTCATACAGGAGTTCCCTTGTCCTCTGGATTGGGTTCAAAATTATAAGGCAACGTAGTTGAACGTTGGTAGTCGTAAACCCAAAATTGGGTCGGCTGTTCAACGACAGTAATAAAATAAAATTGAATAAAACAAAGGTGCAAAATAACATTAAAAATATTTGTAATTCATAGCCGAATATGAAATATTGATATTCGCCTTTATTTCACCATTGCTTGATAATATTGAGAGTTTTCTCAACGAATTTTAATAGTAAGATAAGAAATAAAAATTTGATATATTCCCATGCTTTTAATTTAAACTGTTAAAATTTATTTATTTTTCTCAGGACTATTCCTGCAATGTAAGTTAAATAATTGCATAGTTTGATTATAAACGACAATAGAATTTAAATTAAGTAAATTATTCTTCGTTAAAGATATTTAAACTGAAGCTTTTAAATTATATTTCCCTAATGCGGTATCTAAAATTACTTCCGGACAAAAAATATTAACTTCTTTTTAAATGAATCTAAAAGCTTCAAACATATTTTAATCTGTCGCGTTTTCCATTAACACCTATCAGGAAGTAAAAATCGAGAATTTTTTTTCGAAAATATTGATTTTATGTCATTTACGAACATTAAGAATTCTATTTGTGTTTTCTAATTTACTTTTCATAACGCTGTTTTAAGAAAAGAACAAGAAAAAAAAATATTACGAGCGCCAAATGTAGCTGTCATTATTTACGTTAGGTTGAAGATTGGCGTTAAATAAAGCCCGCTGGATATTTGAAACAAATTTACCGAGCAAATTTGGCGAAGTGTCAAAACTCGTGAAATGAAGCAATTGCGTCGAAAAGAAACACATCCCATAAGAATATCCTGTAAAATATTATCTCGTCAGGTTTTTCCCGAAAAGACCATATTTGACGTCGTTGATAACTTTTACGTGAGGCGGTTTTAAGTGATTTTTGTTACTTAAATTTTCTTTTCATAATTAAGGTACAACGAATTTTTCACTTTATTTTCGCATTTCTGTACGGCTTTAATTAAAAATAAATATATTTTTTTAAATAAAGCTTTTTTCTTAATTTAAAAAGTTTAACAGAATTTTCGGATTCATTAATTTTTTTTATAAACTTCATTTTAATTCAAATTTGTATACAAAACAGAAAATTATGAAGTTTTGAATTTATAGTGTAACAATTTAACTAAATTGTTAATATGATGAAGTTAATCATTTTTATTAAGAGTTTGTACTAAATATTTTTTTATTAAATATTTATAGGTTGTTTAAAATGCGATAATTTTTTTTAAAAAAAAGTATGATATCGTCTGCCTATGATCAAGTTATAAGTATATTATTTTTTTTAAATTTGCTTATAAGCCGATTCCTGATTCGCCGATTTACAGATTTGTTTGTTCACTAATTCGCTCACTTATCAATGCACCGATTTACAAATACCATATAATCCGCTTTTTTCTTCCCAGAGTTTTCTTTCTTCATTCACTTACTACACCAAGAATCATTAATAGTTGCATTTATAACGAGTTCTTTATAAAAACTATTAAATAAATACAGCTTATGCCTATATTCTCTTCACTCAAAATAACATAGGTTTTGGACATTTTTTAAAAATTTATAAGTTTATTCAGCATTTGGAGATTTGTTTGCTCATTAATTCGCATATACATAATAAGCTCACCGGACAAAAATTAGTCACCATAGTGCACAAGCACCGATGAATCGTTAGGTTTCATTCTATGACGCAGTGGTTGAGTGACGTGCTCAAGACTCAACGTGATCAAAGGCAAGTAGCCATCAGAGAGATATTTTTTGTTTTAAGCGGATATTGTGTGTAAATATGGGTAAATGTAAGGATGTGAAAAAGTGGCAAAAAGGGACAATTGTGTTTGGCCGTAACGGTGGATGAAGTTGCTGGATTTGTTGGTTTATCGATGCAGATTGTTCAACGTGTCTACAAGCAGTGTTGTAATGCACGTGGTCACGAAAGAAGACGTCAAAATTGTGGTCGGAAAAAGATCGGGGGGGACCGGAGACATGTTTCCCGACTTGTCAATAAAAATTGCTTCCAAACCCGACAGGAATTGCTTTAGTTAGTGAATGAAGGTTCATCCCAACCTGTTAGTGAGAGAACATCGATACGGGAGCTGTATGCAATGAACATTTGGAGTCGGAGACCTTGTAAGAGGCCATTGCTCACATAGGCAACTTCAGTGGGCTAGAAGTTACCGAACGTGATCAGTTGTTGACTGGCGAAATGTAATATGGTCTGAAGAATCACGTTTTTTCCTCTATTCAAATGACGCACGTCATCGAATGCACCGAAGACCAGATATAGCATTTCATCCTGATTATGTGCAAGGTCAGGTTCAAGCCAGAGGTGGGTCTGACATGTTTTGGGGTGTTTTTCTCATTATGGATTGGGATCCCTCACTGAGGTGGCCACTAACAAGAACCACCATGTTTATTTGAACATTCTGATATGATCAGGTGTTACCTTTCGGTCAAAAACTTCGTGAAGAATATGCTGTCGATGCCCCTATTTTTCCTGATGACAATAGCAAAGTTCATTGGGCTGAAAAAATATGTGACTGGTTTTATGAACAATCTGACATTCAATTACATATCGAGTGGCCTGCAAAATCACCTGACTTGAACCCCATTGAAAATTTGAGGGACATGTTGAAACAACGGGTAAAACGCTGAAATCAGCATCCTAGGTGGATTTGCGCGATCATATCCTCAGCCAGTGACTTAAACTGGATTCGATGTACCCGCAAAACCTTGTCGCCTCACTTCTTAACCGAATCAAGGCGGTTATCAACTCCAGAGGAGGTGTTACACGTTATTAAATTATGTTTTTCATGATTTCCTTAGGAGTGACTAATTTTTTGTCCGGTGTGTTAATGATGATTCACTAATACTCCGATTTTCATTCTTTTATCATCAGTTTCTTCTTCTATTTGCTAGCTACATCAAATATCGGTAAAAGTTGCAATTGAGTAGCACAAAGGGCTATTGGCGACGGTCTTGCAAACATTCTTGAGGCTAATTCGTAGTAGAACTTTATTTACGTCCCACTAGACCTGAACAATGGGCTATCGATGATGGTCTGGCAAACATCCACAAGAAGGATTCGAAGTAGTAGTTGAACTTTATTTGCGTCGTACTAGAGCTGTACAATAGTCTATTTTGACGGTCTTGCAAACATTCCTGAGGCTAATTCGTAGTAGAGCAGCACCATGAGCTATTGGCGACGGTCTTGTAAACATTCTTGAGGCTGATTCGCAGTAGAACTTTATTTACGTCCCACTAGACCTGAACAATGGGCTATCGGTGATGGTCTGGCAAACATCCACAAGAAGGATTCGAAGTAGTCGTAGAACTTAATTTACGTTGCATTAGAGCTGTACAATGGTCTATTTTGACGGTCTTGCAAACATTCCTGAGGTTAATTTTTAGTAGAACTTTATTTACATCGCACCAGAACTGCTCAATGGGCAATTGGCGACGGTCTGGAAAACATAGCTGAGGATGATCCGAAGTAGTAGTAGTAACTGGGCTGTCTGCGACGGTCAGAGGAATGTCCCTGAGGGTGATCTAAAGTAGTAGTAGTACTTATTTACGTTGAACTAAAGCTGCACAATGGGCTGCAGGCGAAGGTCTGGCAAACATTCCTGAGGATGATTCGTAGGCACGCCATCACAATTTCGAGCCTTAATAGGAGGGTGGCTCCCCCACTTTAGAAGTCGCAACATTTTAAAGTAAAACAATTTCACGAAATGACACCACACACCCTCGATTCCTTCGCTGGCTGATCAAAAAATAGTCACCCACTTGCTCACTGATCGCAATCAGTGCTGATTGACGGTCAGTAGTCTACTGTGAAGCCTATGTAGGGAGTAATGTTCCTGATTTTTAATTCAATTTCGTGCAATAATGCTGATTTATAATTCTGAACAATAATTCTTATTTTTAGTCCAATTGGTTGAGAATAGAGAAATGCTGAGCATATCTGCATTTCCACTTTTATTTATTATTTAGAAAACATTCTTTTTTTGGGGGGGGGGGGTTGAAACAGAGATTACATGGTCCTGTGTTTAAGAAGAAAGATACATGCGATCTTAAATTCATCAAATATAATGAAATTAATGTTAACAAAAATTCGTCTAAAAAGACTACACAAACATTTTCCCAACAAGATACAAAAGCAAACAAATGTCAAATACAAAAAATATTCTTTTCAGAAAGTTGAAACGAATAAATTACTTGTTTCGAACACAACTAGGCCTATTCTTTGAATCTTTTTTTCTTTATGATTAATTCACGATGCAGCGATTTAATGAAAACAAAAGAGAATAAAAATACCTCTTTTTTAAAAATGCCGTTGATATGACTAAAACACTAATTGAGGGCTTTGCAATTCAGATTTTCTTGTGTTTGTTCCTTTGTTGAAGTTAAGAATATTTCATATCATTTAAATACGTTTTCTCGGTCAGGGTTTTATGTTTATTTCTAAAAATTGCCAGATGTGAAAATGGTTGAGTTTTAAATGTTTGAATATGCATCGAAATATCGTATGATCAAAGCAGCAAAGTCTCATTTTTTTTGTATTGCTGCACATTTCCAAAATAGGTTTCTTTAATTATTTTTTTAGAATAGAGAAAAATGGCACCCAACAAAATGTTATATGTCTGTGGCATAATATTCGGTTTATTTCGAGCAAAATTGTTTGATGGGATTATCTGCAATGGTGAGTACTTACTAATTTATTTGTTGTTACAAATATGTATGCAGGCTTGTGTGTTTGTAACAAAAGCCATTATATAAGCTCATGTCAAGTTGCAGTATAGGTAACACAAGTAAGAAAAGGTCATAACAAAGGATTCAAACCCACTACCTCAACGCCATATGCAGTTTGGTTTAACAGTGAGACCGCTCGGTTAGGGAGTCAACTACATATTTCTGTTATAGACTCACGGTAGGTCAAGGGTTAAAGTGCTCGCCTTCCTAACAGGTGAGCCATATATCCGAATCCCATCGTTGGTCGATTCGAATTATGCTCCCACTCACACCGATCACTGTGCATTCGTAAAATATCTTTAGTGGTAGACGAATTGTGGGTTAAAATCTCCTTGGTGTCGTAGGAGGTTTTCTTGATTTTTCTCTCCATGCAACACAAATGCGGATTAGCTCCATGTTTGTCCCAATGCAAGAATCCAGGATTTCACTTGTCCTTTGAGTTGGGTTCAAAATTACAAAACTAATGAGTAGAACACTCATAAATTTAAAAATGGGCTGTCAGTTAAAAAAAATAGTTTTAGAATAAAACTATAATCTAATGTCTATTTCTGCCCAGTTAAACGATCCTAATATTATTTATTTATTGTTACACATGTGAAAGCTTGTGTGCTCATTATAAAGACGGCTTATATGCCTAGTATATTATCTGCGCCTAGTCCAAGATATTGCCGCCAATCTGGTTTTTTGTCTTATTTTCCACCACCAAACCAAATTTTTTTGAGCGCATTAGCTGACTCATCTAACTATGGAATAGACTTAGAATTGAAATTGAACTTACAACCCTTTGCTTTTACCGAAAGAGGTACGTATCGAGCCAGATTAGTAATAAGCTGCTGCTGTAATAATTTATGCTATGTGCCATCTTTTAAAACAAGCATTGTTAGCAGAGTGAATACTTCTGATTGTTTTTCGAATCTAATCTTATGTTTTAATATTTAAACATTTTTGTTAATCTTACTCATTAGAAGAAAATTATTGATTAATAGGTGCAATATATTCATTTCTACCTAAAGGGAAACTCATGGATTTGACATAGCGGGGGCTTTATTGTGAAGGATTGGAAACAACAACAATACATAACAGGGTAACATGCACATAATTACACTTCAAGCTTAATACTATATACAATGTTTGTTCTTTTACTTAAGTTTCAATTATAGTGGATAATCAGTGTATTCATTATGAATGTATAATGGATAATCAGTGTATTCATATGATGTATACATTATGCGTGGTGTTCCACGATGACTAGCCTTTATCTATATTTTTAGAATTTTTGTTAAAAATTAAGTAAAAAATATACAAAAACAGGGTGGTAATCATCTGGCTTAAAACCGGTTTCTGCGATACGTCAGACTTCAATACCACTCTTATCTCTTCCTCTAATATATATATATATTCATTCTTTTCCTAGGTATGCCTTGCTATACCTTTCAGTCTATTACGGGTGGTCATTACGTAGCACTATTTACTTTCATATGAATGAGATAACAAGAATACATTAAGCTTTATTACAACTTATTTCATATCATTATATCATTTTAGTTTGTTTCACTGAATTTTTTTTCTTCTTATTTTTTCAATATTTGAGATACATGAGATTCATTTTATCAAAACTCTCACGAAATGCAACGATGTAAGAAAATATTTCTCTTCAAAATAATTTTCTATGTTTTTTTTTAAATAATTATGTCTGTTCACGCATCGCAAGATTTGAGGATCCCCAATGGCAAAAGTTTAATGCTTTATGCATCGCTAACAAACATTTCCTTAATACAAATTAAGATACCACTTTTCTTAGGTTTTTAATGCTAGCAATTGCAATAGCCTAAAAAAGAAAATACAATTCAAGCACACAAGGGGAATTAAAAAAAATGCAATTCATCTTCTGAATTATTGTCAATTAATTTAAAAAAGAATTTTTATTTAAATGTATTTAACGAAAAAATAATGACATTAGCTTTGAGAAAATTTAACGTTAGAGAAGGGCTGGATTACCCATTAGACCAGACCAGGCTATGGCCTGGAGCCCCCAATGATTAGGGGTCCCCTCATAATGGATTTTTCGAAAATAAATTTTAAAAAATTACGAAAAACAATGATTTTTCAAAATTTTATGAATATTTTTTAGTTTTAATTTAATAAATTAAAGTAAAATTTAATTTATTATTATTTATTTTAATTTTAAATATGCTTTCTTAAATGAAAAGATATATAAATACTTTTATACTTGAATAAATAAAAAATATAAGTGAAAAAAATTTAATTTAAGGGCCCCGCGTACTCTTAATCTAGCCCTGTGTTAGGGGATATTTCCGTATCGTGATCTGTCACGCCAACTACAATCGCCACGACACCAAATGAATTTTAAACTTGCAATTTAAAAAAAAAAAAAAAAAAGAACTCTTAGAGATTTACCCGAGGGTGGTTGCGAGTTATGCACATCAAGTTGGTCCCCTTCTGTGATGTTTCCCTCTTTTTTTTTAAAATTTCTTCAAGGACGTTGCCCGGAAGTTGCCAAGACAACAGCAGATAACGATACGGAAATCTTAAGTCTTCATTTAAAGTACAAAGCAATATTAAACGCTGTAATTTTCATTCATTTTATTTCTATCAGCAAATGTTATAAAATACAGAAACTGGATTCATTAACAAATTAAGTAGTTATAAGAATCACTAATCAATTTAAGGTACTTATCCACTTCGGGGGCCGTGATAAAGCCATTACCATGGTACCTGCATTAGATAGTTATACCAGGAACACCTATTACTCCCAATAATAGCCCATCACTGGCGACAATAACAGTTTAGCAATTTTTTATGGCCTCCAGAATCGTAAAAGTGCTCTATTAAATTTTAAACTTAATTTCTTAGAATTTCTTCCATGAAATGTCAGTTAAAATATAATAATTAAAAATAAAACTGTTAAATGTAACTCAAACGATAATGATGGCTGATCTTAAATCGCATGTACTTAAGTCACGTGGCAAAACAAACTTACCGTGCTTGAAGATTGCGCCATCTAGTGTTTATCTAAATATTCCCAGAGAGAGAGAAAAAAGATGTATTCAGCAGCACGCTTAAAGGGTCATTTCAAGTCTTTTCAATTCCAGCGAAGAAATAAAGTACTTCTAAATGTCTCTATTGTGTACTTTAAAATGGCAGTCGTTGTCAGAGGAGAGCAGAAGAGATGGCAGCTGATCTTCAGTTTAGATTTGCAAATGCAGCTGTAGTGGCCGCGAGTCCAGATAATACAAGATTTCTTTTGATTGAACCGTCGTATAAACTTACCATCTCTCACGTTTCATTCTTTTTTTTATTTATTATTTACTTATTTTTCTTTTTTATCTTTTTTTTCCCGACGTTGTGTCCTCCGTGTTGTGTGAGAAGAAACAAAAACAAAAAAGGAATCACGTCGCTTTGTTAATGAGTTTTCTAGAGTGTGTTTTGTTTATGTGATTGTCAGCCTCGGCAAATATTGCGTAAAAAAAAGGGGATATCGTACCGGAAATGTAGAGGTGGCGGAGGACGAGAAAGTAGGCGGCTGTCGTCAGAACTAAATACGTAAATGGACGTATGTCATTAGGTTTATCGTTTCTTGGACAAATTGTGAATCAAAAACATCGACATTCCGTGAATATAATATTAGCATACAACTAAGTATAAATTTCCAAGCTGAAATAATTCTTTATATGAATGTAATGATACGATAATGATTAATTTATGCGTCAGTTCTTCATCTTTATTTCTTCTCTAAATATACAGGGTATTTTGTAATTTCTGGATTTAACCCCTTAACTTGTGCGCTCGAGTTAATTGGAGCTCGCTAAACACGCCAAACTGTGCACATTCGAATTCGAGAAGCGTTGTATTTTATGCTGCTATAATTTTTAACACTCAAATATCTTCGAGAATTGAAAATAACAATGTGAAAGCTAAGAAAAAAAATGGTTTTATTGATACATATCATTTACATAGGATTGTAAGCTATAACACTTATTTATTCAAGAATAAAATATACAGAGATGCCAACTTGCTCCGGACAGCAAATATATATATTAAAGTCGTAGTTTATCAATTCTAATTCTTGGTTTAAAATTCAATTTAGTAGATTTTTATCCACCACTATTTATAAATAATTCGTAAGCTTATATAATTCACCACTTTATAGTACTTATGTCGTGCTATACCCTTTAAAAAGCAAGCAAAAATAGTCAAATGTTTGCACAATTTACTTTGTACTTATTGACCGTTTCTTAATTATTTTGGTGTGTCTGCAGTTGGCATCTCTCATTATAGCCTTTCTCCATGGAACAAAAGCACAGTACATCAAAATTGTCCACCAAAAGGAAATACAATTATCTAAAATGTGTTTTTTTATATAAAAAAAAAAGATTTTTTTTTCAAAAAATCTGTGGGTGTGATGTAATTTTTTGAGATACTTCCGTATTGGAATCTGCGCAAGCAATAACCGCTAAGATTTCAAAAAGATTTTAAACTTGCAAAGAAAAAAAAATGCGTTTAGTCTTGCTCAAAGGTAGATGATTTCCTTCCAATTTTATTATTATTATTATTTTTTAACTGGCAAATACCCGGCAATCAAGTTTTGATTACTTTCAGGCAGTGACCGACTGAAAATATTTGAATTTATAATTGAATTTTCATTATATTTCGATAAGAATATCTTAACTATATTTTTATAATCCATGACATCGTGGATAGCAGCATAATATTAAGACTGAAAATAACGAAAACGTTGTCAAAAGATTCGAATCACTATCTAGAGTTGTGGGATGAAAAAATGAAATCAAACCACATGATTGTATGATGAAGCTGAGACATATATCTAGTAACTGCATTTTAATGCCTCTCTATTTCTCTCTATTTCCAATGGGTTTAGATATTTTTAGTTCTGAAAAAAAAGTTCTTCAAAAAGGTTAGTTTTGAATTTACTCACCTTAGTATTAAAATAACTGAGTATGATAAAAATCATTAAAAAAATTATGAAAATTCGTTCCATATTTAAAAAACGATAATATTTATACTTAAAAAATAATTCTTGTATGAGCCTGGGTGCTAATGTGCGACTTGAGGCCCTACCTATACCAAATTATTTAAAACGTAGGTACGTAATAAATATTGAAACTGCTTATGAAGTTTAGTTCCAATCATATATGGCAGTACTTTTACTTTCGTTACTTGTACCGCCGTTACTTGTTCGTTACTTGTACTTTCGTTACTTGTACAGCAGACTCAGTGACACCACTTTCGAAATGCAATTATTTTGCAAAATGAATAAAAATATTAATTAGCAAGTTATTTTCATTCATTTTCGAGTTTTATGCATTTATTTAATAAATTTTAAATAAAAAATGTTGGATTTTGTTATTATGTTTTTCACTTTTCTTTTTGAACTCACTAATAATACATTTTTGTCTTAATACGTTTCTTACTAAATACAGTTTTACCTAGTACCTTTTTTACTGAAATTATGCTTATGCCCGACCTTGTCAAACAACGCCCAGTCAAATTTCTAAGTTTAGATCTCTAAGTCTAATGTTTGGAAAATGATTTTCTCGCATGAATTCAGCATTAGCCATTGTTACAAATAAAACTGTAGACTGTTCTGTTTCAACTTATACTACACATTCAATTATTTTTTACCAGCTCAAAGATCATAAAGCTATCTGAAATCCCGTGTTTGCTTTGTTTATGTTTGTGCCTTTAAAACGCGTTTCTATAGAGAAAAACAATTTTAAATCAATGGTAATTTAAATAAATAAAAATAATAAACTGAAAATTAAAATCAATAGATAAAAAAAAATTTCGTGCAAATCCATAAAAAGTTTGATATTAAAATTATATTTGATTTTAAAATTACATTATACGATTATATTATAAAATTATATTATAATATTCTTCCAAATTTAAAAATATATTAATGTCCATAACTTTCAAAATTAAAAATAATTAAATAAATAACAACAATTTTGCAAAAAACATTAAAGAACATAAGAATATTATTCAATGAAATTTAGGTTACTTTGAATTTTAATTTCCTAGAAATGTACTTTTAAATCGTTACTTTTTTTGTTTAGTACTTGTACTTTTACTTGTACTTTTTACTCGTTACTTTTTAAAATAAGAACTTTTTACTTTTTACTCGTTACTTTTTTTAAAATTACTTGTACTTTTACTCGTTACTTTTTAAAAGTAACGTTGCCATATATGGTTCCAATTAAACTTATTTTACAGAAATTAAAAAAAAAACAGGTTATGTATGCAGATTAATGGTTAATGTAATTATTCTTTTACAAAAGTAATTACATTAACTATTAATATTTGATTAAATGTCCATGTCAGTAAGTAAAACACAAAGCATACAAATTTTAAAAACTTTAAAAAAATATATATACATTTTTCCATTTTTATTAAATTTGTCATATTTTTGCCAACGGAGACCTACGGAAATTGTGCGGGTTTTGTAGAATTAGTTAGAAAAACCAAGAACTTGAGACTTAAAGCATAAGAAGAAAAAATAAAAAATTAGGGAGTTGGGTAAGCAACGAATACATAATTTTTTTTTATCGATTTCCCGAATTTTACCATTAAAAATAAAACTTTTAATGATTCTAAAAGAAAATTGTAAGGCATTACGCTTAAAACATTTAATTATTTTTTTTTCTTCAGAAAATCGCAAAAATCAATTCCTTCTTCAGAAAAAAATCCTTTAATCCAAATCATCCTTCAAAAAATTAATTCAATACTTAGATGTCCTTATTAAATATAGAGGACGGGCCAGTAAAAGGGGCAGGCAAAGCGGGTGCCGAACGACTCAGATTTAATGCTCGTGAAATTTTTAATTTCCTCCTTTTTTTTGTTAATATTGTTTGCTTGAAATATATAATTATAGCTTTTTATTTTTTTAATTAAATATACTTACGTTAACTTTCTATGTGGTTAAAGTTCAATGAGTAAAAGTTTTACTAAAGATGGAACAACAGCGTGCAACAGAAAAGCTACTTGTATGATATTAAATCGAAACTGTTCCACATTTTTCAAGAGGTGAAGTGGGCTGTATCAGATTCTCCCAATATTCTCAAAGAACCTTATTAACTGTTTATTTATTCTTTTTCATCTCGTGTATTATGTCTTGTTTATTTTATGAAAACAGGGAAAGTTTTTTTAAGAATGAAACGTTACTTAGGAGTCAAGGCTAACAATCAAATAATTTTTTTTCATTACTTGAATTCAATTTTTAATCAAAGATAAATAAAAATAAATTGCAGAACGACTTTCTTTTAACGCTATGTCTATATGTGTATTTTCTGCTGTAATTTTTTTTTATTAAAAAATATTTTCCCATTTTGTAATACATTTTAAAAAATGAATCTATTTTAAAAATGTTTGTTGTATATTTTAACTATTAAGCTAATTATTGTTTTTTTCACAATTATGAAAGAATACTAGGAATTAATTTCCCAATAAAAATGAGTGTGTTCAATTAATAAGTGTTAGATTTGGGTCTTGGTTATGAGCGATTCTACAAATAAACGCCAATTAGACGACCAAAAAAAAATGGGGGGGGGGCACGCTTTTTCTACAAGAATTTTCTTCTTTTCTACACCCTAAAAAAGCAAGAAAAAATCGTGAACATGAAATTTTTTCTTTATGATATACTTTAAATGACAAAATACCAATTAATGGCAATAAATGACAAAATACCAATAAATAGCTCAGATAAATTTGAGCCATTTATCAGATAAAACGATTTTTACATAAATATAATATTATTATAATGTCTCTCTAAAATGTATTTATAGAGATTTCATACTATAAGATTATATTTTAGTATAAAAAACAAAAATAAAAAAATTTAATCAAAGTTTGTAAATTGAAAAAATCGGAAAAAGTTTAAAATTGGTATTTAGTCATTTAAAGTATGTCACAAAGAAAACAATTTCATGTTCATGATTTTTTCTTGCTTTTTTAGGGTGTAAAAAAGAAGAAAATTCATGTAGAAATAGAGTGCCCCCTACTACAAAAAAAAATTCTTTTTTTAATTTTTTTTCTTTTTTTCTTTTCTTTTATTCTATTTCCGCCTAATTGGTGTTTATTTGTAGAATTGCTCTTATATGTACTACATGTGAACCTGTGTGTCAAATGTACTCTCAATATAATGTGAAACTTTTGATATAAATCTTAATTGGTGTTAAAATAACTCTTATTTCGTCACCAACTTAAGTTTTTCATCAATATCTCGGCGGAAGTTTTGAGAAATTGGGGTTAATTATTTATTTATATTTATTGGTTTTTATACCTATATTAGTCTGGGTAGAGAATATTTAATCTTTTCCAAAAATTTTTTGATAGCGAAACAAATTTCGTGTTGCATTTATACAATACTTGATCTTGTCTACTTTGAGTGTGAAGTTCTCAAATCTGAAATCTTTAGAAATAAAATTGAATAAACGTTGAAAAACGTTGTCACACGCCGCTAGGGATGCTTCCCTATTATGACCTGTTTAAAAGCATACGAACAGTTCATAATAGCGAAGCTCCTCCAACGGCGTATTCCGTCGTTTCCGCTCATGGGTTCCTATGCAATTTTAATACTGTTGATGTACCCTAACTCCCCCAGAAGTTTATTGCAACATTTATGCGACCTTCTGTTATGTACACCGTTTTTAAACTGATATATTTTCACAAAAAATTACATTTTCACAAAGTACATTTTCAAAAATAGAGTAAAAATGTAATTTAAAAAAAAACTGTAACTGCGGGAGAGAACGCTATTGCAGAATGAAAATAAGCAACGTCAAAATATCTAAGATCCGTTGAAAAATCTTATGCATCAGCAAAAA
This sequence comes from Parasteatoda tepidariorum, assembly GCF_043381705.1. NCBI lineage: Eukaryota > Metazoa > Arthropoda > Arachnida > Araneae > Theridiidae > Parasteatoda > Parasteatoda tepidariorum. The sequence goes on along the minus strand of NC_092213.1, from coordinate 51,574,961 downwards.
AAAAAAAAAAAAATTTTTTTTCACCAGTGTAATAATTTCTCATTTTTCTATTACTATGACGACCATCCGTTCTTTTGCTAATGCATTTTATGCGAGGTTATTTTTAATTTATTTTAAACAGTTTTTTTTTCTTCAAAAATGTATACTTCATAAACATTTTATTATAAGTTCACTTCGTAAAGAGAACTGTTATTATGAACATTTTAGATATAGCGTGTGAATAAAGTAAGAAAGAGGAATGTTAATAAACCAATTAATGGATCAATGAAAAACATTGAGTCAAGCAATAAATACCGTGAATTTATTTATTGGTGATTCATTGAAGATTATTTTAGTGAATAGTCGAATAAGTGAATGAGATTATAAATGCATAAATCTATAAATTGTTTGACGGAAGTCGACGACAACAATTTTTCAATTCTTAAAATGATTTTTAACAAAATGACGAGGTATTGAATACAAATTACGACAGTAATTTCTATCTAAAGTGAAAATGCATAAATAATTGATTTTGAAGATTTTATAAAACTGCTTGTTTGCCACTGCTAAAGCACGAAAATATTAAAACTTAATGTTCATGCTTATATATTTGTATGTCATACAAGATTATGTTCATTAAAAATATTTCCTGTTATGGATGTTTATTCTAGAATATTTGAGATGATATTCTCATTTATTACAGTAAGGGCACTCTTTTTTGACCTTAAACACTATAATTGTTATTTGTCCTGTTCATCTGTTTCTTAAATGAGCATTTAGGGTTGATATATAGAAAAATAGATATGGAATAAAATAAAGCAAATGGCAAAACAATTAAAGTTTAATTTTTTTTTTTAAATTCAGATTTTTTTTTAAAAATTGAGTTTTAAGGACAGTATTGTCCGGGGAGTGAAAACATATTCTACCGCTACTGTATAGAGGCCTGGGGATACAGTTATGGTAAACCCATTTTATTCCGGCCCAGAGCAGAGAGATTTTTTAAGATATTTTTGAAAGCTATAAATGGAAGAAAAACAATTTTATTCGCAAATACCATATTTAAATCTCCCGAATAAACCAAATAAAGCTCGCAAATAGCCTTAAATTTAATATTAACTCTTGATACTTCCCTGGGGAATTTCAATTTTAATTTAGAGTCAGCAATCAAGTTAAAGTAAAGGTCACATGCCATCAGAATCGATCTTATGCATTCTTTCTCGTGTCTTGGGTAGAAAATACTGTTTGTTTTTTAATACTTTAGACGAAATAAACATTCTTATTTCTGAATAAATGGATATCGTGAGAGCCTATCTAAAGCTGATTCAACAATGCTGCTGCTGCTTCATTTAAATTACAGACCTGCATGGAAACAGAGATTGTTTTGCCAGAGAGCGGCGATTACATCAGAGGAATTGCAAGTCATTATTTGCCCTGATGGCTTTGTTTTAATAATGGGAATTTCGGATTTAGTTTTCGACATCGTATGCCATTTTCATGAGAATAACTTTCTTTTTTTTTAATTTGATCTGTAATGTAGCATATTTCATTCCCCTTAAAATTATGTTTTTTTCGTTGCTTAGTTTAAAAAAAATTTAGAAGATGCGGTATGAAAGGTTCCATTATACAATTGTTTTTCTTCCATTTATACAAACACTTTATCTTGCTTAATATAGGTGTGGAGAATTCAAATTATTTTTGTCCTTAAAGTTACAGATTTTTTTAAATGGCATTTTTAGTCTTTTTATCGAAATGTACAACGTTTAACACTAGAAAGACTGAAACTTAGTATATACCTATATTACCCAAAAGCAGTCAAAATGACTGGATTGGTGAAAGAATAACTAATGCGTAAAGAAATTTGTTAAAAATTAATTTCTAATATTTTAATACTATTTACAGTTATATATAACAAGTTATTATTAAATATTAACAATAAAAAAATTGTATGCTGTACAAAAAGTCACAAAATTCTAAGAAATTGTGTCATTATATAAATCATTGTTTTTCTAATTGAAATTAAAAAGCAGTCAAAATGACTTCATTGGGCAATCTGGTTATACACGGTGTCCTTTAAATTTTGTGACGAGCTTCTAGGGGAAGAAGCTCACATCATAAGGCTTAAGATTTACCTAGGAAACCATGATCAGAAAGGTTATCTTACCCAGCTAGGGGTGCTTTTATGTACATGTTCATGTTTCTTTGAACTTGCACTTTCATTTTTCAAAAATATTTTTATTTCATGTTACTATTAGTTACGATTAGACGAGATTGTCCAGTTAGTCGTCAAATCATTCAATTACGATACAACCGCTAATACTGTACCTATTTGAAAGCAGTTTTCGACAAAAATTAATAAAAAACTAAGATAATTTAGATAAATAAAAGTACCTGATGATGTGAAAGATGTTTAAAGGCACACGATGTAACTGTTATAATAGGAATGCTCCCTTAGAGGCATACGATAAAATTTCCGGTCATGGTTTCCTAGTTAATTCTCAATCCTTATGACGTGCCCTGCTTTCCCTAGAAGTTTGTCGCAACACTTTCGGATCACCCTGTATATAACAGAGGGTCACGTAAATGTTACGAAAAACTTCTAGGGGAGTTAGGGCGCATCATAAGAACCCTTGCTCAGAGACGTCGTCGTACGCAGCTAGAGACGTTTTCCTACTATGCCCTGTTCAAAAGCACACAAAGAAACAGCTCATAATAGAGAAGAGCCCCTAGCAGCGCACGATGACATTTCCGGGCATGGATTCTTATGCAATTTCAGGGCTGATAATATGTCCTAACTCCCCCCCAGAAGTTTTTCCATTATTTAAATTTTTAGTGCTACTTCCAAAAAGAGGAATAGAGTACAAAATTAAACAATGACATTTTAAAATTTTGGATAAAAAAAGAAAATGTCATTTTTTTTCCTTCAAGAATTTGTCTAACAATAAAACAAATGTGAAGAAATATGGAATTCTTTGAGTAAAAAAAGGAAAACTTTTTGTTTTTGAAATGGAAAGGAATTTGGATTGATGGTTGTTAGTAATTTGGATTAATGGTGTAATGTGTAATTTGGACTAACTAATGGTAATTCGGACTAATAGTTGTTAAATATGATAGGTAAAATGTATTAGTGTTTTCGGAAAAAGATTAAGAACAGCTAGCAATACTTAATTACCTACCTTATTAAGCTTAATTTAGCGAAAGAAACATCTTTAATGCATTAAATTTATGCATACTAGTGTACTGGTATCGTTTGTTAACAACCATGCGAAAAAGTTTTCGCTACGTTCCCGCTAAAGCTTTGTGAATATGGATACCCGTAGTTGATAGAAGAGAATAAGCAACCATGCGTAGTAAAAGAAGCGCTCAAACCCATTGAAGTATGAATCATGATCTGATTATAACAAAAGTCATTTGTTATATTTAACGCGATTGCATAAATACTCGTTGTTTTATTTTTCTATTAACGAACTTGACAAATTATTGTTTTTTAAAAAAAAAAAAAAAAAAAAAAATCAGAAAATATGAACGNTTTTTTTTTTTTTTTTTTGTCATTGATCTTTAGTTTTTTTTTAATCCTTATGCCTATTCTTCGATTACCTCAAACGATTAAAAGTATCAGATTGTTTTCTTTTTAATAATATTTTTTATAAGTCACCTGAATCAGGATGGTGGGTAGAGTCTTAGCCACCGAGGCTCGGGTCGGGTTTCGATTTTTAGGGTTAAAGTCTGGGTTGCAGATCGAATTACGCTTTTTCGGTTTGTATTTTAGTTGTGTTTAGTGTTTTTATCGAATGCAATATTTCGATTGATTTAAGAAGATAGCTAGTTTACAAAGACATAATGTAAACCACCGGTCCCTGTGGAAAAAGCAACATTTAAGGGCGCAGCAACAGAGGTTTTTCCTGAAACGGGTTTAAGTAGTTGGCAGAAACCGGTTGTCACCCAGACGACAACCGATTCATGTGACACAGATTCTGACTGTCAATATGCGGATGCGTACTCTGTTAAATAGATGCTCTAAAAATCTGACTATTTGACTATGTAAGTTATTTTTCTGATACAGCATACCATGGCGAGCAATTCCCCACGTTAGTTACGTATTCGAAGAGCTGAACTTCTTTCTTATTTAGTTGAAGTTCACATTTTATTGGGTAGTTTGGGAGCATGGTGCAGAGATGGGGTGATTACGAGTATCTCCTCTCTGATTTGAAATGTGGTTGTACAGTGCGCGCAGGAAAAAATTTGGTCATCGGAATATTAAAAACTGTTGCCAAAAAGAAGTCCAGCTCTTCGACTACGTAACTAACGAGGGGAACTGCTTAGTACGGGGTGCGATGCGGGAATAAAAACATACTCGGATATATCGGAGTGTCATGTGTATAGGGTGGTCCGTAAACACCGCCCTTTATACATATTTTAAGAACCTTCTTTAAAAAAGCATAAACCTTAGAAATTTTAACTATTTAAGTGGGGGACAAACCAAAACACCATTGAAATCGATCGAGTACCTGGGGAGGAAGACAAGATGAGAAAACCAGTTTGATTACCCGATGAAACTTGAAGGTGTACCTAATAATAGCCTTTCAAGTTTTCTCTGTTTGTACCAGCAATAAAATAGGTTTTAATGTTTCCAGTCCCGCCTTCCTTTGTAGTGGTTCATTTGATTTTGCTGATGCTATTTTTCTTCCGTCGCATAAATAGAAATTTGCGGAAATTAACGAATTTTTTTTAACTTTATTTTTCAGAATGATTATAAAATATATATTAAGGGTGTTCATTACAAAATACCTTGCGTATTTAATTTTTATTTATGAATCACGATGACCCAGTGTTTAATGCATTGAACTGTTCAAAGTGAAGAAATTGAGTTCGGGGGTTCCCTATAGGCAGCTTGTAATTGGTTCCCTATTGGGAATTGGGTTCCCTATAGGCAGCTTGTAATTGGTTCCCTATTGGGAATTGGATTCCCTATAGGCAGCTTGAAGCCCACTCAGCTTCAGATCGGTGGGTATTACTTACTGGTCAGAAGAGTGAATCACAATCATGCCGTTGGTCACGAAATAGTGGGCCCTTAACCACCATGACCCCCAGAACACAACAGGCTGTTGCGAGAATACTTTACTTTACTTAATTATATAGTTGCTTAATATTTAAATTAAATTGCTTTAATGTTATTTCGGCAAATTGCACAAATGTAACTTCATTCTTGTTTGTTTCTAATTCAGTCCTATCAAATAAGGGCTTTACCATGTATTGAAATATTCTTATTTATACCAATTACCTTTAAATTAATTATAATAATTTTTCTACAAAGTTCTTCTGATGTAATCCCATATCTTTTATACAATCCTCTTCTGAAACTCATTGTTGAGTAAAAGAATTTAACTTTTATTTATTACAAAAGAATCCTACATGAAAAGATTATATTAATATATACAGATTCTTTTACGTTAAATTCATTTTAGAAGATAACAAAAAAATAAGCTGAATAAATTGACGCTGGCTAAGTTTATTATATCACAAGACAGTAGAAAACGTTTCGCGAAGAATTAATCTAACTAGGCGTGTGATGTTCTTTTTTATTTGAAAAATCACTTTTGAAACAGAGTAGACATTTTTGCGTGAGCAAATATTGAACAAAGGGTAAAGGTTATTCGCTCTATTGCTTTACTTTTATTGAATTAAATATAAGTTTTGTTGTTTTGTAAGAAAAAGTATTGTATGTTGTTTAAAGGATAATATTTCTAAACTAGTCTTTAAATTTTTTTTATTAATATTTCATTTAGCTTTTTTTAATCATTAAGAAAAATAAAAGTTTTAAAAACCAAATTTTTCAAATTTTCTAAATAAGAAAAAAATAATTTCAATTTTGTTGCACACTTAGATCGAAAAACGAATGGTGCTTTAGATAAGCTTTAAGGAATTTTCGATGGTGATAGAAGCTTTTTGCAAAGGTGGTGCACTAATGTTATTCATTTGATATGTGTCAAAAATTTATAAGTAATTGATCTCCCCTTTTAAGCCATTTAAAAAACGCAGTTTTTAAAATTTTTATTATATTTTATTATTTATTTACTTTTAGTTTTATGTCCGCTTATTTAATTAGGTTGGGAAGTAGCTGAAATTTCAATTGGAGATAAGTTTTGCGTGGAGATTGTAGGAAACAAATCGTAATTAATTGGCTTCAGAAGAGTCCTGCAGTTGAAATTTGAGCACTCTAATTAATCGGAAAGTGATTGATAGTTCCATTGATGATTAATTGTATTCATTATGCTTGTAGTGGCCGGGAAAACATTGGAACTTACAAACTTGTAATCAGGCATCGTACCCCGGTTAAAACTTGATTATTTAGCTTGTCGGAGAATGGCATTGAATATTATTTAAAGATCGATTATCTGGGAAAAAGATCAACTTTAAAATATAAAATAAAAGTAATTTTAAAATCGTAATCAGAATTCTTTTACTACAGATTCGAATTATCCAGAAAAAGATACCACACTTGAACCTACAAGTGTTTTTATGTTAGTTCGCGTTCATAGAGTAATCGCAAAATAGAAATAGGGTATACTTTTTAAAAAATATTGAAAAAAAATTAAAAAAAAAAATGCTTGCTATTTTGAAAAAGCTAAATATATCCTCCACTTTACATAATTTTTATCTGATTTTTATTTCGATATTACAGCACCAACTATACACCAAAATGCAAAAACATGTAGATCAAATTGGGGTACTGTTTTCTTGAGAATCAGAATCTGTAATAAAAATCTGTAATAAAAAAAGTGGCGTTCTTATTTACGATTTTGAATTTGAGGGGCGTCAAAATTAGTAACAGTACATCGGTTAAAAATATTTCACATTGAAATTTTAGGTTTTTGAAGTGGTACATTATTCTTCGAACTATGTCAAACTATTATTTTTCAGTAAATATTCTACAATATTGCCCAGAGCAGTTTAAAATTATTTTAGTGTAAAAGAGTTGTTATTCATATTTTATTCTATGTGTGAATAAAAATCCAATCTTCACTCAATATTCGGGTTCATTCACAATTAATATAAGGACTGTTATAAAAGGGCATGATTGATAATCAACAAAAACATTGCCCACTCCTGATGTCAGGTAAAAGATTTATTCTCAGTTATTGAACAGTTTCCGAATAAGCCTTGGGTGTTACTTTAAATATTCGACTTCCGATTAAATTAGGTTAATAACCCAAAAGGCAGCGTCATGAAAAAATCGATAACTTCAATATTTTTCTTATTTAGTATTGTATATGATCTGTAGTGTAAAATAAAACTATTACCGTTGGTTACTGCTTAATTTGAGATGTATATTTGCAGTTTAAAACACAATAATATTTTAAATACAGTAGAGGTAGACGAAGCACATATGATAAAAAGTCAATTAAAAATATGGTTTAAATTTTTAAAATGCTCCTGCTAGTGCATTCTAAATTTTCAAGAAAAAATTCGATTAACTTAGAAAATGCTTGTCATTTTAAAATGGTATTACAGTCACAAGAGTGAAGACGTTTTTGAAATATTAATTGAAACTCGAAAACATATAAATTAATTATTAATTTTGACCTTTAACATTTAAAATAATTTTTGTGCTTCGATTAAATTTAATTTTAGATTTAAATAGTTTTTTTCTTTCAAACGGCTGGAATTTAACTATTACGTTTTTCGCCATGGAAAATGCTGGAGGTATAGCTCATTTAATTAACATTGTCCAATGTGCAAGTTGAACCTCAGTCACAGATTCGAACAATATTACACACGCCACACTGCCACAGAGACCCATTCATAAAGTGGATCTCATTCACACAACAGAGGACAAAAACAGAGAGAGATATCCATACCCTGAGCGAGATGCGAACCCGAGAACATTGGCTTCGCAGTCAGGTGGTCTGAGAGATCGGCCACCTGGCCGTTAATAATGACGTTTGTTGTATGTGATTTTGCATAAATATAAAAATCCCAGTCGATACGAATTCCGCATCGGGCTTGCACCAACAACATTGCTGACGCGAAATATCCTCAGTGGTAGACGGATCATGGAATAGAGTCCGCTTGCCGTCAGGCTAAACGTGGTAGGCTCTCGTGGTCTTCCTTTCCATGTAACGCAAATGCGGGTTAGCTCCATCAAAAAGTCCTCCACGAAGGCAAATTTCTCCCAATACTCGATCCAGGAGTTCTCTTGTCTTCTGGATTGGGTTCAAAATTACAAGGCTACGAAGTTGAGAGGATTAGTCGTAAACCCATAAAATTGGGTCGGCTGTTCAACGACGGCTATATATATATATATAAAAAATAGTTGTTGCACTTAAAGTTCAGTTGTATAAAAGAAAATAAAAAGCACTTAATTTCAAGCGTTAATAAAGCTCTCTTTAATAAAGTAATATTTTGTCATTGTTCTATGCACCATTCACATAAAATTGTATTAATTGTAAGATATAATGTAATAGAGCAAGATTAGAAAAAGACAAAGAGTATAAAATAGCATTAAAATGCGTGCGTGGAGAATTTTTCAAAACTTGCAAAACAATACATTTATATTATTAAATTCTCAAATAAATAATTTGAAACAATAGGTTTTTAGAAAAATTATGCTTTTAAATATATATTTATTTAAAAAAATGATAAACATTTTTCAAAAAGCAAATTCTGTTCTGTGTCATATGAAAAAGCAAAAACGTTTTAAAAATTTCTTAAAAACGTTTAAAAAAAGCATGTTTTGTACAGTAAATTGAGAATGTTAAATCTTTCATAGACAAATTTTATATTTTTTTGAGAATTTCGCAATTTTGAATTCACTGAAAGAATATTTTTATAGAATAATGCTTTTATTTCGAAACATATAAATGTTTATTTTAAATGCGATACATATTCAATATTTAAAATTAAAATACATTAGAAAATTTTATATCTGCATACAAAAAATGAAGCACTTTCGTAACAAACAAATGTCAGAGGGAGTAATGGAGGTTAAAAATGACTGCATAATTTCGAGACCTAAGGCATATGGTAGAAATAAGACCGGTAGCTTTTCTAGACTATCTAGTACCCAGCAGCGTATCCTGATGTTGGGTGAACTTCACTGGGAATAGAACCACGGTCTTTCACCATGGAAGCTAGTACCTTAACCTCTTCGCTCATCAAGTAAGAATTTAACAAATAAGTCAAACGCCATCAGTTACAAAACGTTTAAAATTACTTAACCGGTTAAGTAAATAATAAAAAAAACTGAATCAGAAAGATATTACTTGATAAAAAACTTCACTCGCTTCAAACACAATTGGAAATAACAGTTGTCATGTTTCAAGCTCTCAAAAATAGGCGTCCATTTTCAAGTCTTGCCAGACGAGAATGACAAAAAATAAAAGTAATTTGAAAAGGCAAGACTTGATTAAATAAACGTCTGGCAAGACTTGAAAATGGACGCCTATTTTTGAGCGCTTGAAACATGCGGCTGTTATTTCCAATTTGTATGTTTTTGAAGCAAATGGAGTTTTTGATCAAGTGATACTTAATCAGTTGCATGGAAGGCTATTGAAAAAGAATCCATAAACATATATACTAAAATCCATTTATAAGATTTTCTGTAATCACCACCTTTAATTTATTTTTCTAGAATCCATGTCAAAAACAAAGTTTAAAATATACACATTGCTGGTCATAAATTAATATTTAAGGGAGAAAAAAACACTATTGAAATCTGACAAATATCTATGGAGGAGAGCGGGATTAAAAACGCCAAAATCTGTTTGATTGTCCGATTGCTCACGAGTTGAAAGGGTAAATATACTAACAAGCCCTAGTTACACCTGTCAATCAATCACGCTTTGACATTTTTAATCTTACCTTCTCCAATAGTGATTCGTCAGATTTAAATAATATATTTCCTTCTTTCTTATTTTTTTTAAAAAAAAGGATACTTTTTCGACTTTATTTTTGAAGAATTTTCTAAAAATACATTGAAAGAGGAGTTAATTATCGTTACCAAATCCGTTAGAATTTCCTCACAAAAGAACAACGACTGAAATCTAAAATTTAATTTTCTTTAACCAAAATGTTCTTACTTTTTAGCAGTTAGAACTTCTTTATAGAATAGTTAACCAAAAGTATTGCTAAATAAAATTGCTTTAAAACTAGTTAACAAAAAGGAAAATTTTATGGGCTGCCATTACCTAAACTACTAAGTAATAGTCTATTTTTAAAACAAGCGTGTGTATCTTTTTTTTTTCTTCCAGAAAAAAACCAATTTCAGTTAAAAATAAACACCAACACTATAAATACGAAGTCATTTAATGCTTTATAATTCAAATACAATTAAGATTTGTTTACGTAATGCTACTATCGATTTTATTTATATGCCTTTCACTTTATTGCTAGGCCTTCACTTTATTGAAACCGATAATACATTTCCTCATCTAAGAATATAAAAAATATATTTTTTTTTATAAAAACAAGAATTCATAATCGCTGTTGTGAAAATTTGATAAGAACTTTTTATTGGCGCTTTTATTGATGTTATTCGTCTCATTCTCAACTATCTATGTGCGTTCAGGGAAAAAAATTGTATAATTTTTCAGTAGATGGAAAAATTATCGAGAATGTGGAATTTTTTTTTATTTATTAATTATTTATTTATTATTTATTTATTTTTTAATTATTTATTTATTAATTATTTATTTATTAATTATTTATTATTTATTTATTTATTTATTTATTAATTATTTATTTATTATTAATTGTTTAAAAAAGTGGCGAATCCCTCTATCTTAAAATATTGTAAGAGCCGCCGTCGCTGTTTTGGGTGTACAACTTTACATTTTGCTCTGCTGCGCACAAATAATAAAACTTCGAAACTTGAAATCACGAAGGCGTGGAAAAAATGTACTAGGAGTACTATGGAATAAGAAAAATTTCAACATTTGGTAATTTCTTCGAGAATAATTTTATTTTATAACCGTCGTTGAACTGCCGCCAATTTTTGGGTTTACGACTACTAAGGTTCAAATCCGTAGCCTTGTAATTTTGAACCCAATCCAGAAGACAAGGGAACTCCTGGATCATTGGTATTGGGAGAAGATTGCCTTCGTCGGGGACTTTTTGATGGAACTAACTGCATTCGCTTTACATGGAGAGGAAGACCACGAGAACCTCCCACGGTTAGACTGACGGCAAAGCGACTCTAACCCATGATCCGTCTTCCACTGAGGATATTTCACGTCAACACTGTGGTCGGTGCAAGCCGGTGCGGATTCGTATCGACCAGCCTTTGCTGGGATTCGGACCCGGTTCACCTCAGTGGAAGGCGAACGCTCTATCCCCTGTGCCATCGCGGCTCTTCGAGAATAATTAATTTTTGTAGTAAAAATTAAACTTGTGATAAAAAAAATCATATGAGCAACTTCGCAGAAATACAGGGTAAAAATTTCACGTGCAGAAAGTTCCATTTTTGTTTATGGACAGTTGCAGTTTTAAATGCTTCTTAGATGAATTTTTTTTCTTTACGTTACTTTTTGTTTTGCTACGCAAAAACTATAAGATTACAAAGGGTGTAGAAATTTGTCTAAGGAATACGACGGAATTAAAAAAACTAAGATTCGATTACTAATTTTTATAAAAATTTTATTATCTGTAGGTATTATAAATGCGTTTATTTATTTACTTCAATCGACGTACCACTGATTTACATTGCAGATGTTAGGAGAGTGAAATTGAAATGAAATTTAATTTTGCTAATAACGCGTACAAAATTATATCTGTTAATATTAACAAAACTAATTGCTAATATCCCGTCCGGTATTTTTAGGCCTTATCCATCTGATATTTCAGATCCTATCAGTATTAATAATTGCTGAGATATATTTATCACATCCCTTGCCTATGCAACCCTTGCAACATTGGAGAAAAAAAATTAGCTTTAAAATGTAGATACAGCAGGGCTCGAAAAAGCTCAGAAATTTTACCCGTCACCGAGGACGGCTTGTCCAACAATGTACCCGTCCTGCTTTGAAACTAACCCGTCGCTTCTAAATAAATGTAATTTTCTCTTATTTATTACTAACATTTATATAAATTAATTAGTAGTTACTAGGATTACAAATACGAGGATTACATTATACAGTAATAAAAGAAATACTAGGTTACTAATAGTAAAACCTAGAATTTCTTTTATGAAATATTTTCTTTCTTTCATGAAATAATTTAAATAGCTAAGGTTAAGTTATCTGGAATGTCAATTTATCCGAGAATTAAATGAATCAAGTATGACGTTTGCCAGTTCCACAATCAAGCCAATGATTTACATAGGTTTCGGCACAGAAATCTGAATGGGGGCTTCCATTCAGGTGGATGTTCATAATTGCGTTTAACGCTTATTGTTTAAGACCAGTACGTAATGGGTTTTTTTTTGTAAGTTCATTGCTGAAAAAACTCTTTCAACCGCTCCCAGACAGAAAAAACATCAATTCTATCATTATTGCGCAGTATGTTACTGTATTTCTAGATTAGAGGGTCATTTTAGAAGTGAGGTGCTAGACTCTTGTAAGATAACAAGAATTGAAAATGTATCACGAACATTTACGGGAAAATGGCCGTCCGCGCGGACGTTTGATTCGAGAAATTTGTTGTCCGCGGGGAATTTTTGACCGCCGAGGACGGGCGGACGGGCGGTTTTTCGAGCCCTGAGATACAGTGAACACAACAGATATGCTTTCCATCAAAAATTCGATTAATCATTTATTGCGGCATATTATTGGAACCTTGTGTATGCATCTAACTTCGATAAAACCAAAAGTTTTTCTCCTCTGTCATATCAGTTTTTATTTTATTTCATATTATTTTATAACCACTGTTGAACAGCTGACCCAATTCTGAGTTTACTACCACCAAAGTTCAACTCAGCAGCCTTATAATTTTTAACTTTTGAACCGAACATTGGGTCATACTAGCCTTCGCGGAAGACTTTTTTATGAAACTAACCCGCATTTGGGTTACGTGGAGAATAAAACCTCGAAACCCGTGTAAGGTTAGCCTCTGACGGTAAGGGGATTCTAACCAATGATCCGTCTACCACTGAGAATTTTACGTCAGCACTCTGGTCGGTGCGAGCCAGGGATTGAATTTATATCAACCATTCACGGCTGGGATTCAAACCTGTGTCACCTCAACGGGAGGTGAACCCTCTATCGCCTAAGCCACCACGACTAAGATGGTATCATGATAGCAAATTTGATATTTACGGCGCGACAGAGTATTCACCTTTTATCATTTTCATTAGATTTGTTTTAAAAAATTTTTGCGATGTTTAAAAAATATCGATATTTCCGATGTTATCTCATCACTAGTTGACACTCAATTTGGGTTTTCCTTTTATTGTTCTTTCTTCTGATTAACTCAAGTTTCCCTTAAAATAACTAATAAGGTCAATTTCATTATAATATTTCAGCTCTATTTTATCTAAGAAATAGTTTGAAGTTCTCGTTTGTTTGTGAAACAATTCAAAATTCCCAATATTGAATACAATACATTTAACGTAATAGCATTTTCTCCCTTTCATGCCAATTTTCTTGTAAATAATAGCAGTCATTATTAAGGAAACTCATTTTTTCTTCATTCAACTTGGAAATCTATGGTGTACTAATTTGCCTCTTTCAGCTACTTCTTTCAATTTCTCATGGCTGCCGGTCTTTTTTTTTATTGTTTTGTTTTCCACCTTTATTCCCCCCATCTTTTCGTTGAAAACTTTGCGCTTCATTTTTATAAAGTTTTGTTTTCATCCTTCACGTGTTGGTGAGTCTTGATAATGAGTGTCTTTTTAACAGCGCTCGAAACATGTCGACTTTTTCCACCTAAATTTCGAAAGCTAATGAACCTTTTCTGTTGAAAGTTACATCTTTCCATTTTTTCCACACAAAAGTTTCACGGGATATGTCAAAGACGCGATTCGTATGTTATTGATAGACAGTCTCTTAATAAACTTTTTATGGGTAATGATCTAAAAGTTGCTAAGATACATTTTTCCTTAAAAAATTTTTTCGAAACCTCTTTTGCAATTGTGACTATTCATGAAGCCCTTTTTGTATATGTTGATATATCTGTGTATATATTGATATTGATATATGTATATCCTTTAATATTGATGGATCCATTAAGCCCATTATAGGGAATGCTGCTGCTGGGACTTTTAGCCAATTCTTTCAATTAACAAATTCTGAAGGGTCATTTTGCAATAATTTTGACGAAGAGATCTCAGCAGTATAGTTCGTTCACCACAAGTTAGCACTAGGCTCCGCCTTCATCACGTGGTATCCGACGATACTATTTTGCTATTTTTGGGAGAAGGATGTGAACAATCCTGAAAAGGTTGCCATTTGGCGATCGTATGACTAAAATATTTATTTCGCAATCTTAATGATCACTTTTTAACATTAAATATTTCATAAATTTGATAATATTTCTTTCTTTTGAGTGAATTGTTTGCCCTTTTTGAGACATTTTGCTGCAATATATTTAATTAGCTAGAGTAACGAAAGGTATAATAGCATATGATAAAGCGAAGTAAGTGACTAAAAAAGAATTCACTGTGTAGTTTGGATTAAATAATGAATACATATATACTGTCCCGCAGTGGACTGACCAATCAGTGCAAGTAATTGTAACTTGGATTAAATAATGAATATATATATATATATACTGTCACGCAGAGGACTAATCGTAAAGACACGGTTCCCAGTAGAACACCGAAGTCAAGCTCCACTGGCTTTTAAACGCAATCTCGAAGTAAATCAACCATTGCAAGTGATTTTGTCTTGGAGAAAATAATGGAAGTTAGATTAATTTAAAAATAAATGAAAACAGACTAAATTGTTCAAAAATTCTTGGCAAAAATATGGGACTTCAGTTCAGTGGATTTACAAGTAACTGGAAGTAGACCAACCAGCTCCCGTACTTTTCACTTGGAAAAAACAATAGTAATACAGCTAAACAATTTAAAATTAAATGGAAACACACCAAACATTTCAAGAATTATGGACTATTACACAATTGTGGGAATTTAGTTCAGTAGATTTAAAAGATAGACCAACCAGTAATTGTGATGAAGAAATAATAGAGATATGGTTACATCAATTTAAAAATAAATGAAAACAGACCAAATAGTTCTAGAATCCTAGGAAAAAATTACGCGAATTCAGATCAGTGGATTAAAAACTAAAGACCAACCAGAGCAAGTAATTTTGACTTGAAAAAAAAACAATGGAAATACTTTTCCTTTAAGGAAAACAAAAACATTCGTTCAAACGATAGTCTTACGTAAAATATACTAGCTTACGTACGCATTTTCTAAAATCTTTTCTGCATTAAATCGGAAAATGATTATTTGATAAACAAAAATGAATTCTAACTGAAATTTGTATTTTTTCTTTTTTATTTCGGTTATTTCCAGAGAATCTAAAATTATTGCAGGAACGTGGTTTTAAAATAAACGCGGAAATAAAAACAACCACGCTTCTATAAAATTTTTATTTTTCTCGAATTTCCATACAATTGAAAATTAACTCGTCAGACAGGGCCACACGTGACTGTCTGACAGCCATAACAAATGCGGTTATTGTTTAAATAGCCTATAATAGCACTAACTAGTTATATTAAAATCTTTATGATGCTTTATATAACATTATTATTTTCACAATTAATAAATTACAGATTAGTTTTAAAATGAAAGATTCAATTAAGTCAACTTGGTTTTTACAGGCATAATTGAAGGTTTAGAGCATTTCAATAAATACCAATACCAAATTTGCAAGCAAGATTATTTTGAGAATTATTAATCCTTTATCACATAGATTTTGCTTTTATGTACACAAATTTCATGAATTCTAAAATGTATTAGTTATATTTTTCTGGAATGAATTCTAGAAATAAATATTATTTTTTCTTGAATTTTAGTTAATATAGCAACATTGCTTTTATATTAATGGTTACTTTCAAGATCCTTAAAAGTTAAAAAATAAATAAATAACGCACATTTAATTTAAAAACAATTAATGTAAACTTAAAATTTTAAGAAGTGATTAATGAAAGTACATAAATTAAAAAATAATTAACATACATTTAGAAGTTGATAAAATAATTAACGTAGATTTAAAAGTTAAAAAATAAGTAACGTAAATTTAAAAGTTAGTAGTTTATGCTTCATTTTATAGCATTTTTCAGGAACAAACCAGAATCAAATGGTTTTAGAAATGTTTTAAATTAAACGAATTTTTTAACAGATTTAAGAAAAATTATATTTAAATGGAACAATTTAGGAGGCTAGCAATTCGAATGAATATTCTCTTGTTTAAAAAAGTTATTATGTAATAAATTCTCTATTTTGATTTATTACATTACATCACTTATTACATAGGGAATAAGTGATACAATGTAATCAATTGTAAAGCTGTCTTTTTAGACTTGTAAAATATTTAAAATTTGATTCATATTTTATAGATGTTCTTTTATGTATGAGTAAATTATGAGAATCTATTTTAATTCATTTAATGTAATTTTTGAGTGTCTAACAAAGACAATAAAAAAATGTAGTTTGTAGGTTTATTTCAAAAGTAAAAGATTTGAGCAGGGTATGAAATTTCAGATCTAAAGCTAACTTTTTGGTCGCCATTATTATTCAGAAAAATATGAACAATTTTTAAAATATAACATATGAAAAAAAAAAGAATATTTTAGTGTCCAAAACTGTTAAAAAACGTAGAAACTGTAGAATGGAAAAACATTTATTGCAAAGTAATTTTAATATTACCTTATAAAAAGGTTCCCATAAGGTTTCAACGGTTTGAATACCATTCGCATATCATTCGAAGTCATTAAAATAAGAAAAATATCAGAAAATTAAAATATCAGAAATACCATCTGTCAATCGCAGCTCTAGAGTCAAATTCCATATAATTCTGTTATTCTTGAGTTAAACTATGCTACACTAGAATTAAACTCTGTTACACTCACTGGAACCCCGTTATTTACTAGCTAGCTCTAAATATTCGGGAGCTAGTGGCGAGACGAAATTTCGTACCCTGGATTTAAGTACAATTTATCTACAGTAAAAAAATAACAAAATTAATTCTCCCACACAAAAGGCTAAAAATCTGATACTATAATGTCACAGAAAAAAATGTGGAAAGCTTCAAATGTGTTTTCAATTCCAAAATATACTTAACTTGGTCATATACTTTTTAAAACAAATTAGTATCACTCTTTTTAAGCTATGAAACAATTGAATTATAATTGAATTATAATTAATTGATGAATATTAAACTAATTGTGGCTTCTTAAAGAAAAACACATTTTTTTGTGCTTCCGAAAATGGTTGCACAAGGTTCAGAATCAGATAATTTATTCACATATTTACATCAACTTTTTAAAAAAAGTATTTTTCTTAACAACCAATTTTGATACAATATAAGTTATACACAATAAAGAATATAATTTATTCACACATTTACGTCTACTTTTAAAAAAGTATTTTTCTTAGCAATCAATTTTAATTAAATTTTAGTCACATACTATTATGAATTCTGGCCTAAAAACTAATATATTTTTGAAAGATAAATATGCTCTAATTAACTGTCTGCATATGTTAAAAACAAATCCAAATAAAAACTGCTGCGAGTACCATTACATATTAATTTTCTGAAGAAAAAGATTTGGTATCAAATTCCTGTTTCCAAATAAAAATAAAATCTAACATTTTATTGCAAAATGCTTTGTCATATCTTATTTTTCTTATTCAACATTTATTAATTATTGCTAAAATACCCAACACACACATCTCACAGCTATGAGTGTATAATTTTTTCCAAATGAAAAACAATCAATTGTTAGCAAGATAAAAATATCTTAATTAAATGAGAAAAATGCAACTGTTTTAGTCGCTAAAATAATAATCACAATCTGTGTGCATTACTCTTTTTTTACAAGAAAATTAGAAATAATTAGTTCTCTGAAAAATTTGATTTTGTAAGAACTATATTTTTTTAAAAATCTTTTTCTACTAACGTTTCTCAGATAAAAATCCTCATTTTATTGGTGTTTCCAAACATTTATAATTGATGTCCTTGCTGGGATTAAAATTTAATTAACAGTTTGCAAGCGTTGAAAGACATTGCCTACTTTTTATTTGCATATTTTTTAAAATCTTTTTAAAAATAAATTTTTTATTGCTTGTGAAGTATTTCTCACTATATTTTATTTCGTAAACAGGTATTTTTTTTGTGAGTCAGAAAATTTTTTATCAGATAAAAGCATGTTAAACCTCTTTACGTTGATAAAATGTTCTTTATTACTATTATTATGAATATGCAGACAAATATGATACATACCTTGAAATAAAGATTTTTTATACTTAAAACCAAGGAGGATTGCTTTACTAGTAGAAAACCATCAAATGCAAATTTTATTCGGTTGGAATTTATGTCATAAGAGATTCTGTTTGAAATTTATGTCGTTCTACAAAAATAATGGTTTTATAATGTATTTATTGACTTAAAAGAAAAAAAAGAGTTTGCTCTTATAAACAACAAAGCTTACAAATATATGTAAAAAAATCAATTTTATTAGTAATGAAATAAATTATGCTTTGAGAGCTCCAGGGAAAAAAATCACTCTTCGCGTATACTAGTAATAATATTGTTATTTTAATTTTTTAAATCAACTTCATTTTAATCAGCTTTTTAAATCAATCATTTTAAAGCATTTATTAAAAAATTCTAAATTAAATACTTAGTTAATGTTACCATTTAAAGTTTATAAGTAAATAAAAGAGCTTTTAGATACCATTTTTTCAGTACAATCTAGAGTAAAATGGTGCGTGTTTTTTTTATTTTTTTAAATTTTTTTTTTATCTGAGTGTCATTTTTATGGAACAGAATTTTTATGGAACAGAATATAGCGAACTACATATTTATATAAATAGGGTCATTATTGATCTCTACCGTATATACCGGTGTTAAAGTCGACTTTTCGAACCACCAAAATTGTACAAAAATCAGAGGGTCGATTTATACACCAGTTTACAAAATAGAACATTCGTTGATCGTGAAATATCGATGCATTATAAACAATGAGATCTATATGAATAACTTTGTACTGATTTATCCCTTTCAGAAACTATTTTTAATATGTTATTTGCAATGGATTTTGTATTTTTCTTTCATCAAAGTTTCTTTACATATAAATTTTTTTCGAAACAATGCTGCTTAGATTATGTTCAGAAAAAAGAAATTAAGAATAGGAAAAGTTAAGATAATTTATTCAAGAGTATTTCTAAAAATGAAAACTTTTAAAACGTACCATAAATCTACAAATTTAAAAATTCCAGAACATCACCTCTGCTGGATTCAATAACGTTAACAGTGTCATCATACGGATCCCACTCTGCAATGGATTCGACATCATCCTCATCTACTATGTCTCACAAAAAAATCAATGCGAAGAATTCGAAATTTTACACTTTTTAAAAGATTTTACAATAACATTTGAGTCCACATTTGTAACGCATTATCATTTGACACGTGACGTCATTTTTCTCATTTGGCAAATGACGAGTATTAAAACAGTGCGGAAATTTTATGTTTTTATTAACCGTTTTGGATATAAAATATTTTCCAACTTAAGACAATTTTGAAGATTTAGTAATTTCTTTATGTTTATGTAATTTTGGAAATTTTTATATTCGTTTTTTTCTTCAGAGATCGACATGTACATTGTTGTAGTTGTAGTTCATGTACGTCGCACTAGAGCTGCACAATGGGTTATGGCAGAGGGGATGGCACCCCCGCTTCGGTAGCTCGACGACCTGCTAGCGAAGTCGAACACTTTAAGGTAGAACAGTTTTACGAAGACCAAGCGCACACCCTCGACTAATCTAAGTGAACACCCACCCGCACACTGACCGCAGCCAGTGATGTATGGGCAGCAAGTTGTACACCTCTTAGGTATTTCCTAAAAAAAATTTCTAAAATGGAAGGACTTCTTAATTCTTTTCTAGGTTAAATAAAATGTTATCAATAGTATTTTAAAGCAAGTGTTTTTTCAAAACTAAACTTATTTGAGAATTGAATGGAAATTAAAATAATTTTTGATAGCTTTTTAAATTGAATAGCTTTCTTTAACACTTGAGGCTTTGACAAAAAGAATTACAATAATTTGACTAAAGCATAATTTTGTTAAGTGAAATATTTAAAAAAGCTATTTAATTTAAATTATTTACTAAAATTTCATACTAAAATAATTAAATAAATTCGAACATTAATACATTTATTTAAAAAGATTTTTCCAAAACAATTCTTTATGTTTCTATAAAAAAGTTTTCAACTAATTAAGCCTGTAAATTAATATTAGGAAAACAATTAGGTGATAAGATAAGCTTAAGGAAACAAAACTAAAAACATGCTTTCTTTTTAGTTACTTTCATTTAATATGTGTATATAGTTTTAAATATTTTGTTTTTAAAGAGTTGAAAGCATGTTACTTTAAGTTATACAACGTCATTAATTTTTGTAATTCAATTTTTGTTGTTGTTAGAATCTATCAGCTATACAGTACTGTATACTGATTAACTGCATTAAACTAGAATAAATAATGTAAACAAAGGTATATATAAGAAAGAAACACGTAATTTGTAACTAATTAAGTTACGTTAATTAGCAATTCGAAAATAATTATGTAATCAGATAAGCTAATGGAGCAAAAATAAAAATGTGTTTTTCTTTTTTGTTCACTTTTTTATATTTAAATCTAATCGTAAAATTAATAGATGTTGTGTAAATTGTTTTTTTCCTTATAAATATTCATTTTCATCGTACGTAAAAAGATATTGAACATTACACACCGTTAAAATTTATCGATCACCATACATCATTTATATTTTGTGCATAATGAAACTTGTCACTTTAATACGTGTTAAACATTTGGAACAGCATTATTTTTGGTTTGAATAAGTTGACAGCATTTTACTTTAAATTATAAGTCGCCATTAGCTACTAAAATTTTTGAAATTAAGAACAAAACATTTTTCTACTCCGTTGAAAAGTTCAATACTTAAACTAACGATTCTAAAAACTACATAGAAAGCCAGCTATAAAAATTTTAACGATTGAATTTTTTTTTTTACTCTTCATAAGATTAACGATGAAGATCTTTTTTATTTTAACTGCGCTTAAATAAAATCCGAAGAATGAATTAAAATTTTTCTTCGATATTACTGTCTACAATTAGAACTTTAACTGAGCTGGCATGTATAAAAAAAATACTGCTACATTATATTAAAATGTACTTATTACATTACTGCATTACACCTACTACATTATATTATTCGTTAATATTAAAAGTACATTAAGCATTTGTTACAGACGTAAAAAAAGATGTAATCTCATTAATGAAAAACAACATAATTATTTATTAAAAACTAACAAAAGCATCACAACCAAACATTTAACCAATAAATTCTACGGCATTCGCCCCTTTATACTGGGTGTTCTGTAATCACCGTCCTAAATATGTGTTACGTATAAAGCTGGAAAGTGGCTAATATTCACTTTATCTATTTAATCTAAAGATTAAATAGCGCGGCTCGTTAAAGTGTGGAATCAAGAGTTTTCCGCAATTTACATGTTATGTGCGCATAACGTTCCTTGTATCATTTAAGTTTGAAAGTTTGATTTTTTCATTCTATCCAGTAGAGTCTCGGTGGCTCAGGGGATAGAGTGGCCGGTTAATACAAGTGGCTTGATAATACGTATTCTGCTCCTGACTCTAAATGAAAACTGTGCTGACGTAAAATTTACTAAATGGTAGACGGATAGGTTTGGATCCCCTTGCCATCGGGCTGATCGTGAGAGGTTTCCGTGGTTTTTCTCTCCATGTAACACAAATGCTGGTTAGTTCCATCAAAAAGTCTTTCATGAAGGCTAGTTTGTCCCAATGCTTAATCCAGGTGTTCCCCACTTTTTTTTCCAGACGTGGACACGTACCTAGGTTTGCAAAACCCTTAACCGTATAGTCCACGTCTGGCCGACAGTCTAGCTCGCACAATACGCAGCACATAAGCAAACAATTACAAAATTCATAACTACACCACAAATACAAAGCACAATTGCGTTATGCAGATGACAATGTTCCCCTGTCTTCTGGGTTGGGTTCAAAATTACAAGACTACGGAGTTGAACATTGATTGTCGTTAACTCAGAATTGGTTCGGCAGTTCAACGCCGATTACAAAATAAAATTCCATCAATTAATTTGTCGATTGTTTGGTTGTGTAGATTAACTTGATTCTTAGGATCAAAAAATTAATAAATGATGTTATGTTAATTTCCTTAATTGTAATAACACTTAAAACCATTTGACTCTTTGTAATATGGTCTTTAAAGCAATTGATGATTGATTCTATCAATTGTATTGCTTGTTTGATTGTTGTAACTGTATGTTTTATAGCAAAAGATGAGTAAATATCATATTAATTTAAGCGTCCAGAAAAGTTAATATGTTATTTGCTAATGTTCCCAACAAAAAACTTATTTTCACTTTAACGTGTGCTAATAGGTTAAGTGCAGAGTACCTAGGTAATTTGGGAAATGAAGCATTTTTAACACTTTAACGGATCACTTAATCAACCTGTTCATAAACTAGGTAATCTGTAGAATAAGTGATTTTTTTTCACTTTAGCAGTGATATTAATTTTTAGAATTTTTGTAGTATCCATATTTGAAGTCGCAAATCATTAAGAAGGAACTAAAACTCAATCGAAATCTGTCGAATTAGTACAGAGGAAGGCGTGAGGAAAACTTTTAAAGTCGGTTTGATTACCCGAAGAAACTCCAGGATATTTCAAATGATCAGCATTCAGTACCTCTCTATTTTCTCAAGCAATTAAACAGGGTTCGGCGTTTTCTGTCCTGCCTTCCTTAGTATTGATTTATTAGACTTCGATAAAATATTTTCCCTTGTCTAAATATTAATATGCGAATTCTATTTTGCATAAATTTGTAATTTATTTTTGACATGGGTTCTAAAAATTTATATTAAGCGCGACCTTTAAGTAACATCGTGCATTATATTGTAGAAAACAGATGCAAATGTAGAGGATAAGGACTTCTTAGATTCCCCGGTTGAATTGTGAAAAACAAAGCCATAGGCGAGCCCTTTATATCTATGATAGAAACCTATTGTTTGCTATTATTTCACAAGTCCTTTATTCAAATTTTCCTTGAAGTATCTTATTAAGTGAATTTAAAATATTAATTTGCGAATTTACGAAAGAAATTAGTTTCTTATAATAAAAGCAAAAAACATCATTATCTAAACGCATGCATTTTTTAATCGCTTTAGGAGATAAGGTATTACATAATAGATACAGAATTTACCTTTTTTAATTGCTTACAACAGGATATTGGAAAAATGAAGTTTCTTAATACGGGAAAAAAATCACATATCGAACTTAAAGTTGGAGGTTTTTCAATTAACTGCAAGCACCTGAATCTTGACGACAAAAGATATTAATTTTCCCTAGAAATAGTTTTATTTATTAAGGAGTAGCGAAGAGAAAAATTTAAATATTTTATTATTTCTGCACTAGTTCGTTATGTATTTATTAAATTCCAGGAATGATTAATAATATTTAATATCATAGTCAAATTAAATTTTTAAAAATCACGCTATATCGGGAGCTACTTTTTCAAGTTTTCACCTACATGTTCGTTGATAAAAATATAATAATTGGATTTGCGAAGTTCAAATTAAGCTAACTGCACATTTTCAATGTCTCAAATGCACAATGTCCAAAACCTAACTGCAAATTTTTTTTTTAAATCTCTCTCTTTTTTTAAAATTTTTTTATACCTTTTTAATAATTTGAACTAAAGAAACCCAAGCTTAGAGCTTCTTTGGCGGGCCCTTATTTTAATAGAAATTGAATATAATTCAAATGTTAGGCTATTGTAACGTCTTGTTGCAAATTAGTAAAAAATTATTTTCACATTTAGACATAAAAAACACGCAAATTGTTAGAGTTAAAAACATGGATGACTTTTAGACATTTTATTTTTTATTTTACCTTCATAACATAGCACAGAATCCTCGTTTCATTTGTTTGGGAGCGTTGATTTTTCTTGATGTCAACATACTCATAAACGAGAATATCCTTTATATCGGACGTGATTTTATAGGTTTTTTTTTCTACTAAAACTTTAAAACGTATCCCCAAAAGAAAAACAAGAAAACAATTATATCAGATAAGTAACAAATTACTTAAGGTAATATTTTAATACTTACCTTATTTTTATCACGTAGCTGAATTTGGACAGTGGAAAACAATGGAACGTTTGGAGATAGACAATTTAATCACCAAAACGTTGGTTGGAAGTAAACAATTTAATCATCTAAGCGATGAAAAGTTTGGAGGTAAACAATTTAATCTTCTCAACAATTGACAGTTTAGAGGTAAACAATTTAATTATCTAAACAATGGCAAGTTTAGAGGTAAGCAATTTAATCATCAAAACAATGGAAAGTTTAGAGGTAAGCAATTTAATCATCTAAACTATGGAAAGTTTGGAGGTAAGCAATTTAATCATCTAAGCAATGGAAAATTTGCAGCTAAACAATTTAATCATCTAAACAATGGAAAATTAAGAGTTAAGCAATTTAATCATCTAAAGGATGGAAAGTTTGAAGGTAAATAGTTCAATCATCTAAATTCTAAACAATGGAAAGTTTGGAATTAAACAATTTAATCATCTAACAATGACTTACAAAAATTCCAGTGTTGCCAATGATAAAATTGTTAAATTTCTTAAAACTATTATAAAAAACACACACAAATAGCGTATAAACTATTTAAGCTTACAAATATCTGTATGACTTATTTTGTTGATTTAGTAGAAAAATTAAAAAAAATTTTTAATGTTGGACCGAGTACGCCCGGTTGACGATAGTATGAAATATATTATTTGCCCTTTTCATTTAATGACTGGCACACTCTCAAGCAAATCATAAGAGCTTTCCTTTTATGCTAAGTGCTTTGAATAAGTTTATGTAGCATACGTTTTTCAAATTCTTTCATACACGTATTCTTTATTATTATTAATTTAAAAAATGATAATAAATTGTAAGAATCTATCCATTATAAGTACAGAACTGAGCAGAAATGTAGAAAAATATTTTTATTATTTATAATTTAAACTGACAATAAGTGTTAAATATAATAATATAATAAATGTTTAGAAAACACGAAAATTCTTAATAAGAAAATTCTTAATTTGGTGGTTAAAGTTGCACTAAAGATACACTATTGAGCTATGAGGGTTTAATGCTGAAGATTATACTGGTGCATTCGCTCACTACGCTACCACAATTTAGATCAAAAGACAGAATGTGGCAGTATTCATTCGGCCTTCACACCACGCTACCGAAATCCACGTGAAATTTTCCAGCTCCAGACTAAGAGCCAACTGATACGATGGGAGAAGATGCAATCCAACCCACATTACCAAGACCCGAACTACAGACACGACGGGAGAAGATGCAATCCAATTTACATTACTAAGACTCGAATCACAGACATGATGGAAGAAGGTGCAATCCAACCCAGATTACTAAGACCCGAAATACAGGCACGATGGGAGAAGGTGCAATCCAACTCACATTACTAAGACCAGAACTACAGACACGATAGAAGATGCAATCCAACCCACATTCCAAAGACCCGAACTACAGACACGATAGGAGAAGATGCAATCCGATCCACATTACTAAGACCCGAACTACACAAAAGATAGGAGAAGGTACAATCCAACCCATATTACAAAGACCCGAACTACAGGCACGATAGGAGAAGATTCAATCCAACCCACATTCCAAAGACCCGAACTACAGACACGATAGGAGAAGATGCAATTTGATCCACATTACTAAGACCCGAACTACACACACGATAGGAGAAGGTACAATCCAACCCACATTCCAAAGACCCGAACTACAGACACGATAGGAGAAGATGCAATTCGATCCACATTACTAAGACCCGAACTACAGGCACGATGGAAAAAAGGTGCAATCAAACTCACATTACTAAGACCCGAACTACATACACGATAGGAGAAGGTGCAATCCAACCCAGATTACTAAGACCCGAACTACAGACACGATAGGAGAAGATGCAATCCGATCCACATTACTAAGACCCGAACTACACACACGATAGGAGAAGGTACAATCCAACCCATATTACAAAGACCCGAACTACAGACACGATAGGAGAAGATGCAATTCGATCTACATTACTAAGACCCGAACTACACACACGATCGGAGAAGGTACAACCCAACCCACATAACTATGAAATAGCTATAGACACGATAGGAGAAGGTGCAATTAGTCAGATCCAAAATATTAAGGTTCAATGACAGACACTATAGAAGAATAAAAGAATGTATAATCAGAGCAGACTAGCTATTAAAGCACGGGGAATCGAACCCCGATCCAAACAATGATAAGTGAAAAATACCCACCAATTTCATTACCGACTTGACGCTTCCAAAATTGTCAAAAATCACTGAACGTTTTTGAGAATTGTTCAAATTACATTTTCATGCCTATGTTATATAATATGTTATATACATGTAATATATATTTTCATAGATTCAAAAAATATTTAAAAATTATAAGATTACAGTATTTAATTAAAATTAAATCTTAAATGCAATTAGTTTTGAAAAAAATTATTTACCAAATTTCACGAATCAATACTATGTTATAATGGATTAATTTTATTTTCTTTCTTATTACGAGAAAAACACTCTATCTGATATGATATAGATTAATATTTCCTCTATAGCATTAACTAATATTTCCTTTATAATAGAGATAAATTTTATTTATATTTTTAAATAATATTTTTTTACTTAACAATGTTTTGTTCATTAATGATATTTATTTTTTTAAAAACTTTTCCTTAAGTTTAATTCAACACTTTTTCCTTAATTTATGCAAAGACTAATAAAAAAATTTAATGTGATAATTCTCAATATTTTTTACATAAAAACAATGATAAAGTTTTATAAGAAGTAGCAGTTATTATATCTCTAAAACTTTTGAAAATTAAGAGATTAAATTACATAAAACAGTAATTGCGGTTTTAAAATCTTAAATAGATCCAGTCACAAGTCACAAGACGGTTCATTATAATGCAATTATAATATTTTTTTTTCATTTGAAATAAAGAATTAACTCTGCACGAAAATTTTTTATCATACAACAATAATTAAAAAAAATATATCGTTTGCAATTTTAGTTAATAATTTGTTCACAAATTTTGTTCGCACATATTATTAAACAAAAACGTTTTCATATATAGGATTACTATATTATTAACGCGTATTTTTTTAATTTCTTTTATTATGACTGTATTTAAATTTTAATAGAAATTCTTTTAAAACAATAAGCGCTAGACGATGTGAGCAAAAATAGCTTTTCCAAATAAAATCGAAATTGTTAAAAAAAAAAAAAAATTGCTCCTCGAATACACTTTTGCTCAATCAAAGTGTCAGATTGTTGTAACAAAAGGAAAATATGAGGATTAAAAATAAACTATTGGAAGTAATTTAGCTACAGGAGCGCCACCTAGGAAATGAAAGAGGAAGCGAAACCAGAAGTGACATACCTCCATTTGGGCGCCGCTAACCACGTTTGAGGTACAGAGTTTCCGGAGAAAGAAAACGATTCTGTGCGTCTGGCCAACTCAACTCAACCGAAAGTTTTCAATCAGGCGAAATGAGGAACGCAGTCATTTTCAGAGTCTGCAGAATCGGCATTTTTTTTCTCCGAACATTCCAGGGTCAGTGGGGCGTAGTCAATGACGTCAATAAAGGTGTGGCTTATGGGAAAATGTGCTCGACATCTATTAAAACTAGAGCTATTGTTTAGCACCAAAGTTCTTTTTTATTTATATCGTCGTAGTAATTAGAACGAAGGAGATAATATGTTGAAGGGAATTATTAAGGACGCTTTAGCCTTATTTGAAATTCATATGTTTCGTGATATTTGCAACTGGGACTGTATCTTTTGTAAATAGGTAGAACAAATAGAAGACTTAACTACTCCCACGTGTTGAATCGATAAAAATGTGGGAGTAACCTTTGAAGCTGATATATTTTGCATAGCTTTTACGCTCGTCTTGCTAATTATTTATGACTGTCATACCTTTTATCGTTTTTCTTTGAAATGGTTGATATAAGTTTTGCGATGCATTAGTTTCGCGTCATAAATTTTTGAGGCTTTTGGATTCTGAAATTTGTCTTCCGTATTTATAATAGAATATTTCCTTCTACTTTCTGGAGTCTTAAATTTCATTTTTGTAGTTAGTTGTTGAATGAACTTTAAAGGCGAATGTTCAATTTTGTTGACCTACTTCATAACAATCTAAAAAAAAGGGCTTTAAAACTAAGTAAACTGGTTGTAAATTCTTTTTCACTTTTTAACATATAATAATGAAACTTTTCCTTGCTTTTAGATATTTATCTTGTGTGAACTTGAATAAAATTTACTAGGTATTTATGGATGTTTGACCGAATGTAAATAATAACAAGTTTCCTAAAACCGGAAGAAATTTAGAAAACTTCCGGTATATCATTCCGCTTATTCTGCGCATTCTGCTTACGAGGTGATGTGTGAGCGGGTTTAATATTCTAGGAAGTTTTATTATTCTGTGTTTAAATTTACGCGCAATTTTACCATTCATGAGTTTTCGGTAATTTATAAATTCTAACTGGTCATGAGCTTAAAACAAATTTAACAAAATTAATATCACAGCAAAAAAGAAGTGTAAGGTTATCCGTATTTTGAGTTTTATCCCTTATTTGGCTATATTCGTGTAAAATAGCACTTTTGTTATTTTTTGGGTAGCAAACTAGCAGCGTCCTCCGAATTCATTTGTCAGTTTCGTTGAAAATTAGATTGAAAGAAAGAGTTATATTGAAAACACTACAGTTATAATAATATTTGAATAGTACGCTTTTTCAATCTTAGGCGAAAAAACCAGTCGGACGTAGTAAGACGGAAGTCTTATGACGAATAGCGCCATCTGCACTTAGCTTTACACGGTCAATCATATGAAGAAACTGAAGTGATGTTAATAAGAGTTGACTAGCATGGAATTAGTTGCGTTAATTATCTTACATAATAGTCAGTCCCAACGAAAAGTGGACAAGATAAAGTAGTAAGATAGTTTCAGTAACGTTAGCAGCGCAATCATAAGAGCTTTCAAAGGAAGGTAAGAAGAGTACACTGTAGACCAGAGGTCACCAAAGTGGTCTATATAGACCCCCACGGGTCTATTTAACAGAAGCGGGGGTCGATCTGAGCCAGGGGATCGATCCGAACCGTAAGGGTCAATTGGTCGAAGGATTATCAGTATTTTTCAGATATGTGACAATTAGAAATAAAAGAAGAAGACTTGGAAATATATACAGGTAATCTTCAAAAACTGAGCGACGATTTTAAACTGCGTTTTGTTGATTTGGAAAACAATGACATCCCTGATTGGATTATTGTGCCATTTTCTGCTCAAATTTCCAAGTTCCTATATGGTTGAAGCCGGTTAAGAACAGAAATAAATTAAATGTGGAGTTTCGAGGGGATTTAAGATTAAAATTGACCAATTTTGAACCCAATATAGCGAACCTTGCAAAAAAAGAAAAAAAAAAAAAAGAAAAAAAAGGAAAAACACCAGGCATTGATTAAGAAGCAATAAATCCATAGTTACTTTACATATTATTTCTACTTACTTATGATTAATATTATTTCATAATATCATATTTATATTTCAACATTAATGTATTTTTCATAAAACTATTGTTACACTATGTACTATTACTTTAATAAATGTTCAAAATCATAAAATAAATGTACAAACACGGTATCTAAGAGAGTTTTATTTTAATTAGCAGAAAATTACTTTTATGGGGGTCGATGGAGATTTTGAAAAATTATGTAGGGGTCGATGATCAAAAAAGTTTGGCAACCCCTGATGTAGACTGTCTTCAACTGATTAACTATTTCACATAAGAGCATTTGCAGTGAATGTTAAGTATTTCTAAGATCGATGCATCAAGAAAGAAACAATGTGAAATAGAACGATTTTTAGAGGCAGAATGGAATTGTACCATTCCTTTACTCTTAAATTCTGCACACCTGTCACGAGTCGATTACTGCTATTTCGTCAATTGCGAATGGATTTATTGAACTCTGAGATCAAGGTGTTTGCTTGCTCTGTGTCTTGGCAGATCTGATAAAGATGTAAGACGTTCACCAAAACTTTTACAAGAGTTCTTAATTGCTTCTCTAAGGTTTATCCTGCACCCTGGGGTCTCCAACCATTTTGTGCCTAAGGGCACATTCTAAAATTCCGGTTGGACATCGGATACATCTATCAAAGTTTTATTTTTTCAAAGACATTATAGTCAGAATTTATTTTTTTACGTAATATACCTCAATTTATGGCAATAAAGGGTACCAGAGCCGTGATTTCTCAGGGGATAGAGAGTTCGCCTTCCAATGAGGTGAACCGGGGTTCGATCCCAGCGATGGCTGTTCGAGATCTTTCTCTCCATGTAACGCAAATGCTGGTAAGTTCCATCAAAAAGTCTTCCACGAAGGCAAGTTTCTCCCAATACTTGATACAGGAGTTCCCTTGTCTTCTGGATTGGGTTCAAAATTACAAGGCTAGTTGAACATTAGTAGTCGTAAACCCAAAAATTGGGTCAACTGTTCAACGACGGTTATATAAAAAATAAAGGGTACCAAAAGAGCAGCGATGGCTCAGGGATAGAGCACTCTCCTTCCAATGTTCGAAACACAGTAGTGGTTTGTTGGCTTGAATCCTGCTCTGGGCTAACAATGACCACAATACTGACGTGAAGTATCTTCGGTGGTAGACGGATCGTGGGTTAGAGTCCCCTTGTAATCTGTCTTTCCATAAGAGGCTTTCGTGATTCTCTTATCCATGTAGCGCTAATGAAGGTCAGTTCCATCAAAACGTTCTCCATGATTTCTAGTTTACCCTCGTATTTAATCCAGCAGTTTCCATGCCTTCTGGGCTGGGTTCAAAACTACAAAAAATAAAATAATATGGAAGATTCCACCGACGTCGCTGCTTTATTTCTGACACCATCACGCGCATTCATTTTCCATTTGGGAAATCTTTATAATTAGATTGTGAAAATAAAGTATTAAAGTAAATACATCAGTCCTCTGTTGTGTCATGACTACGATAGTTCATCCGCAGCTATGATGTACCATGACAGAGCACTACCAGAGTTCGTGAATCCTTGCTAAAAATTTATTTCTATAATAGTAGCAGTGCAGCTTTTTATAAAAAAATTGTTTGTATTTGAGTAATTAGTTAAAAACGCGTCATTTAATAAAACACAAATAAAAACAGAATAAAAAAATCTGATGTTGTTGTTGTTGTTAATTTACGCCGCACTAGAGCTGCACATTGGGCTATTGGCGACGGTCTGGGAAACATCCCGGAGGATGATCCGAAGACATGCCATCACAATTTTGATCCTCTGCGGAGGGGATGGCACCCCCGCTTCGGTAGCCCGACGACCTGCGCGCGAAGTCGAGCACTTTACGGTAGCACAGTTTAAGGAGGACCAATACCGCACACCCTCGGTCCCTACGCAGACTGATCCAAGTGGTCACCCACCCGCACACTGACTGTAGTCAGTGATGCTTGACTTCGGTGATCTGCTGGAAACCGTGTCTTAACGATCAGTCCACTGCGGGACCAAAAAATCTGAATTTTATTATATTCATCGAAATATGATTTGCATAAAAATAGGCCTTTAAAAATATGTCTAAAAGAAAAGAGAACTTAGAGAAGTGACACAACCCTTATGAAAAAATCGAGGTATAAATGAGGTATAAACGAGGTATATTTTAAAGGTAGAAAGGAGGTTGTTGTAAATACGTCGTTGAGGTTAAAAAGGGTGCAAATGAATACCTAAAAACCAACCTCAAATATACCTTAAATATACCTCCAGAGGTATATATGTTTCAACTTGAGATGTTTAATTTTACACCTGGGAAGAGGTAGATATTTACTACTTTAAAGTGTCTCATTTTCAATCTTAGGTTATTACTTATCAGCCTGAAGTATATATTTTTACACTTGTGGAAGTATTTATGTGGAAGTATTTATTCAACAACCTAAGGTGTGTCATTTTACACTTCAGGTTATTATAAATCAACCTCAGGTGTATTTTGTTCCACTTCAGGTAATTATTTTTCAACCTCAGGTATCTAATTTTATGCTTGTAGAGATATATATTTTTCAACGTATGGTGTGTCATTTTACACTTCAGGTTATTTCAAATCAACCTCAGGTGTATTTTGTTCGACCTTAGGTTATTACTTATCAGCTTGAAATATATTTTTTTACACTTGTGGAAGTATTTATTCAACAACCTAAGGTGTGTCATTTTACACTTCAGGTTATTATAAATCAACCTCAGGTGTAT